>NC_138806.1:4444665-4739665 GCF_965178545.1 Coloeus monedula | reverse complement strand
TACCAGCAGTAAAGTAGTTAAATGGATCCAGCACGGGAGCGAGGAGCTGCGAGAGCGCTTGGGCCCCCATCCAAAGGAGTTAATGTCCCACAGTATGATCGATTAGTTGTCAGACGTGATTTCAAACCAATACAAGATGAATGGCATCATTTTCCTTCCCTCGGTTTCGGCGGAATTAAGAAGCCATTAGCTAACACAAATTTTTGGCAACTTTAATAAAAAAGGGGGGAAAAAAAAAAAAAGAAACAAAACCAAAAACGCTCCAGCGTACATTTTGCAGCGGACATTCCCCAAGGTAACGGGCAGGGCGGAAATGTCACCCCGTTGGGCTGGTGGTGACAGTGACCGTGGTTGGTGGTGGCGGTGCCAACGCCATGCCCACCAGAGGAGATGCCAACGGAGGCTTTGCTTCCAGCCAGAGCCACACGCCGGGGTGCCCTGCCCGGCTCGCGGCGCTGGTGCCGGTGCCACACGTGTGACGAGCTGGGGGTCTCGGCGGCCGTGGCGGGGGGCTTCGTGCCGGGGTGGCAGCGCCAGGCAGGGGCGGCCACGCGGGGACTCGTCAAGGACAAACGGTGCACAAGCTGCTCCTGCCCGTGTGCCCGCAGGCGCGGGGCCGCCGTGCCAGCCCAGCCGTGGCCATTACGGCTCCGTGCGCCAGCTGCGGCCGCCCGATCCCCCTGTCCCCGGGGAGAGCAGGGGGGGCTTGGGCACCGTGCCACCGCCCGGGCACCGGGGCAGAGCCACGGCACGCGGAGCCAGAGGGGTGACGGGGTCAGGCAGGGTGCTGGGGAGTGCGGATTTGGTGGCCGAAGGCGGGGGTGCCCCCGCGGACCCCCACCCCAAGGGGTCACTGGAGGATCCCCCGGAGACCCCCAGTTTTGTCACCTCTGTGGTGAAAGGACGACCTGGAGGGCAGAGCTGGGCCACAGGCACCCCCCTGCCCCCGGCTTTTGCTGCCGGATCGCCGGATTTTAGGCACCAAATGGGGTTGAATTAGGATTATTATGACAGCTGCTCTAAATGTAATTAGTTTTGCTCAGAACTTGTTTGCTTTCCCGGGATTACGGCACAATCCTGCCGCCCTGCCCGGCGCTAACTTGGGGAAGGCTTTAATCACTGTGATAACGCCGATGCCGGGTTAATGTGATGATTCCAAAGGTGTGTTTTTCAATCGCATTTAACAAAAAGATTTATAGTCTGGTAAAATTGAATTAGGAGCGTGCAGGAGGGCTGGGACAGCCGGGACAGCTGGGACACTGCTCATCACCAGTGGCAGGACCTCAGCTCAGGCCCTGCTGCTGCCACCGTGCCCTGGTGTGCCCACCCTGTCTGTCCTGCCAGGACCTGGTGGATCCCATTGCCCCATCCTGGAGCGCAGGTGGATGGAAGGGGGGTCCAGCATGATGTGAAGCCTCCCATGTGCTGTCCCCAACCCCTGCCCATGTCCCCTCCAGCCCTCCAGCCCCAGCAAAGGTGTTTTGGGGGTGTTGGTCCCTCCATCCCGGAGGCATTGTCCGGTGCTGCCGTCTCAGGGGCATCGGGATCCGCTCCAGGCAGATGGCATCCAGCTGCCAGCAGCAGCACGAGGGAGCGTGGCTGGGGCCTGGGGACTGCGGGAGAGGGCCGGGGGCTTCCACTGCCCGGCACAGACTCCGGCGAGCCCAGGCGAGCCAGAGCTGCCAAGAGAAATGGGCAGATTATGGGATGAACGCAGGCCAAGGCAGGGCTGGGATGCAGCCGCCGTAAATCAGCTTTTAAGTAGCAACAAAATGGACATTTCCCATATGAAACGAGGCACCGGCTGCCACCGAGAGGGGGGAGTGGGACCCCGGCCCGGGGCACCGGGACAGAGTGGGACCCTCAGCCCAGGGCTCCAGTGGGGCTGTGGGGATGGGCTGGAGCCCAGGACTGGGGAAAGGGAAGGGAAGGGAAGGGAAGGGAAGGGAAGGGAAGGGAAGGGAAGGGAAGGGAAGGGAAGGGAAGGGAAGGGAAGGGAAGGGAAGGGAAGGGAAGGGAAGGGAAGGGAAGGGAAGGGAAGGGAAGGGAAGGGAAGGGAAGGGAAGGGAAGGGAAGGGAAGGGAAGGGAAGGGAAGGGAAGGGAAGGGAAGGGAAGGGAAGGGAAGGGAAGGGAAGGGAAGGGAAGGGAAGGGAAGGGAAGGGAAGGGAAGGGAAGGGAAGGGAAGGGAAGGGAAGGGAAGGGAAGGGGGCCGGGCTGCTGTGGGGTGCTCAGGTGGGCACCACCTGCTCTCCAATGTTCCCAGCCAGAGCTGGCCTGGTGTCTGCTGGATCCAGCCTCCCCCTCTACCCCTGCTTGTGTTTTGCCCGTTTTCTCCCCTTGAAGCCCAGGAGGGCCCGGGGTGCAGGTTCCCACCTTCCCACAAACCTTGGGGCTGCAGAATCCGGGCTGCTCACAGAGCCCCGGCCACCCAGGTGCCCCCAGCCCTGCCCTTCCCTTGGGTACCCCCCACCCCCCATTGCTTTGTCCACTCCCAGCCCTGCCCGTGTGCTCGTGCCCCACCGGAGTGCAGGGCCCTTTCCTCACCCCCTCGCTGTCTCCCATCACCCCACCACCCCAGTACCCAGTGTGGGGATGGGGGACAAGGCTCAGTGGGGCAGGGGGTAAATGGGGGGGACTGCGACTGGAGGGGACACGATGGGGATGGACACAGGTGGGGACACTGCCCAGCCAGGCCAAGGCCCTCCTGGCTCCGCAGCCCTCGGGGCCGGGCCGGGGCCCCGGGCGGAGCTGCTGGCGGTGCCGCATTCCGGAGAAGCCGCCTCCGCCGGCGGCCGGTGCCAGCAGGCGCTGGCAGGTTCGGAGCTTCGCAGCGATTCCAGGCACAGATGTCCTTGTTTTAACTCCTCTGCGATGGAGCCTGGCAGACCGGGCGGGGGAGGGGGCGGCTCTGCAGCCCCCGGGGCGGCGGGGACCGTTGCCAGCCCGGCCCGCCCCGGCCGCGGCTCCGGGGACCGCCGGGACCCCTCGCTCCCACACTGGGGACGGCGTCCTGGGCTCCCCATGGCACAAAACCGGAGCCAGCACACCCCCCCCCGGCGCTCCACATCCCTCCCTGTCCCCCACATCCCTCCCGACCCCCGGGCAGCCCCCGGCCCCCGGAGCGGGGCCGCCTCCGCAGCACGGCGAGTGCCGGGCGCCGGGAGCCTCCGGTTTTTTATGGTATCTGCAATTTTGGCAGAAATCTGTCTTTAATTTAGCTGTCCATATAAAAATCCGCACTGTATAATAATGAACAGATGCCATGAAATTTAAACTGAAGCAATGACTCCTCCTCCCCCCCCCCGGCTGGCACTCGCCGGTGGCAGCGGCGACCCGGAGCTGGCGCTCGCCCCGCGCCCCCGCCGCGCTCCGCCGGGCCGGGAGAGGGGCCGGGCCAGGGGCACCGGGGGCACCGCGGGCACCGAGGGTGATGCGGGGGGGGGAGACACACACCCCCATCTCATCCTGCTTTGAAACAGCGGGGCTGTGTCCGGGCGAGCCGCCACCGCGAGGTCCCCTCGGTGCTGGCCGAGCCCCGCTCCCCCCGGCACAGCCGTGCGGGGTCCCGGCAGCTCCCCAGACGCTCCAACCCACCCGAGGTGAATTCGATCCCACGGTCGCACAAAACACTCACAGAGCCCGGCGGGGCGGCGACTTCCGACCTCCCACTTCCCTCCCCGAGAGCCGCCGGGCACCGGGGCCGCCAGGCGGAAGGGCTGGGCACCGGATCAGGCACCGGAGCTGTGATCCGGACCGGGCACCGAAGCTTTATACCGCGGTTGTGTTTCGGAGCCGGGCACCAGGACCGGGCACCGGAACCTTGTACCGAGGCCGGTCACCGGAGATTTCCAACAAAACACGGGGACCGTGCACCAAAACCTTCCACCGGAGCTTTCCACCGGGGCCGTGCAGCGAGTGCGGGGCCGCATTGCGGGGCCGGGCCTCGCCGGAGCAGCCGGGCGGGTTCCCGCATCTTCGGCGGGGCCCGGCGGGCACCGGGGAAACAAAAATCCCGACAATTGAACATAAACCGCAGCCCCGCCACCGGGGCCGGCACCCCCTGGCATAGCCGGCCCCGGGAGCAGATGTCGGCGGCCCCCCCGCAGCCCCCGGCCCCCGCGTCCCCCTCCTCCCCTCCGCAGGGGCATCCGCCCTTCGCCGCCGCTGCTCCGGGCCGCGGCCCCGGTGCCGCTGGTTGCAAGTGGCGGCAGAAGGGCCGTACATCGACAGCCTCAGCCCCAAGGAGCCTTCGCCCGGCCCCATCCATTCCCCCCGGGGTTTTTTTCCCCGAAGAAACGAGTCCCGGGAGGGTGTTGGGGCCAGAGCCGTCGGAAGAGAATCCGCTGCTTTGCGGAGAGCGGCGGGTGCCGGAGCCCGACCGGGGGGTCGGGGGCCGCTGGAGCGGCTCGTGGGGCCGTGGCGGATCCGCTCCCCAGCCCGGGCCCAACTCCTCGCCACCGGTGGCTCTGGGACCGGGCCCAGCACGTCGGGGACGCTCTGGATCCAGCCCCAGTTTGCAACCCCGTCACAGCCCGACCCTAAACCGGCCCGGTTTATCCCCAAAAGCCGCGGGGCCGCGGAGAGCGGGTATCGGACTCCTCTCCCGGGAGGAAACCGATGGCTCGGTCCCCGCAGCCCCTGTATGGCCCCGGCGCACGATGATCCCGCGGGGAACCGTCCCCTGCGACCCGCGTGGCCGGCGAGACCCGGAGCCCAGTTCCCGACCGTGCCCGGTGCCGGCGGCCGTCGGGTGGCGATGAGCCCCGGTGGAGCGGACGGTAAATGAACCGACGGCCGTTAAGGGGCCCGGGCGCCCGTTCAGCACCGCCGCAGCGGACAGCTCCGCGCCGGGCACCGGCACCGCGCCGCGCTCCCGGGGCTCCACCGGCACCGGGCATCGGCACCCGCACTGGCACCGGGTACCGGGAACGACACCGGGCACCGGGCACCGGCACCGCATCGGGGCTCCCGGGGCTCCCATGGGCACCGGTTCCCTGAACCGGCACGGGAACTTCCGGGGCTCCAACGGGCGTCGGCACCGGGAACCGGCACAAGCTTCGGCACTGGCACCGACACCTCGCCGGGGCTTCCGGGGCTCCAGCAGGCACCAGCATCGTCACTGGCACCGGCACCGGCACCGGGCACCACGCCGAGGCTCCATCGGGAAGCAGCACCGGGAATCGAAACAAGCCCCGGGCACCGCGCCGGGAGCCGAGTGGCTTCCCGGGGCCGCCACCGAGGAACCCGGCCTTGGCTACCACCACCGCGCTCCCTTCTCGAGGCCACCGGCACCGCGGCCCGGTGCCAGCCCCGGGCACCAAGCTCCGAGCTCCCGCTCCCAGGGGACCGGAGCGGTGTCACCGCCGGCGGACCGAGCCGGGCCGCCGCTCCGGATCCCGGTGCCTTTATTGGTGAGGGGGGGACACCGCCTCCCCGGTCCCGGGGGGGACACCCGTGGGGCAGAGCCGCGTTATATCAGCGCCGCCGCCCCGCGGGCCGCGCATTCGGGCGGCGGGAGCGGCGGTGGCACGGCCGGGGGGTGGGGGGGGGGGGTTCCGTCCGGTGCTCCCGGTGCCCCCGGGGCGGAAGGAAAGCGGCGAAGGCGGCGGAGTCAACATTGAATATTTATTAATCGCCGTCGAAGGACGCTCGGTAATTACAGCCTCGCCGCGATCGCACCGGCGGCGGCTCGTCACGGCCGACGAGTCCTGGCGGGGCCGGGACCGGGCGACGAGCGTCCAGCGGGGCCGGGGGGGAGGGCGGCCCCGGGAGGGAGGGGAGGGGGCCGGTGCATGCAGTACGGCCGGGCCCCCCGGCCCCGCGCCCCCGCACTCCGCCGCCGCCGAGCAGGGTCCGGGCGGCGGGGACGGGGACAGGGAACCGGGACCGGGGAGCGGGAGCGGCGCCCGGCGCGGGGGGGTCTTGCATATCGTTGGCCATAAATATTTATTAATCGAAATGAAACGGAACGGAAACACGAAAGCACTTCTGGTGTCGGGCAGCGGGTCCCCTTTGCTACAACGGTTTGTGGGTTTTTGTTTCTTTTTCCCTTTTTTTTTTGTTTTTTCCCGTTTTAGTTTTTTTTTCCCAAAACTTTTGTCTTTCCTTTTTTTCCCCTTATTTTTTCTTTTTTTTTTCCTTTTTTTTTTCTTTTTTTTTCGTTTTCAAAACATTTCTCAGAAATCCTCCTCCTCTCCTCCTCCCTGGTCTCTAAAAATGCTGGTTTCTCGAAGGTGGTGCGGGCAGGTTCCGACAAAAAAAAATCCCAAAAAACAAAGAAAACCCAACCAAAAAAAAAAGCATTATCGGCTTCCCGGCGTCTCCCGGCTGAAGGAATGCGGCAAACCGGGACGGAGACCCCCGGGCCGGGCGCCGCGGGGGGAGCGCAGCCCCGCCAGCCCCCCCGGAGCCCCGCTTGCATAGCTGCGGGCTGCGCTTCCCGGCTCCGCCAGCTCGGGAAAACCGGGGCGGCTCCGCGGGGGGTGGTCACTTTCCTTTTTTTTTTTTTTTCATTATTATCATTATTTTTTTCCTTTTTTTTTTTTCCTTTCTTTTTTTTTTTTTTTTTTTTTTCCGTTTCAAGTTTTTAAAACAGGTAAAAAACGTCCTGACACACGCGCTGCGAGGAGCTCCCGGGGCGGGGAGCGGGGCCGGGGCCCCCCCAAAGCAAAGTGCATCTCGGAGCGTCCGCCGGGCCGGGCCTCTTGCATAGATAGAAATTGGGGTTCGTTCCTCCCTGCGCCTCTTTATTGCTTCGGAAAGTTTCGCTCCGCGCCGCAGCGCGGGCTCCTCTCGCTCCCACGGGCCGGGGCAGCGGGTGTCCAATGCCGGGGGGGTGCGGGGGGGTCGGGGTCAGGGCTGGGGAGGGGAGAAACGGCCCAAAATGGGGGTGGGAGGGGGGAAGAAAAAGAATTAAAAATAAAGATATAAAATTTAATTAAAACGAATTAAAAATGAAACGAAGCGGCTCGACCCAGAGGGTCATGCTGGGCACCGGGGGGGCTCCGGCGGGCTGGACGAGGGGGTCGGCCCGTGCGAGGCGTCTCCCCCGGGGAAAATAATAATAATAATAACGATAATAACAATAATAATTAATAATAGTTATTATAATAATAGTGCTGATAATAGCGATAATAATAAAATAACTAAATAAATAATATTAAATAACAAAGAAATAGTAATAAATAATGAACATTTTAAAAATAACGAAATCGACAATAATAAAAATTTAAGGAAAAGGGAAAATCCTCCCAAAAAAGCACTTTGTCCCCACGGGGCGCGGGGACCCGCCGCCGGGGCCGGGTCCCCATATTGCACCAAAGCCCACGGCGGAGCCCCGGGGGCCGGTCCGCGGGGCCGCCGCGGGTGGGGGGTTTGTGTGTGGGGGGGTCGCCCCCGCTCCCCGCCACCTCGGCGATGGGGAGGGGTGTGGGGAGGGGGTCAGTTGTGGAAGAAGGCGTTGAGCTCCTCGTACATGGGGCCCCGCTCGTGCGGGAGGTGCATGTCGTAGGGGAAGATGTTCTCGGAGTGGACCCCCCCGCGCATCCCCGCTGACCCGAAGACCAGGTTATGGGCGGCGGGGCGGGAGCCGGGCAGCGCCGAGTAGTGCATAGAGTAGTGGTAGCTTTTCTCGTGGTCGGGGGATGAAGAGTCCTGCTTGAGGGAGAAGTTGCCGTTGATGCAGAGCGGGGGGCTGAGCCCCCCGTCGTACTCCGAGCTGTTGTAGTCGGGGGAGGTGTTGCCGTAGAGGCTCTCGTAGGCGGAGGCGCAGTAGCCGTGTGTCCTCAACCCGTGCGGCCCGGGGCCGGCGGCGGGCGGGCAGGGCGCCGCGGCCAGCCGCGAGCAAGGGTAGGGGTAGGGGTGCACGGCGAAGGAGGCGGCGTTGGGGCCGTGGAACCGACCCCCCTCCTGCCCCTGTTCCGTCAGGAAGTTGCGGGAGTTGAGCTGGAGGCAGCCGGCCACCAGGTTGGTGGTGGGCTGGGACAGCCCCTTGCACAGAGTCTGCACGTAGGAGACCAGGTCGGGCCGCTTGCCCGAGCGCAGGATCTCGGAGAGAGCCCAGATGTAGTTCTTGGCCAAGCGGAGGGTCTCGATTTTGGAGAGTTTTTGGGTTTTGGAGTAGCAGGGAACCACCTTGCGCAGGTTGTCCAGGGCCGCGTTCAGGTCGTGCATCCGGTTCCTCTCCCGGGCGTTCGCCTTCTGCCGCCGCAGCTTGGACCGCTCCAGCCGCGCCTTCGTCATCTTCCTCTTCTTGGGGCCGCGCTTCTTGGGCCGCTCGCCCTCCGCCTCCTCCAGGCCTTCCTCCTCCTCTTCCTCCTCCTCCTCGTCCCCTCCTAGCTCCCCTTCCTCCTTGCTCTCTCCCAGCGAGCCCTCGGGCGGCTCCTCGGGGAGGGCGCAGCCCTTCCCCGCCCGCTCCTCCTTCTCGCTCCGGGCATCGTCCTCGCACTCCTCGGCCCAACCGGGGAATTTCGGGACTTCGGGGACCAGGCTGGGCTCGCTGAAAAGTCGCGTCAACATGGTGGCTGCAGCGGGGGGCAAAGAGCCAGGCGTTACCGGCGGCCCCGCCGCCCGCCCCCCCTCCCCCGCCCCGCTCCCACCCGCCGGGACCGGCGAAAACGAATTGGGCGCGGGGCCGCCCGCCGCTGCCCCCCGCCCCGGCTGCCCGACCCCGGGGCCACCGGGGCTCTCTCGGGGCGCGGCGATTCCCCCCCACCCCGACCCCCCCCAGCCCCACCGCCGGGGTCCCCGCGGCCGCCGCCCGCGCCCCGCTCTCGCTCCTCTGCACAGCCCCCGCGCCCCCCCCGCTCCCGTCCCGCCCGATGCCCCCCCCCCCACGGTGCCCCGAGGGCCGGGCCCGGTGTCGCCGGTCCCTCTTTGACGCCTCCAACTTTTCGCTGCCGCGGGCACGGAGCGGCCCCGGCCGCGGCTCCGCCGCCGCCGTCCCACGGCCGGGGGGGTCGAGGTGAGGCCGCCGCCCCCCCCGGCATCCCCAGGTACCCCCCGTACCCCCTCCGGCCCGGTCAGCCGCGCCCGGCTCCCCCTCCCCGCCCCGGGGCTCCCCGCGGCCGCCGGAGCGCGGCCCGTAAAATGCGGCGGCACCAACCGGGGGGCGGCGGGGGGCGGCGGGGGCGGCCGGGGCCCCCCCGGGGGAGCGCGGGGGCCGCGGGCGGCGGCGCTGCCGGGGGCGCCCCCGGGGCCGGGCGACGCGGCGGGGCCGGGGCGGGGGGCACCGCCCGGGGCGGGGGCCGGGGGCGCCGCGGGGGAGCGGGGGGGCGGCTCCGCCAGGTCGGGCCCCCCCGGGGCGGCGGCGCGGCGGCTCCGCGCTGATTTCGTTGATGCCGCTCGGCCGCCGCTGCCCGCTCCGTCCCACCGGGACCGCGGCGCCCCGGGCGTGCCCAGGCTGGGGAGGGGGGGGGGGGACCGGGGACGGCGAAACCCCAACAACCCCCTTGGGGGGGGCTCCGGCGGGGGGAGAAAACCCCATCAGCGGGGCCGGCGGGGAGTGGGAAAACCGAGGGCCGGGGGAGAACGAAAGATGGGGGGAAAAAAGGGCGAGACGTGGCGGAGAAACAAAATCAACATGGAAGTTGCCTTTTCTCCATTCAAGTTTCCTCCGCTGCCCTCCCAACCCTCCACTTCTTACATAACTCACCTTCGGGCGGACCGCAGGAATTCTTATTTCATTGTTCCCAGCATCTTCTGGGAGCGGGACGCGGCTCCTTGAGGTGCTCCAGCCTCCTGCAGTCCTCTATCCAAAAGGAGGCGAGAGTGGCATCTCTACCCAGCAAAGGGGGTACCAGCTCTGCTGCCAGTGCCATATGGTTGGCACGTCATGCGCGAGAGCTATCACATGAGAGCTAATGATTGACATGCGCTTGCATTCAGGGAGATTTGTCTCTCTGGGGAAGGAGGACTCGCCATCTGTCACTCTGTACTCTAAAAAAAAAAAAAAAAAAAAAAAAGAAGAAAAAAAAAAAACCTCTTCCAAATCTCCAGCTCTGCCTACACGCCGCAAAATGGGACCCGGGCGAGATGCAGGCGATGGCGGGGCCGGGAGGAACAATGGAGCCAGCGGGAAAACCGACCATCCCGGCTGGGCCAAGCGTGGCGGGGACACAGGCGGGCGCTGGGGTGAGGGGGGAGATGCCACGGGGACCCTCGCTGGGAGCTGGCATCTGCGGCTCGCCGCAAAATGCCGCGGCGGCTCGCCCGGGTCCGTCCCCACCCTCAGCCGGCAGCCGAGCGGCGATGGCTGCGGTGGCAAGGGCCTGGCACGGGCTGGGGGCTGTGGCCGGGCATGGTGGTGGTGGTGGCAGTGCCCAGTTTGGCCACACCGGTGCTGGCCAGGGGCTGCAGGTGTGGCGTGGGCAGGGCTGGTGGCTGCAGGGCTCTGTGTCCCCACGCGGGCGGCACATGGACCCGCTGGCACCCCCTTGGCCGAACAGCCATGCCAAGGTGCCTCCACCCCACGGCACAGCCCCACGCAGCCTTTGGCACCCTCTGTGCTCACACAAACACACACACACCCCCCCGGCACACTCACGCCCTCCCCGATGCACGCGGGGGCTGAGCCTCCACGGATGCCAGTCCCACGCTGGTGGTGGCCGAGGCCCGGCAGTGCCACGGCTCAGCCAACGAGGCCTTTGTCTGTCGGGCAACTCCTCACTGCTCTGTCACCCTCCGGCCTCCAAATCTGCCCCCACCGCGGTGTCTGTGCACCCAGAAATCGCTGCTGCCCTTTTGGTGAGCAGCAGCAGCAGCGCCAGGGAACCCAGATGGGCACACGATGTCCCCAGAAGCCACATCCCATCACCCGGCGTCCCGCTCCTGACTGCATCCATTGAGGTCGATGCTGTGTCCTGCATCTCCTCTGTCCCCACAAACCCGGCGGGTCAGGACCTGCCTGGCTTGAGGGATGTGGGCAGGGGTTGGGTGTCACACACTGGCCGTGCACAGTAGGCGAGGGTGGCACGGCCACGGTGTGGACACGGTGACAGTGGTGGCTGTGGCCGTGCCCACATGCAGACAAAGGGCTGGCCATGCCCGGCCACCGGGGCTGTGCCAGGGCCACCGGCGGTACCCATTCCCCTGGTGCAGGGGCCGGGGCTTGCACATGACAGAGGGGCTCCGCCGGTGGCGAGCGTCCCCCCGGCACTGCCGCTGCCTAACCCTCCGACTGTCACTCACGGCTGCGGCCGAGCAGATGGCACCTGGGCTGGAGCCGGCCCGCGGGGAGGCAGGGCCCACCCTGGCCCTGCCAGTGCCGGTGCCATGCTGGGCGCCGATTCCAGGGCATCCTCCTGGCACAACACATCCCTTTCCCGCAGCACCGTCCAGCTCCCTCTGTTGCTGCCATCTTCCTTTGGCTGGTGGGTGACCTGCAGGTATCACCGTGCACCAGGAGCCCACCCTCACCTGATGCCCGTGGCACACCAGAGCCAGCTCTGGGTAAGTCCCCACTCCCCTACCATCGGTCCCCAGGCCAGAGGACACCCAGCCCTTAGAGGGTGGCCACTCCCCAGGTATCAGGGCAGCGAAGCCATCGGTGCCCTGGTTCCTGGCATCAGACTTATGGCCCATGGGGGACCAGTGGGGATCCTCAGTCTGCCTGAGGCTGAGGAGATGCCACAGTGTGAGTGGCCGAGCTGGCCCGTGCAGGGACAGGGATGGGGACAGGCACAAGCCACAAGCCCCTGGCCCAGTGTACCCGTTACAGCCTAATTAGCAGCCGGCGAGCGCGAGGGTGGGCGCCGGCGTGAGGCTCATCAGCATGCGCAGCGCTTGGAGGGAGAAGAAAGTGGAGACATGAAACAGGGAGAGGAGATGAAAGGGGAGCAGGGAGATGAAAACCCAAACCACTGCCTCGTGGGTGCCCTGGGCTGGACTGTGCCCGGACACGGCCCAAGGAGAGGGCAGGAGTGGGATCCTGGTGCTGTCCCTGTGCTGTCCCTCCCACCATGGCCAGTGATGGCACAGGGCACAGCAGGGCAGGGGCAGCCCCATCCTGGTCCCTGGGTGACTTTGGGCAGGGGCTTCACCCAGAGAGGTGAGCAGGGATCTGGCAGCGCAGGGGCTGGATGAGCAGGATCCATCCCACGGGAACTGGGGCTGCCCTGTGCAGCAGGGGCAGGTGAGGCTGACGTGAATCCAAGAACAGGCACAGTTTGGGGAGCAGGGTGGGAACGGGGGGGAGCAGGGAGGAACAGGGGCAGGGCTGGGTGCTGCCTTTTTGGGTGTGGGGGCTGGAGAGATGGGCCCGGTGACCCCGGGGCTCTGCTCCCCATCACGCTGATGTGTGCAGGGACAGGCTGTCCCAGCACTGCCACCTCTGCTCCCTGGCCACCTCAGTTATGTCTCTGGTGGCCTCAGTGCCAGGCAGGCACAGTGGGGAGTTTGGCTGAGGCGTGAAGCTCTTTCCTCCTCCAAAATCCTCCGTGTCCCTTTCCTCCCTCCAGCAGGAAGGCGATGGATGCAGACGGGGACCCCGCCTGCAGCTCCGACCCCGAGGTGCGTGCCAGGGGACACATGCCATGAGGAGGGACACGGTGAGGGCACGGAGGCCGGTTGGCACTGGCAGAGCCAGTGGTGGGAGCCGGGTGCTGGGTGGTGCTGGGACCCGGCTGGGAGCCAGCTGGGCCCGTGGCGGCTCCAGGGGCCCCGCGTGGGGCGAGTTTGCCAGGGCTCAGCCGCTGCCGCATCCCCAGTGTGAGGCCAGCGCGTGGCACCACGGCCACCGCCTCAGCCAGGCCACGCTGCCCCTCCCCGTTGTGGCACGAGGGTCATCCCAGCTGGCCCCCATCGCCGATGGGGTCCCTGCTTCCCCTCAGCGAGGCCGATCCATGCGGGGCCCGAGCGATGGATCCGGCTTCAGCATCTCCCCGCGAGCGGTGGCGGGGGGAGGCGGGGGCCGCTGCCAGATGGAGCCGGCTCTGCACTGCAATATTTCTGGGAGGTGAAGGCTGGGGAGAGATGGATGCGCTAACGTGCGGCGGAGCCACCGCCGGGAATGTCACTGAGGGGAGGAGAGCGGCGGGAGCAAGAGCTGAGCCCATCCCTGTCCCCATCCCTGTCCCCGTCCTTGTCCCCGCTGCCTTCGGGCCGGGTCCCTGGAGCAGCTTCTCCCTCGTAGGACCCATCCCTGGGCATCTTCCAGTCACCGGGTGAGCAGGGCCCCAGCTGCGGGTGGGGGGATCTGGGGGATGGGGAGGGTGGGTGGTGCCCTGCCTATCCCCGTGTCCCTGAAAGTCCCTGCAGTGGTGACACAGGGTCATGGGTGGGGAGCCTGGGAGGAGGAAGCTGATGGAGGAGGGAAACTGAGGGAAGAGAGGGGGGCCTGGCTGAACTGGGATCGGGGGGGTTTAGGGTTTAGAGAACCCCCTCATCCTTTGCCAGAGGAGGATGGGGAGATGCTGTGCCAGCCCTGGGGCTGTGGTGTGGCTGCTTCACCCACTGGATCCTGCTCCCAGAGCATCCGAATTCCTGCCCATATCCCTGACCTGTGTCCCCCCCATGTCTCCCCAGCCTGTCCCTTGCAGTCACACACAGGCCAGGGATTTGACAAGTGCTTTTTAAGCCATACGTTGTTAATTAGGAAAATGACACCTGGGAATTGCCCAGTGGGAAACTGCCGGAGCTGCAGCTCCGTATGGGGCTGGGGATGGACGATCACGGCGTGGGGACACACGGGACTTGTCCCCCCCCGCCCCATGCTCCTTTGACACCCGGTGTGTTCGCCCCTGCTGGGGTCAGATGCCCTTTGGGAACAGCTGGGGGGCTGGGACAGGGGACCCCAGGCCAGGGCTGGAGGGAGCTGCCATTGTGCCACCAGCAGATCTGGCTGCTGGTGAGGTAACACGGCCACCCTGATGATGTCACAAAAGTCTATGACATCACAACTGGGCTGTGATGTCACCAGGCTGCAGGAGTGGCCAGAGCAGCCCCTCCATGGCTGCCCTGGTGGGTTGCAGGGCACACATTGGCAGTGCCACCGGTGCAGGCAAGGCTGAGTGGGGGCTGCTGGCAGCAGCCCCTGCCCCCTCTATGGCTGATGGCAGCTGCCTGGGCCCGTTTCGGGGGCTGCTGGGGCCCAGTGCTGGGGGGATGTCATGGTTTGAAGCTGCACATGGGGGTGGTTGGGGCTGCCTGTAGCCAGGTCCCCCTCCATCACCCCCCATCTTGCTCACCTGCCCCCCAAAGCCAGGGACAGGCGGCTGGTGGCCCTCCCAGAAGTGCACTGAGTGTGTCAGGCCTCAGCCAGACAGGTGGGCACAGGTGAGGGGACACCAGGGTGGCACCAGGGACAAAGGCCAAGGGCTGGACTCGGAGCTGTGGGGCTGGGGGTGCCACGTCCCATCTTAGGGGATCTCAGGCCACATCCCTTGGGAGCGGGTCCAGCCTGGTGCTGCCATCGCAGAGCTCAGCTGCTCCCGCCAGCCCTGCAGCACAGGGGACCCCAGTGTGGGGCACCTCGGGGTGCTCCCCCCATCCCTGGGTGCTCCAATCCCTGGGGACACCAGGGACCCCCATCCCGCCTCCCAGGTGCCTTCGGGGACCCCCACCCCGAGGACCAGCACCCCCACCCCAACTCCGAGGTGGGGGGGCCAGCAGGGAGTGGATTTGGGGAGATGGGGAGGGTCTCCATGGCGACAGAGCGCGATGACGACAGTCGCCATGGCGAGGCTGCGTGGCCCGGCCCGTTGCCATGGCGATGCGCCTGGCACAGCGAGTCGCCATGGAGATGGCCGAGGGATGGAGCGGTCCCCATGGCTTGGGGACCGGGTCTGGGATGGGATGGGGGAACGGGGGTGTCCCGGGGGCTGAGCCCCCCGACCCCACACGCGAGGCCTCGCCGGTGCAGCCGCCTGCCCGGTGCCGCCTCGTGCCCGGTGCCGCCGCCGCCGCCCGGGATCATTTTCACGAGGCTTTTCCACTCCAGTTCACACTCCCATCTGACAGGCCCAACTTCTCATTTTCAGAGTAATCACTCCACTGCACTAATTGCACATGCAAATATGCAAATTCGTATTAATTAATTACTATACTAATTAGTTCTGTGGTATTTGCGAGTAATAAATCATTCGGAGGGAGCGGGAAGCTGGAGACCTGGCCCATTTACACTTCGCATAAAAATTTAATAGGCGCTCCGGCTGATCCGGGACAGCCGCGCTGCCACGCTTAAAGGCACAGAGCTGGCCTGGCACGGCGTGGGGGGCACTGGCCCCCCCGGCCCTGCCGTGGCGAGGGGGTCGGGGCATGCAGAATGGGTAGGGAAAAGCAAAAACAGGGGGAAAAGCACCGGGAAGGAGGGATGGGGGTGGTTTGGGGGCGGGTGATGGGAGGGGGGTGATGGATGTGGTGGCCTCGGTCGTTTCCTGGTGGGGAAACTGAGGCAGGGAGGGGGGGCTGGGGGTCCCCACTGCTGCACCCCAGCATGGGGGGGTCTTCTCTCACCTGGGGGTGTCAGGCCTCTCCTGGCAGCCAAGGATGGGGGTACCTGGGGGGGTCACCCTGCTCGGCAGCTGGGCTGGCTCTCACTGGCCACTGCCACTACATTGGCATGGAGACCACGCCAGAATGGTGACCATGCCGAAGTGGTGGCCACACCAGAATGCTGACCACGCCAGCACTGCCACCAGACCAGCACCATGACCACACTGGCACCAGGACCACACTGGCATCATGATCGTGCCAGCGCCATGACTATGACCACACTGGCACAGTGACCACATGCCACCACACGCCAGCGCGGTGACCACACTGTCACAGTGACCACATTGGCACCATGATCACTCTGGCACTGCCACCATGCCAGCACAGCGACCATGCTGTCAGGGTAACCACATTGGCACCGCAACCAGGCTGGCACTGCCACCACGCCAGCACCGCCACCACGCCGGCACCGCACTCGCGCCAGCCCGGCGCAGCCGCTCCCCACTGCCACCTTGGGGGATTTTGCGAGCCTTTAATTGTCGTAAGCACAGATTAATTAAGCAGCGATAAACACAAACCCATGCATTATTGATGAATAAGGGTGAGTTCAGGTTGGTGCGATCGGTGTAATTAAATATAAACCTCAAGCTGCCCATTGTTAACGGACAAATTACATTACTATTGTGACACGTGTCGGGGCGCTGCGGCCGGCAAGGGGCTCATGGCCTTGCACCTCCACCCATGGCCCCCGGAG
The DNA here is from genome assembly GCF_965178545.1 of Coloeus monedula. Classification (NCBI taxonomy): domain Eukaryota; kingdom Metazoa; phylum Chordata; class Aves; order Passeriformes; family Corvidae; genus Coloeus; species Coloeus monedula. Next base: position 4,723,481 of record NC_138806.1, on the reverse strand, counting down.
AGGGGGTGTGGGGCAGGAATGGGGACCCCCCAGCACCGGGGCCAGGCCCTTTTCCATCGTGGATCTGTGGGCGGCAAGGGTGGTGATCCACAGGCCCAGGGATGCGTCACCAGCCCACGGATGCGTGGGGACAGCGGGAGAGATGGGGTGTCCCTGCAGGGCCCCAGCGGGGTGGGGGGACATGTGGGGGCTGCACACGCACCGGTGGCACAGCCCTGGCACACACATGAACACACACATGGAAATGTGGACACGCACGGATGGCACAGCCCTGGCACACACATGAACACACACATGGAAACGTGGACACACAGAGATGGCACAGCCCTGGCACACACATGGGAACGTGGACACACATGGATGGCACAGCCCTGGCACACACATGAACACACACATGGAAATGTGGACACACACAGAGATGGCACAGCCCTGGCACACACATGGGAACGTGGACACGCATGGATGGCACAGCCCTGGCACACACATGAACACACACATGGAAACGTGGACACGCACAGATGGCACAGCCCTGGCACACATGAACACACCCATGGAAATGTGGACACACACAGAGATGGCACAGCCCTGGCACACACATGGGAACATGGACACACATGGATGGCACAGCCCTGGCACACATGAACACACACATGGAAACGTGGACACACAGAGATGGCACAGCCCTGGCACACACATGTGCCCATCCCTGCCTCACACACACATCCACACACCCCCAGACTCCTCCTTCCTTGTTCTCTCCTCCCCCACCCAAACACCCCCCTTGCAGCAGGGTAACCCCCCCGCCCCACCGTGTCCCCACATCCCTGACCCCCCCCTGCACGACCAGAGCCCCCCCAAGGGCACCGCACTGCCCCCTACATCCCTCTGGGATCCCCCTGTGCCAGGCGCCGTGGCTGTGCCCCTTCCCCGCGGGCACCGGGCTCTCCCCGTTGCGTCCCCGGGGACACCCCCACACCCCCACGGGGACAAGTGACAACGACCCCGGGGGGCTGCGGGAGAGCGGCGAGCCCGGCTGTGCCCCCTCGGCCCCCCTCGCCCGGCGCGGGGTGGGGGTGCCAGCTGGAAGCTATTTATTAACCAGTCATGGTTAAATTGGTTTATAAATTAACAGATGTTTTAACTTTATTCTTTCTTCTGGGAATGGAGGCAGCAAACTGGTCTGTGCTGGCGGCCGGGACCCCCCCCGGGGGGGGGGGGTCAGCGATGGGCTGGGGGGAGCGGGGCTGGGAGCCCCCCTTCAGCCCACCCTGGCAGGGCTCCGTGGGAGCCCCAGGATGAGTTTTGGGGTCCCTTGGGGTCCCACCTCCGCAGGAAAGGGGGAGGGTGGGGCTTCAGGCTGTGGAGGGCACGTCCTACAGGTGGGTAAACTGAGGCACATGATGTCCGCCAGGCAGAGGAGACCCCCGGGCTGCCTTTCCGAATCTCCCCACTGCACCCCTTCCCTCCTGGAACCCTCCGGACCCCCCACATTCCCCCTTTATCCTCCCCGTATTCCCCCACAAAATTCCCCCCTCCAAGGTTTTACCCATCCAGCCCCTCCTGGGCCAGGCACACCCTGGCACTGGGTTCTGTGTGCAGGAACCCCCCCGAACCAGCGCAGCCCCCGCTTAGGTGTGTGCCCACCCCGGGGGATGTTGCCCCAGGACCCCCCAGTGCCCCCAGCCCCCGATCCCACACCGTGGTGTGGGTGTGAGGCTTGGCGTGGGCCAGTGGCCGGTGGCCAGTGGCCGGTGGCTGCCAACCAGGACGGCTCCAGCCGCGGCTCCGCTCCGGCCACCCCGTGCCAAAGCCCTTGAGCCGCTGCCCGGCCCACGCGGCCGTGCCAGCCCCGGGTGGCCGTGCCAGCCTGGCCATGCCAGCGTCGGGAGTGACATCTGCCACCGCGTGCCGCGGAGCCGACGGGCACACGGGGCTGGTGAGGGCACCGATGACACCAGGACCAGGCACAGCCCGGGGGGGCCGCGAGGACGCAGCCCCCTGCCCACCCTCTTGGGGATTCAGGGATGGGACTCCTCCTCGTCGTGCTGGGGACACGGCCACCCCTGTCCTGCCAGGTGTGGGGACACAACGCCCCATCCTGCCGGGAACACAGGGACACAGCCCTTCCTCGTGCCAGCGTTGGAGCCCCCGCATTTTTCCAGGGATAGGGGGCTGCAGAGCCCCCCACATCGCGCTGAGGACACGGGGTTGGAGCCCCCCAGTCGCGATGGGCTACAGAGGTGCAGCCCCCCAGTTCTGCCAGCGCTGGTCAGTGCCTCAGTTTCCCCATCGCACCCCCCAGTGCTGCCCAGTGTCCCTGAGTGGGACACTGGGGTGCTCCTTCCCCAGCCCCTCTGAAGCCCCATTTAGGGAGGGTCCCTCCCAGGTCCCCCCTTCCCCTCTGCAGCCCCCCGGGATTGTCGCTGAGGGGGTTCCCAGCAGCGAAGGGGTTAAGCCCCCTGCGCGCCCCCCCCCCTTTCCACCGCCCCCTCGGGCTCCCACGCGTGCTCTGCTCCCACGCGTGTTCCCACTCCCAGCATCTCCTCTGCGCCCGGGGGAGCACCGGCCCCCACCCGCCGCCCCCGCTGCAGCTCCTGGGGGGCGGCTGCACCCACGGGGGGGTCTTGGGGTGCAGGGGGGGTCTCGGGGGGCTCGGTCCAAGGGCAGCTGGAAGGGGACACACGGGAGAGAGGTGAGGAACACCCCCGCAGGGCCGGGCGGCGGAGCCGGAGGGGAACACCGGGGTGAGGGGCTCTGAGGGGGGGTCTCGGCACCCCCGCCCATTCTGTGGCCACGCCCCCTCGCTGCACAGGCCCCGCTCCCCTGACACTCACCCTCGGACCGGGCGATCGTCCCGGTGTGTTTGTCCCCACGATGCGCTGTCCCCACAGGGCCCTGTCCCTACGATGTCCTGTCCCAGTAATGTCCTGTCCCCGTGGCACCCTGTCCCCACAATCCTTTGTCCCTGATGTACCCCATCACCACGACACTCTGTCCCCAGCACACCCTGTCCCCACGATGCTCCAACCCTGGGACACTTCGTCGCCATGGGACCCTCCTGGGGACGATGCTCCACCCCCAGCACACCCTGTCCCCACGATGGTCCATCCTGGGGCATTTCTTCCCCATGGGATCCTGTCCCCACGGTGCTCCACCCCCAACACACCCCATCCCCGTGCTGCTCCATCCCTGTGGCACCCTGTCCCCGTGGCACCCTGTCCCCACCATGCTCCGTCCCTGGTGTGCCCCATCACCACGGCGCTCCGTCCCCAGCTCTGTCCCCATCTTGTCCCCACGACTGTCCATCCTCACACCCCTCTGCCCCCGTGACACCGCGCCGCGTCCGTCCCCACGGCTCCGCGGTGGGCGCAGGTTCCGGCTCCTCGCCGGTGCCCGCTGGCGGGGGGCGAGCGCTTCTTCCCTCAACCTGCTGCTATTTTTACTCTCTCTGCGGGAGGATTCGCTGCTGCGCGGAGCTGCAGCCCCCGCGGCACCGCGGCACGGGCACGGGGACGGGCACGGCACGGGGACGGGCACGGCACGGGGTGCCCACGGTACTGTCCCGGCGACGAGCGGGGCCATGTGTGCCACACGTGTGCCTAGAAGGTGCCCCCGTGTTCCGGGCCCGGTGCGGCCCCCCCGTGCCACGCTGCAGGTGCCACCCGCGGGTGACGGTGCGTGGGCGCGGGCGCGGGCGGCGCGTGCCGATCCCGGGGGGCTGCGGGTGCCGGCGCTGCCGCAGCGCAGGGAGGGGAGGGGGCCCGGCCACCCCCTCACACGGCGTCTTCGTGGGTGGGAGAAGCGGGAACAGCAGCGGGATGGAGCCCGGGAACCTGTTGCCATAACGACTCCGGTCCCGGGATGGGGACGGTGCTCAGAGCCTGGCACGGGGACACCCGGCACAGGGCCAGCCAGGGCGCAGGGTGACCGAGGGCCCCTCACCTTGTCGCCAGATTTTGGCCTTCCTGAGGACACTGGGCTCTGCTGGTGCCTGTCCCTGTTGTGTCCCCAGCCGGGTGGTCACTGTGCTGTGCCACAGGGATAAGTTTGTCACCCAGAGCCAGGTTTTGTCACCCGGAGCTGGGCTTTGTCACCTAGAGCTGGGCTTTGCCACTCAGAGCCGAGATTTGCCACCCAGAGCCAAGATTTGTCACCCAGAGCCGGGCTGTGCCGTGTTTTGCCGAGCTTTGCCGCGCGGTGCCGGGCGGGCGGGAGGCTGGTCCATGGCTCGGTGCCACTCGGGTAAATATTTTGCTGGAGCGGCGGCTGCTGGCCCACGGCCACCCGCAGCCGTTGGAGCACCGGGAGATCCGGGGGACGGAGCCAGTTCCCAGCTCCCCCTTCCTCGTTCCTGCTCAGAGGCGGCTTCCATCGACACCGCCCCGGGACATCCCAGGAGGGGACGAGCCGCCGCTCCGGCTGCTGGCGACCCCGCTGTCCCCCTGCATGGGGACCCCACGGTTGTGCCCCCTCGGTGGGGTCTGGAGAGGTGCCCTCGATGTCCCTCGGTCCCTGCCTGGAATGTGCAGCTCTGGTGCCGAGCGTTGCCCTGGGGGATGGACCCCCCGCTTCCCCAGGGGGAAAATTTTGCGTCCCGTAGGATTTTCTATGGGGGAAATCTCCAAAAGCTGGGGAAGAGCCAGGGCAGGTGGGCACAGCCCTGGGTGAAAACACAGCCACCCACCCCCGGCATCCCGGCGGCTGCAGCTGGGGGTGGGGGGGACCCCCAGCACACAGGCGATGGCATGTTTCGGGACTCCCGTGTCCCCACGGATGTCCCCTGCGCATATCCCCAGAGTGGTGTCCCTGTCCCGTGTGGCACAGAGTAGCCGGGGGGGCTGGAGGGAATTTTGCCGCTGCCCACACAGGGGTGGGAGCGGCTGTCCCCCTGTCCCCTGCCCCCCCGGCTCTGGGGAGATTCAGGCACAAGGGACAGGGACACATATGGAGCCACCCGTCCCTGTCCCATCCCAACCGGCCACTGCAGCCGGGGTCCCCCATGGCAGGGAAGGGGTTAAGGACCCCCCACGGGTTGGCTGAACCCCCTGGGGGGCTCCCCAAGGACTCATTACCGCGGCCTCAGCCCCCCTGCCCGGGGAGGGGGGGATGAATAATTCAGCGCCTGGTAGGAAGACGTGTCCTCCCTCCCTCTCCTTCCTCCTCCTCCTCCTCCTCCTCACCGGCTCTGCCTTCCCCACCTCCCGCCACTCTCATTCCTCGCCGTACCGAGCCCCGGGTGCCAGCGAACTCCACTCGGTACCGGTGGCAGAGACCCCCCCCGGCTCCGGTGACTCCCGGCCAAGGCCATGGACCCCAAGGAGCGCAAGAAGATCCAGTTCTCCGTGCCGGCCCCCCCCAGCAACCTGGACCCCCGCGCCGTCGAGATGGTGAGGGGGGCGAGCGGGGAGCGGGGCCACCCCGGGGGTCCCTCCTCGGTCCCAGGACAAAGCGCTGCCGGTGACCTCGGGACGAGGAGGGACCCCCGGAATGACCGTGTGGGACGGGAGGGGGACACGGGAGAGCCCCAGGGTGCTGGAGGGAGGCGGGGAGGGACGGGGACGGTGGGGACGGGATGGGGACAGAGCAGGACAGGAGGGAGGGGATGGGATAAGGGGGATTGGAGGGGACAGAAGGGACGGGATGGGACAGGGAGAGCAGGACTAGGGGGATCAGAGGGGACAGAGGGGACGGACAAGGCATGGGATGGGACAAGAGGGATCGGAGGAGACAGGAGGATCGGGATGGGACCGGCAGAGCAGGACAAGGGGGATCGGAGGGGACAGAGGGGACAAGGCAGGGGATGGAAGGGACAGAGGGGACGGGGAAGATGCGTTGGGACAGATGGGATGGGACAAGCGGGAGGTGGGAGGGGACAGAGGGAGGGAGGGAATGGATCCGGGGGGAGATCGGAGGGAACAGAGGGGACAGAAGGGAGACGATGGGACCGGCAGAGTAGGACAAGGGGGATCGGAGTGGGCAGGGCATGGGAAGGGAGGGACAGACCGGACGGGACTGCGTGGGGGACACAGAAAGGGACGGAATGGGAGAGAGACGGGGATAGGACGAGAGAGCTCCAAGGTCCCCGTGGAAGCTGCGGTCCCGCGCAGGGAGAGTTGTGGCGGGGGGACAGGGCAGGGACAGGGACAGGACAGGGATGGCACAGGAGAGAAGGGGAGGGATGAGACAGAGGCACAGGATGAGGACAGGGATGGGATGAAGGGGACAGGACACGCTGGGGGTCGGTGCAGCCACCCCCACCGGTTGTCCCTGATCCAAGAGGACGTCCCCAGCACACGCCGGACCCAGAGCCGCCCCGGAGGAGCTGGTCTGGGGCTCTCGTGGGGCTGGGACGGACTGGGGACAGCCCGGGGACCCCGCGCCGGGTGGGCTCGTGGCCCTGCACCCACAGGCGCACACACGCTCACACACGTGCAGACACCTGTCCCTGGGGCGCAGGGCAGGGGACAGGGGACCCGGGGCGTCCCCAGCCGGTGACACCCCGCTGTGCCCCAGATCCGCCGGCGGAGGCCCACGCCGGCCATGCTCTTCCAGCTCTCCGAACACTCCTCCCCAGGTGAGCGGGGCAGGGGTGCGGAGCGGGGCAGGGAACGTCCGGCTCAGGGACGGGAGGTGGTGGCAGGGATGGGACATGGTGTCTGTCATGCATGGTGTGGCATGTCTGGGATGGGACATGGTGGCAGGGAGGGGATGTGGTGGGGGAGTGGGATGTAGTGCCACCTTTGGAATGGGATGTCTGGGATGGGACGCAGTGGCGGGGGGAGGACGAGGTGTCACATAAGGAAGAGGGTGGCAGGGAGGGGACGCGGGTCCCCAGCGGGCAAGGTAACCCCTGGAGGGGGGTCCGAGGGTGGGAAGGGCCCTGCCCGGCTCCGCTGGGTGCCAGTGTCCCACTCATCCCTCTCTCCCCGGCGCCGCTGATGCAGAGGACGAGAACCTGCCCTACCAGGTGAGTGGGCGCCGGGATCCCCGACACAGCCCCGCTCCCCCGTCCCGTGTCCCCCGGGAGGGGTTATCGGGGCCCAGTCCCCGCGCCTGGAGCTTATCGGCTCCTTCCCGGCACGGGCATACGGCGCCAGCGCCGGGGACGGGAGCGCGGGATGGGGACATGGAGCTGAGCCAGGCTGTGGAGCTTGGCCGCGGTGCAAACCAGCGCGTGACCGCCGCGGGGTCACTCGCCCCAGTGTCCCCAGTACTGCGTCCCCAGTGCCACATCCCCATGGTGGGGTCCTCATCGAGGCGTCCCAAACACAAGGTCTCCATAACAGGGTACCCATCAGGGCCACCCCAGCACCACGTCCTCATGGCAATGTCCCCATCGTGGGGACCCCAACGCCACGTCCTCATGGCAATGTCCCCATCGTGGGGACCCCAACGCCACGTCCTCATGGCAGTGTCTCTACAATGGGGGTCCCCAGCATAGGATGCCCATGGAGGGGTCCTCAGGACGGTGTCCCCAATACCCCATGCCCATTGTGGGGTCCCCAGTGCAGGGTCTCCATGGCAGGGTCCCATCATGGTGTCCCCAACACCATGCGCCCAGTGCCACATCCCCTTAGCAGGGTCCTCATTGCTGGGGAGGGGGTGGGTGTCAGCCTTGGGTCCCCATCGCAAGACCCCCATCGCAGCCCCCCCACATGGCCGGGGAGGTCCTGGCTCTCCCGGGCCTGCGGTGACCCCCGGGGGGACACCAGGCCCCCCCCACCCAGACGCCGCTCCCCCCGCAGCGCTCGTCGGGCGAGGGCTGCCTGCTCAAACCAAAGAGGACCAACCCGTGTGCCTACACCCCGCCCTCGCTCAAAGGTACCTCCCGCGGGGGGAACGGCGGCTCGGGGGCAGCGGGGGGGCTGGGGGGACACCCCGGTGCTCCCAGTGCTCCCAGTGCTCCCAGTGCCCGGTGACACCGGCGTCTCCCCAGCGGTGCAGCGCATCGTGCAGTCCCACCTGGAGAGTGGCATGGGCGGGGGCGACAGCTCCGACGGGGAGCCCGATGACGGCTGCGACCCCGACAGTGCCCTCGAGTCTGGTGAGGGGGACGGGCGTCATGGGGATGGGGCTGCCGGAGCCCAGGGGATGTGGGGACATGGATGCCGGAGCCTGGGGGACACAGGGACATGGGGAGGGGGATTCTGGAGCCCAAGGGATGTGGGGATGTGTCGGTGGGGGCCGCTGGAGTCTGGGGCATGGGGACAGGGGACTGCCAGAGGCCAGGGGACAAGGGGACACGGGGACACGGGGACACAGAGACAAGGATGCCGGAGCCCAGGGGATATGGGGACAAAGGGACAGGGCTTCTGGAACCCAGCGAACATGGGGATAGGATTGCTGGAGCCGGGGGGACACGGGGAGATGGGGACGGGGCTGCTGGAGCAGGGACAGGGGTCATCATCCCCTGTAGCGCTCGGGGACAGGGCGTGTGCCGGGACTGGGACACGGACTGGCTGCTCCCGGTGCTTCCTGTCCTTGCTGTCTACCCGTCCGCCGGCGAGGACACCACGTCCCCCCGCGGGGCCGTGTCCCCGTCCCCCGCGGGGCCGGGTGACGCCAGCCGGACCCCCGGCCGCTGTGTGACGCGGCATCGCCCGGCCCCGGCGGTGCCCCGGTGCCGCGCGTGCCTCGCGGTGCCCCGGCCTCATCGACCCCCGCCCGGGCAGCTCCGGGGAGCCAGGGCAGAGCCGAGCGCAGCTACTTCCCCGCCGGGCTCAAGGCGCACAAGCGGAAAGGTAACGGGATGGGGACGGGGGTGGCGGAGGGATGGAGATGGGAGTGACGAGGGCACAGGGATGGAGGAAGGATGGGGACGGCCGGAACATGGGAGGAACAGGGATGGCAGAGGGGTGGCAGGAGCATGGGCATGGTGGTGGGATGGCGATGGCGGAGGAACAGGGGTGGCTGGAGGAAAGGGGATGGCAGAAGGATGAGGATGATGGGGACACAGGGACAGTGAGGGGACGTGGCTGCTCGTTGCATCCCCTCACCTGGGGATGTCAGGCGGGCACCGGGACTCGGGGTCCCGTCCCCCCCGCGCCTCAGCGGGGTCACCTCACACTGGGGATCCCCGGGGCCACCGTGCTGGCTCCTACAGGCGGGCAGAAGGTGTCCTTTGCCGGCGGCATCGACGAGCGCGAGGAGGACCTGAAGTCGCTGACGGTGTCGGAGATCCCCGAGGACCCCGAGGGAGCGGAGGATGACGAGGAGGAGCCGGGGCAGGAGCAGGACGGTGGCACCGGGGGTACATGGGGCATTACCCCCCCACCCCCTATCCCTGCTGTCCCCGGTGCCACCACGCCCGGTGCTGACGCCCCGTTTCTGTCCCCAGAGCGGCGACACGTTGGCTTCGCCGAGGTGCCCTCACGCCCCATCGGCACCGAGCGCCACTCGCCCACCTACCCGCTGGGCACCAGTTAGCTGGCACCGGGCACCGGGCACCGGCCCCCCGGCCCCCCCGGCCCCCGCAGCTTCGCCTGTGCCCCCCGGCTGCCCCCCGCCCGCTGCCTGCGCTTCGTCTGCCGTGCGCCACGTGCCGTGCGCCATGTGCCGTGTGCCGCGCCATGCTGGGCCGCGCCGGGACACGTCGGGACCCCCGGCCACGGCCGCCCCCTCCCCACGGGCCTTGTGCCCCCCCGGCTGCCGGCGCAGGAGCCGGGGATGGGACCCCCGGGCGCTGGTGGGGTCTGGGCCCCCCCCTGGCTGCTGCCCCCCGGCCCACACCGAGCAGAGACCCCCGCCCGCAATAAACGGCTGTACAGAGGCTGGAGCGTGTTTGGGGGGGGGCTGCGGCCATGGGGGGCTGGGGGCTGTGATCCCCTTCGGGGGGGGTTTGAGCCCTGTTGGGGGGGTGACAGAATGGGGGTGTGGGGCAGGGGATGGAGGGGGTCTGGGGGTCCGGGGGTCCGGGGGCCAGAGCAGCAGATGTGGGACAGGGCCATGGGGTGCCCCATGAGCAACCCCCCCCCCCCCCACTCTCCCATGGGCAATGGTCTGTCCTTCGCCCCACTGATTCCCCCCATGTGGGGAATGGTGTCTCCCAACCCTATGGGCACCCCCACACCGGGGAATGGTGTCTCCCAACCATGGACACCCCCCCCCCCCCCGGAGAATGGTCTCTCCCAGATCCACTGGCGCCCCACAAGGGTCTCCCTTGCTCATCCCACAGACACCCCCTCTCCACACGGGGAATGGTCTTGCCCTCACCCCACTGATTTCCCCCTTTGGAATGGTCCCTCCCAGCTCTACTGATTCCACTCCCCAAGAGGAATGGTTATTGATCTCTATTGATACCCCGCATGAGAAATGGTCTCTCCCAGTCACAGTGATTCCCCCTTCCACGCGCAACCAGCCCCACCGACCCCCCCCTCCCGCGGTGAATGGTCTCTCCCAGCCCTGCTCCCCCCTCCCGCGGTGGATGGTCTGTCCCCCGCTCCCCCCGCAGCCGGCGATGGTCGGTGCCGGCGCAGCCTCGCTCTGGAGTTTCCCTTCCGGGGTCAGAGGTGGCGGCGGGGCCGGAAGCGGCGCCCGGCGGGACCCGGCACCGGCACCGGCACCGGGAGGTACCGGCGGGGACACGCGGGCTCCGGGGCACCCCGGGGGCTCACGAGCATCCCCGAGCCCGGCTCTGGGGCGGGCGGTGCCGGGCTGTGCGCGGGCCCCGGTGGCTCAGCCTCGGTGGGGCCTCGGTGCCGCTCCCGCGCCCGGGAGCGCAGCCGCCGGTGAGAGCGGGACGGGACGGGTCTGTCACTGCGGGTTCTGCGTTCAGTGCCGGTTCAGGACCCGGTTATCGGGACTAGGCCCTACGGGGCCTAGTTCCCAACGCCGGGAGGCCTCCGGCAGCCCCGGGGCTCCCGTTCGGGCCCCGTCCCCAGGGCAGCCCCGGCGGGCCCGGGGCACGGGCGGTCCCGTTATACGCTCTGGCCGCACTTCACCGGCGCTCCCGGAGCCCTTCCGGTGGATCTCGGGTTTCCCGGCAGCGGGACCGCGGCGCGGGGAGCCCCGAGAGCGGCCGAAGGGCGAGAATCGCCCGGGTCCGAGCGGCTTTCACCGGTGTCACCTCCGGGAACCCGCGGGGAACGGGAGTCTGGGACCGGGCGGGTGTCGGGGAGGCTCCTTGGAGGGCAGAGGGGCTCGGGGGTCCCGGCACTGCCCTCCCATCCATCCCGTGGCAAACTCCGAGCTCTGGGATACCCGCGGGGGTCCCTCTGAGCCGGGGCTGCAGGGTGGGGACTCCGAGCGAGGGGTGGGTCTGTGCTGGGCTCCCGGGCTCTTCCCGCTGCTCCGGGGCCCTGGAAAAGCCCTTGGGCTTCATCGAGGAAGGGCAACGCCGGGACCACCCCGGGGACCCTTTTGCTGGGGGGAGGGGGCGGCGTGAAGCCCCTCCGTGGCTGTGCCCGAGGGTTCCACATCCCGAGGGTTCCACATCCCGAGGGTTCCACATCCCGACCCAAATCCGGACCCAAATCCCGACCCCCGGAGCGGCCCCGCGGGACCGGGGGGTCGCAGCACGGGGGTCCCGCGGGGGCTCCGAGTGCCGAAACCCCCAAATGCTGGGCTGGGCTGTGCCTCCCGCTGCCTTTGGGATGTAGGAAGGAAAGCCCGAAAATCTCAGCCCAGACCTTCTGGAAATGAGGGGAAATTTGGGCCGCTGCAGGATCCCGCGGCTGGCTCCGGGACAAAGCCGCTTTTCCTGAGGCTCTCTGAGTTTCCCCATCTCTCCCTGCAGTGCCCGGGGGGAACAGGCTCCCGGGGGTTCACTTTGCACTCAACCGAGGCCTCTCCAGTGCTTTGCCGAAGCTGTTGGATCCTTCCTGGCTTTTTTGGGACGGCAGTTCGGTGTCTGGGTTAATAGTGACCTTTTTTTGTTGTTTCAAAGGGAAGCTCAGACACCTCTCAGTGCCCAGCGGAGCAGTCGGGGTCTCCATCCCTCTGCTTCTCCAGGTGCTCTCTCACCTGGCAAACTCCACCCTCTGGAATATCCCACAGTGATCCCATGTCCATCACCCCTGGGATGGCTCAGGGAGCTGCAGGGGTTTGGGGGGTCCCACCGTGGGTGTTCCCCACCCTGGGCTGCACGTCCCGAGAGAGGGGACAGAAGAGGGGAGAGGAGGAACTGTCACACGAGCCTGGGGGAAGCGTGGGAGGAAGGAGAAGTGGTGTAATGGGGTGGGAAAAGCTCCTGACTGGGAGGTGGGTCATTAATGAGCAAACGGTGCTAATGAGGGGCTGGGGTTGGCATGGGAAGGTGATACAGGGAGGGGGTGACACGGGGCTTGTGCTTGACACTTGGGATGTGCCTTGGCACAGCCTCTGGGAATGTTTTGGTGGCCAGTGTCCTACTGGGCTGACGGGGTTTTGGGGTGGTGGCACTGGGCTCTGGTGGTGCTGGGCTGATGATCTTTTGGGGCGGTGGCGCTGGGCCATGGTGGCACTGAGTTGTGGTGGCACTGGGAGGATGATGGCTCAGGGCTGCTGGTGGCACTGGGCTGGCAATGTTTTGGGGTGGTGGCACTGGGCTGATGATGGCACTGGGCTGTGGTGGCACTGGGCTGATGGGGTTTTGCTGGGTGTTGGTGCTGGATACTGGAGCAGGATTTCACCACCCGCCTCTCCTCCGTGTTTGCTTCCTGCTGGGATCTGCGGGATGTGGCGTCACCCTTGTCCCTGCAGCCCCCATCACCTCCTAATCCCCAAACCAGGAGGTTTTCCCAGCAAAAATCCCTCCCCACAGTCCCAAAATCCCCTTTTTTCAAGGCAGAGAAGCCCAGAAAGGTCTCTGGAGCGTCCCTTGGGCTGTGATCTGTCACCCAAGGTGTCCCCTGGGCTGTGATCTGTCACCCAAGGTGTCCCCTGGGCTGTGATTTGTCACTCAGGGCATTCCCCAGGCTGTGATTTGTCATCCAGGATGTCCCCTGGGCTGTGATCTGTCTCTTGGGGTGTCCCCCAGGCTGTGATCTGTCATCCAGGATGTCCCCTGGGCTGTGATTTGTCACCCGGGGTGGCCCCCCAGCAGCATTTGTCCCTCTCTGGAATGGAATCCTGGAATAATTTAGGCTGGAAAAGCCCTTCAAGATCATCAAGCCCAACCCTTAACCCAGCACGGCCGAGTCACCCCTAACCCGTGTCCCCAAGTGCCACATCCACACGTTTTTTAACCATTCCAGGGATGGCAACTCCACCATTCCCTGCCTGACTGTCCTTCCAGTGAATAAATCCCCCCTGATGTCCACCCTGACCCTCCCTGGGCACAGCTTGAGGCTGTTCCCTCTCACCCCATCCCTCATTCCCTGGGAGCAGAGCCCAACATCCCCCCCCACCACCACCGACCCCCTCCTTCCCGGCCCCTGGGCTGCCGGAGCGGGATGCGGAGGATGCTGGAATGCATAATGGAGCACCGGGGCGCTCAATAATTCATCTGTCACCCAGGAACAGCCACGTTTCTCCACGTTCAGCCCCTGCTCCGAGCTCTCAGCTGCTGGAGGGAGCAGCTCCAGTGGAGGGGGGATGGTGGTGGTTTGTCTGGGATTCAAACATTCCTGCTCTGCCCCACGGTGCAGGCTCTCCCTCGGGAATTGGATGGTTTGGGAGGGCCGTGTGTCCAAAACAGCCTAAACCTCCTTGGGAAGGCTGGGATTAGTGATGGATGAGCTGCACCAGGGTGCTCTGGTGCCGTGTCCTGCCGCGTCCCCGTGTCCTGCCACGTCCCAACACCCCGTTGTTGACCCCGCTCGGCATCCCAGGATCAGGTCCCTGGAGCCTCTCCGGGTGATTTTAAAGCGCTGTGAAAGTTGGGGAGGGGCTGCCTAAGTGCAAAGTGCTGTTGGAGGGGAGGAGGAGGCGGCAGCAGCCCCGGCGTGGGGGGATTTATTATTTATCCCTCACAGATGTCCTTAACTTTTGTCACTTCGAGCCGGGCCTGGCGCGCGGAGCAGCTGATCCGAAGTGACAAGGATTCCAGCTCCTTCCCAAGCGCCTCCAAGAGGGACTAACAGGGACTTGACAGGAGTCCAGCTTTGTTCCCTTTCCAGCCCCAGCACTCCCGGGGGTGGGATGCAAAAACCGCTGGCTCAGGGATCCAAAGTGCCCCAAATCGCCCCAAATCAGGCTGTGCTCGGCTCCTGCAGGTGCTCCTGGAGCATGCCTGGCTTCACATTCCTTGGGGATTTCCACTTCCCACAGATCTGGGCACAACCTCGTGACCTTTTTCCCTGGACTCTGCAGCCTCCTGGGTGTCACGAGTGGGATCTGTGGTGAACAAACCCCACTGGGATCCTGGCGGGCACAGAACTGCCGGGGCAGGAGCTCACGCCCGAAACAGTCCAGGGAGGATTTTTTTGGAGGCAAAACATCCTTGAGCAGGTGGATTTAGCAGGGAAGGAGTTGGTGGCCATGCCGTTGCCGTGGGTGACTCGGAGGTGGCGGGGCCGGCGCTGACAGATCCCTGGCCCGACCTGTTTTGGGATCCTCGTTCCGTGTTTGTCTCCCACGTGCGCTCCCGTCACGCTCCCTTCCCACAGGGGCCTCCTTGTGCTGCGCTGACGGAGAGGAAAAATCTCCATACAATGGTTGGCACAGCTGCAGGAAAACAGCCCCGGCCTTCCAGCGCCTCACTCGTGCCGGGATCGTGTGCCCGGCACTGCCAGGCGGGGCTGGGACACGGAGCAGCTCCTTCCCTGCAGCCTTTGGGACACGGAGCAGCTCCTTCCCTGCAGCCTTTGGGACACGGAGCAGCTCCTTCCCTGCAGCCTTTGGGACACTGGGACATGGAGCAGCTCCTTCCCTGCAGCCTCCCTCACACTGGGACACGGAGCAGCTCCTTCCCTGCAGCCTTTGGGACACGGAGCAGCTCCTTCCCTGCAGCCGCCCTGTTGCTCTGCCGGGCCCAGTTGGGCATCAGGCCCTGTCCTGGCTGTACAGGTTGGGGTCTGTGCCCAGTGGGATGATCGGCTCCCGAGGCTTTGCCTTCCCTGCAGAGGTGAGGGTGGCGTGGCTCTGTGAATCCAGGGAGTGCTCCCAAAACATCCTCAGACCCCTTTTCGTGCTTCCACAGCATCTCCATGGGCTTTGGGACCCTTTTCCTGCTTCCACAGCATCTCCATGGGCTTTGCAGCTCCTTTTCCTGCTGCCATGGCATCTCTGTGGAGTTTGGGACCCTTTTTCCTGCTCCCACAGCATCTCCATGGGGTTTAGAGCCCCTTTTCCTACTGGTGTTAAAGCTCATCTTGTTCCACCCCCCTGCCATAGGCACCATAGGTTGCTCCAAGCCCCGTCCAGCCCGGCCTTGGACACTCCCAGGGATGGAGAGCCACAGCTTCTCTGGGCACCCTCAGTGCCAGGGCCTGCCCACCCTCACAGGGCAGAATTTCTCCCTGGGATCTGCTTTGCTCCTGGGATTATTTGCCATCAGAGGGGGACAGGAGCAGGGGTGTGGCGAGGCCTGAGGGTCCCCTCGTGTGTCCCCGCAGGTGACGCTGCCGTGGCCGATGTCCCCGGAGCCGATCCCAGAGGATGAGCAAGCCCACGGACCTGCAGCACGACCTGGAACGCAGCCTCCCGGCCATCGCCTCCATCAGCTCCTCCTTCTCCCAGAGCCAGGGCTTCTCCCCGTACTTCTTCTCCCCGGAGAAGAGAAAAGCCATCTCGGATGTGAGGAGAACCTTCTGCCTCTTTGTCACCTTCGACCTGCTCTTCATCTCCCTGTTGTGGATCATCGAGCTGAATGTGAGTTGGAGGAAGCAGACCGGGGAATCTTTGCCCTTTTAAAGCTCGGTTCCCTCCGTTAATTGCTCTCTTCCAGCACTCCTGGGACAGATCTTTGTTTGCTGTTCCCAGCGCTGGCCAAGGAGCCGCTGTTCTTTAGTGTAAACTAAAGTCCAGCTCGTTTCCTGCCCCGGGGCTTTGTCGGGGCTGTCCAGGGCTGTTAACACCGTCCCTTTGTTGTGCTGTAACAAGATCCAGGGCCTCTGGAATCACCAACCTGAGCCAAATTTCCCTCCTGTTCCCCTGGCCTGATGAAAAGCTGCTCCCTGGGTTTGCTGCTGTCATGTTCTCAGAGCATCAGAGGAGCAGGGGAGGATCCTCCAGGGGCTTTGATCCCAAAATTCTGCTGCTAATCTCAGCTTTGGGAAGCTGGAGGTGCTGCTTCACCTCCCAAGGGATTGTTGAGGGGGATGTGAGTGGTTTGGTTCTCTCCAAAGCGACTCACAAGCTGCTGCGTTTGCTCTGTGTTGCAATAACAGGGAAAATTCAGTTTATTTACCTCAGTCCCACCAAGTCCAAATCCCTCCCTGGGCTATATTTTGTTTTTATTTTCCCTGAACTGGCCCTGGCCGGTTTCAGGTACTCCATGTCCTCCCCTGGAACACCCGGAGCAGAGATGAACAGATAGACCCTGGGCTCTGGCCTGGATTTATCAGCACTGGATCCTGTTGCTCCCTTAGCAGCTCTTATCTCTGCCCTTCTTATCTCTGGGTGTCTGCACTTAACAGACTGTCCGGGCCAGCAGCTCTGAGCCCTGCCCGAGCCCCCTGCCCCCCACCCCCCTTAGGAAAAACCATCTCCCAGCCAGCATTCCAGCCATGCCGATGGTGTCCTGCCCGCCCAGCTTGGACCCCGGCCCCCTGCCCTTGTCCCAGTCCTCTCTCACAGAGAGGTGCTGCCCACAAAATGCAGAATTCCAGCCCCCAGGAGATAATCCTGGTGCGGTCACCAGGGCGATGCTGAGCGTGGGTCGTGCAGGTAGCCATTAATGAGTGACTAAGTGCTGATATTTGGGCCCCGAGCCGAGATGCTGCATATTTAAAGCCATTAGAGCAGCTTATTTGCCTGGTTATGAAGAGCAACGGTTTGAGATCATGACTAATGCCTTTTTTTTTTTCTTTTTTTTTTTATCCAACCGCTTTCCTTCGCTGCAAGATAAGCCGAGCAAATTGCCCCTCGTTAAAAGCAAACTGTAATTGTGCAGGCTGGGTGCTCTCAGAGCCAGGGAGATGCCTCAGGTGGTTCAGCTGCCTGGTGCACAGCCTGTGTTTAAGCTGAAAACAGCCCCCAAATCATGACCCAAAGCTTTCCCTGTGTCTCGTCCTTCCTGCATCATCCCATGGAGTTGGGCTGTGGGGATGAGGCTCTCAGTGGCCACTCAGCAAAGCTGGCTCAAGTCCCATGGCCAGAGGTCAGCTGGAGGCACAGCCCAGCTTTGCCCCCCTCTTTTTGCCCCTTTGTTTTATATTAAGCCCCAATCCCAGACCTGGAGGGGTCCCTTCCCAATCCCAGTGGCTGCCTGTGCTGCCCTTGGAGTGCCAGGACACCCCTGGCTGCTGGGGACTGACATCCACCAACTTGTTCCTCACAGCCCATCCAACAGAAAACACCCCCAAAATCCATCACCCAAAGCTTTCCCTGTGTCTCCTCCTTCCTGCAGCATCCCATGGAGCCAGGGATGGAGGAAGAGGCTCTCAGTGGCCACTCAGCAAAGCTGGCTCGAGTCCTATGGCCACAGGTCAGCTGGAGGCACAGCCCAGCTTTGCCCCCCTCTTTTTGCCTCCCTCTCCCTGGATTTTAAGCCACAGCTTTGACCCAGAGGGATCCTTTCCCAGTGGCTGCCCTTGGAGTGCCAGGACACCTCGGCTGCCAAGGACTGGCCCGAGATCCACCAGCTTGTTCCTCACAGCCCATCCAACAGCTGCCGGCTCCTCCAGCTCCCGGCCAGCTGGGCCCCATCCAAACCCATAGCCTAAAGGTGAAGCATTTGTTCCAGTTACCTGAGCCCTCCACTTCCTCACAGACAGCCATTCCAGGCTCCCAGGATTTATGGTGTCCAAAGGACTGGGGCTGTCAGACCCTGGATTATCTCGGGATGAGCTTTTTCCACACTCCAGTAAATCCCAGAGGGTGTTTTTGCCTCTCTCAGATTCCCATGGCTGTGCATCCTCCTCTCCTCCCTCTTCCCCTTTGCCAGCCCGTTTGAACCTGCTGGTTCCCTTCTTCCATCAGATTTCCTGGAGCACTGCTGTGAGCTGTGGGAAGCCAGCTGGAGGGAGAAGGGACCCCTCAGTGCTTTGCATGAGGAGGATCCTTAAATCCCCCCAGGTGCTCAGTGACCCCGAGAACCCCTGCAGGAAGATGTTCAGTGCGTTAGTGAAGGCTCCCGAGAAATATTTTTCCTGTGGTTTTCCATTTTTCCCCATGTCTCCTCCCATTCCTCTGAAATCTGGGACCTGGACGAGGTGGGCAGCAGTGGGAGGTGACCATCCAGGGGCTCCAGGCTGTGAGGAACTGGTCACCAAGGATTTGGGTGTTGGAAATCACCACCTCGAGGTGTTTAATGTCCCTCCTGCTCCACCCACGCTCCTCGGTGTGAACCCCAGGGGGAAACATGGTGTGAATCCAGGCAGGAAATGTGCCATGGGATCCTCCCTGGTCCTGTGCTGGCAGAGGAGCCCACGCCTGGCCCGTGGGATCATTTGTATTCCAGGTGCATTCCCTGACCTGGCCATAACCCCGGGCACTGCTTGGCTCCTTCTCCCATTAGTTTCTTATCAGTGCACTCAACAGCTTCCTGCTTCCCTGTCTCCCTCAGACCAAGGAGGGCATCAAGGAGAACCTGAAGGGTGAAATCATCAACTACAAATTCAACACCTCGTTCTTTGATATCTTTGTGAGTATTTCAGCCTCCTGCAGGGCTCTGGAGCTTGGCAGGGCCAGGAGGGTCTGGGGTCTTCCCTTGCCCACCTCACTGAATCCCTCCTGGTGCAGCCTTGACCCATCAGTTCCCTGGGAGCTGGCGCCTGTCCCTGCCCTCCCAGCACCTGGCAGAGGGACAAGGGCAGTGACTGGTGTCGCTGGGTGTTTGTTTTTGCAGCTCTTGGCTCTGTTTCGCTTTGTTGTGCTGCTCTTGGGCTACGCCGTCGTCCGCCTGCGCCACTGGTGGGTCATCGCGGTAAGGAGGCACTGGGGGCTTTCCCGTGGGGAGTTTTCCCTCTCCTCCTGGATTTCTCAGGGATCTGAGCTCCATCCATTTATTTTTCAGGTCACTACACTGGTATCCAGTGCCTTCCTGATTGTGAAGGTCATCCTCTCCGAGGTTGGTTTCCCTGGGCTCGTGGGGAGCTGCTTTGTGATTTCTCAGTGCTGTTTTATTCCCTGTTTGGATCATTCCCTGTGTTTCCATTCTGCTTCTTTCCACACAGCTTCTGACCAAAGGGGCTTTTGGGTATTTACTTCCCATCGTCTCCTTTGTCATTGCTTGGCTAGAGACCTGGTTCCTGGATTTTAAAGTCCTAACTCAGGAAGCAGAAGAGGAACGATGTGAGTATTTGTGCTCCTCTCTGGTACGAGTTGGACAAAACCAACCAGGCCTGGGTTTGCTGCTGCTCTGGCATTTCTGGAAAAGGCATCTCCAGGCTGGCTGGGATGGGAAGTGCCTGACTCAGTTCTGTTATGGTCAACAAGTCCCTTCAGGGGAAGAAAATACCAGATTATAAAAAGCATCTTTTAATTGAGTGGAGAAAAATGTGCCAGATTTCCTAATGACTGGATCCTGCAGCCAGACATGCTGGAGACAGAGCTCACCTCTGCATGGGGGAAAGTGTTTGGAAACAGTGAGGCAAATGCCAGGTGGAGTGTTGGACTCCCTGTCCCTGATATCTGTGTTTGGATCTGGCTGGAGCCCTTTCCAGGAGGGCTGCTGGAGTCACAGACACATTATGTGGCACGGGGTGAGTTATGGGGTGTGAAATTCTGCAGCCTGTGGTCTCTGAGGTCACACTGAGCAGGGATTGAGGCTGACCTAAGGCTTCACACATCACCCTGTAACTCCCAGGGTCCTTCTAGGCCTGGCCTGGAATAGCTGTCCATTCCTGTGGCAGCACAAGGAGTTTGTCCCTCTCCCAGGAGTCACTGGTTGGGAAGTGGCACTAAACTAAAAGGGGCATTTGTCAGGCGGGGCTCAGTCAGAAATGCTGTGACTGGAAAGCACCAGAGGATGTTTGGGTCTTGCAAGGAGGCTTTAAGATGAAAAATGATCAAGTGTTTAATGCCTCTATTGGATTAGGCTCAGGTTCCAAATTGCTTCCAGGGGAAGCTCTTATTTAATTAGATGCTTAATCGCCTTTGGATTATTTGACAGGCAGAAGAGCCCATTGATCTCCAGGGCAGATAAAACGTCTCAGACAAAAGATGAGGCAATAGGAGCTGAGGCTGACTGGTGTCAGTGGGAAAAGACAGGGGAAAACGTGGGAAACAACAGGGTGTTCGGGCAAGGCTGGGGTCCCAGAACCTGCCAGGTGTTAAATCCTCGTGCTCTCAATCCCAGGGTTCCTGGCAGCCCAGGCTGCAGCCTCAAGGCCACTGCTGTACCCCCGAGCCCTCTCCGAGGGACAGTTCTACTCCCCACCCGAGTCCTTCGCAGGTAAGATCACCTGTGCCATCACCTTGCTTCCCATGCTCGTCCCACCGTGGAATTCCTCACCTCCATCATCTCTTCCATGAGCTCTGCCTTGTTACCCCAGCCCTTGGCACAGCCTCCAAGAACTGACACTGCAAAACAGGGTCCCCTCTCTCCTCTCTGTGCCTGCACCCGGGCAGGGGTGGCACTGCCACGCTCTCCCCATGACACCTTTTTGTCGGAGCCGCCCTCGGCCCTGCGGTCCCAGCAGCAGCTCTGTGGGGAACTGGAGCCTTGTGTGGGCTTGGGATTAAATGCTCTGAGCTGTGTGCTTGGAAAATGCTGCCCTGGGGGCTGAGTGCACGGGGATGGGTGGTCACAGGCGGGTGAGGGTGAGGATGAGGGTGGCACGTCACTGCCCTGTGCCGGCACCAGAGAGCTCCTGGCGTGGGAGTGGGGACATCTCAGCTGGATTGTCCTGGTGTAGCTGAAACCCGGGATGAGCTCAGCTCTCCAGAGCAGTTGTCCCAGTGTAGCTGAGACAGGGATGAGCTCAGCCCTCTGGAATAGTTGTCCCAGTGTAGCTGACACCCGGGATTAGCCCGGTTTTCCTGAGCAGTTGTCCTGGTGTAGCTGATACCCAGGACAAGCCCAGCCCTCTGGAACACTTGCCCTGGTGTAGCTGACACCCAGGATGAGCCCAGTTCTCTGGAATAGTTGTCCCAGTGTAGCTGACACCCGGGATGAGCTCAGCCCTCTGGAACACTGTTCCTGGTATAGCTGACACCCGGGATGAGCTCAGCCCTCCAGAGAGCTGAGCAGGTGTTCAGGGAGACAAGGGCTGGAGTCATCCTTAGTGACAGCCTTCCCCGTTGGATAAGGAACAGGGATCGGGCACTGTCCCCCACGAGAAGGGAGGGAGGTGGTACCAGTGGGGTGTTCATTAACTGTGAGTTAATTGGTGCTTCCCTGTAGGGTCGGACAACGAGTCAGATGAGGAAGGTGTGGGGAGGAAGGCCTTGACAACTCAGGTAAAAACAGGGGCTGGCCCTGCCCTCAGCTCCAGGCTGATCCGGGGCTGTGGGAGTCTCCCCAGTCCTGTGGTCCCAGCAGGTTCTGCTGCCCCTCATTCCAGACCCCTCAGTTCTGGGATCGTGTGGCTGAGTCCCCTCTGTGCCACAGGACCGGTGGCATCGTGGCCACTGCAGGAGGGGTCATCTGAGCCCCCCGAGCTTTATCCCACTTCCCCATGGCTGTGTGCTCTTCCCTGCAGCATCCCACTGGGAGGTGTTCTGGCTGTGCTGCTGCCTGTCCCTCTCCCTTCCCCCTTCCATCCCTGGTCCTTTGGTCACATTCTGGGATGGCCATCACCTCACCTGTCCCCACGGCTTGAGAGGTAGCCCTTGACCTCCCCAAAACCTGGCTGGGCACAGGCTTTGTGCCCTTTTCCGAGTGATCCTGCTGCTGTTCAGCTCCAGTTCTGGCTCCTCCAGGAAGGAAGCTGCACGTCCCAGAGCCCTTTGCCTGCTGGAAACCCTCCTCCTAAGGCGGGAACCGCCGGGAGCAGCTGGTGTGTGGATCCCAGCCAGGGTGGGGAGTGTGACTTGGAGCTCCAAAATGAGGCCTCTGTGACCCAAATTAAGAGATTTCTGATCCCCTTTCTCTCTGCCAGCCTGGGGAGGGGGGGAGCAGCACACACACACTCCTTGAGCTTCCTGCACGCCTGGCTAATGAAATCCTCCCTTCTTTCCCAGGAAAAGGAGTATGTCCGACAAGGCAAAGAGGCCATGGAGGTTGTGGACCAAATCCTCGCCCAGGAGGAGAACTGGAAGTTCGAGAAAAACAATGCAAGTGTGGTTTTTCCTCCCCAGCTGGCAGAGGGCATGGATGGCTTAGCAAAAACCGGGACAAACGAGGCTTTGGAAACCTCCTTGCACCATGAAAAATTAACAAGCGTTACAATTACCTGATTGAATTAGGAATCTATTCCAGTTCAGTTAAATGTAAAATCCCCTCTTATTTAATTAGACGTTTAATTGCCTTGCAGTTTGACAGGAAAGGGCCCTTCCCTCCTCCCTCTGTCCAGAGGGTGTGGCCAGCTCACCTTTGGGATGCAGAGCCCTGGGAGGGAGCAGGGGAATGCCGATCCCACAGCTCCAGCCATGCCCTTGCTCCATGGCCCAGTGCCTTTGAGCCTGCTGGGGGCCCAGACTGGCGTCTTGGCCCATGTGGCCACAGGAGAGTGTGGGGCACAAACTGCTCTTCCCACCCCCAAAAGCCACTGGTGTCCCCCTTCCCCAGCACCTGGAACCTGCTGGGTGCTGGGGTGTAAATTTTGGATGTGGCTCTGCCCACTCCAAACTTTTCTGGGGTGCCCAGATCTCTTTTCTCTCTCTGAAGAGCACAGAGAAAGAGGAGGGGTTCGCCCCCCAAACCCAACCTTGTTTCACGAGGTTGAAACATGGCTGGGGGGGTGCGAATCCTGCAAACTGCTGTCTCATCTGGTGTTTCAAATTCCCCTGTCAAGTGATCCTTTGTCTGATGCCAAACTAGCTGGGCAGATTGTTTTCTTTTTCCAAAGGGGGATGGATTTAAATAGACTAATCAGAGTTTAACACAGGGCTAACGATGAAAGGTTTTCATCTGCCCATCCCCGGCCCCTCTAGGGAGGCTCTTCTCAGCCGTAGGTAACACCAGCAGCGCTGGCAGCGAACCCCCTTCGCACCCCGGTGCTGCTACAAAGAGAATGTGACCTTGACGTGGGGTTTGCAGCCTGGCACGGGGCGGATTCTTTTTCTGTCTCATCCCTGCTGCCTCTCTGGATATTGTTTTGTTGATGGAAATTTAGGCATGGCCAACTGGAATTGTGCTCGGGGTGGTTTCCGCGCTGGGGTCGCTGCCTGGTGTGGGGGGCAGGGGGTGATTGGGGGCTGGAGGGGGTGACAGGAGCCTCAAGAGTTTTAGCAAACTTCACCCCAAATAGAAACATTCCCTTTTACTGACAGAAATACAACTTTCTCATCTCTTGCACAGGACTTTGGTGATGTTGTTTACACTTTTGAAATCCCTTTCCACGGCAAGACCTTTATTTTAAAGGTAAGAACATCCTTGGGCTGATTCCTTGGTCTCTTTGGCACGGGGGAAAAGCCATGGCTCAGCTTTCAGGACAGGTCAGGCTGCAAAACACGCTCCCCGTGCTTGAGACAGATGAACAGCACTAGGGAATCTCTCCAGGAAAACCCCTTGGCCAGCAGACAAACTCCCCAGTAAATATCCTGGGCCCCAGACTCCACTGGTAGAGTCGGGAGCAGGTGACTGCAAGACTCGCTTCCAACCCCAGCATCTCAGACTAATCTGACCAAGGAGGCTAATTGGAACTAATTGCCAGCAAGGCCAGGGCTGAGCGTGCGTCTGCTGCTGCCTGGCACCGGGAAGAGCCGCTCGGAAGTGCCTTGCTCCGTGCCCTCTCCCAAGCTGGAGTGGCTTGGCTGGGAACCACGCTTTAATGAAGCGTCAGTGCTGCCGTGGCTTTTCTTTGTTCCAGTGCATATGTTGCCTCGCTGGCAGGAGCTGCCAGTGGAGCAGCTCTGTGTTCACCAGCAAAAGCTGGATGGTCCCACTTTCCTGCATTAACCGTTTGCCTCCGAAGATCCCCGCTCCCGTGGGGATTGCGGGGGAATGGATGTTGTGTGTGCTGGAGCTTGGAATGGCTTGGAGAAAAAAAAAACCAAGTCCAAAATGCAACTTCCCGAAGCGATGGTGCACGGGGAACTGCTGAGGGTGGGAGAGAGGCAGACAGGCAGGCTGAGCTAAGCGACTCCCAGATCCTGAGGTCTGTGTGTCCTCCCTGACCCCACGTGTGCCCTCCAGGCCTGTGGGAGCGCTGGGACAGAGGGGTGACAGCCGTAGCTTTGCATGCACGGGAGCCAGGCCGGCCTCACCCCTCCCCTCCACTGTGATCCCACTTGTCCTTTGTGTTTTGCCCTGTTTTCCTTAAAAATAATCTCCCCCAAAGGGAGCAGAGGGGCTGGCTGACTGCTCTGGCTCTGTCCTCAGGCTTTCCTGCAGTGCTCTCCTGAAATGGTTTACCAGGAGGTGATTCTGCAGCCCGAGAAGATGATCCTGTGGAACAGAACAGTGGCAGCTTGCCAGGTGAGCGTGCTGGACAAAGATGGCTTAATCACAGGAGCTCCTTGGAGCGGAGAGCTGGAGCTTCCCCATCCAACAGAGGCTGCTGGCGGTGCTGGAGCCGAGCTGGATCCCAGTCACCGAGGCGTTAAATCTCCGCCGCTCATCCGTGCACTCCACGCGCTCCGCAGCAGCCGGCTGCACGCCTGTGCCCGGCCAAGAGCCCGAGAGGAGGGCAGAGACAGGGGCCAGGGCTGAGCCAAACCTGCCTCTGCCTGGTGGGAGGGTCTGGGCCTCGTGGTGGGGAGCTGGAGGTGACACCTGTGCCCCCCAAAAACTCGGGAGACGAACCTGTGCACATCGCCCTCTGCCCCAAAAGAGCCTCTGGTCTGATCCCGGTGCTGATTTGGGGGAGGGGCTGCATCCTCTTGGCAGGTGCAGGCTTGGAGGCACAATCTGAGCAAATCTCTCTTCTTTTTGTTTATTCTCCCCCTCCCCAGATCTTGCAGAGGGTCGAGGACAACACAATCGTCTCATACGACGTGGCGGCCGGAGCTGCCGGCGGGGTGGTGTCCCCAAGGTCGGTTCATCCCACTCTTGCCCCTAAACACCCCCCAAACCACAAGAGGCACTGGGAATGCTCTGGGCTGCTGGGAGCTCCAGTGTCACCGTGGCAGGGCTGCTTGGCTCTGTAGGTAACACTCCCAAGGGGGAGCAGCCCCTGAAATTTCCTCCAGACGCTCCTGGCAGGATTCTCAGAGCTCCAAACCCCGGTCGGTCGGGCTGCCAGATAACAGTGCTTGGCTGTGCTTTGTCCCTGTGTTGACACAGCCCTGCCACAGCCTTTCCCAGCAGTCCAGAGAGCAGGATCTGCCCCCTCCACATCCCAGGTGTGTTTTTAAGCCCTTTCTCTGCGCAGGGATTTCGTGAACGTGCGTCGGATCGAGAGGAGGAGAGACAGGTATGTTTCCTCAGGGATGTCGACCACGCACAGCCTGAAGCCTCCGCTCTCCAAGTACGTCAGGTGAGAGGCAGGTGCTGTTTTTTTAGCTGGGATCACGCACTTCTCCAGAGCTTCGAGGCAAAGTGCCACTTAACTGCAAGCCCTGCTGCCTTCCTGGCAGGATTTGCAGGAAGCTGAGCTATTTGTGGAGCTGAACCTCGCTTCCCTTGTTCGTCTCCTTTTGTTCAAGAAACTCTCAGTGCTGTCAGCGGTGCTGGGGCGTTTCCCAGCTCGGGGGAGTGGAGGTGCTGACCAGTAACAGCCCGAACCCCATCCCAGTCCCACATCCTGTTTATGTAGCAGTTAATTCCCAAACAGGAATTTCTGAGGGGCAGTAAACAGCTGGCTATGGCTCTGAGCCTCTCACATGCTTTTGCTCCTCGTATAAGCCGCTCGCTCACTGAGTTTGAGGCATTGAGGGATGGCCCCATGGGTGAAACGAGGATGGAGCAGCTCCCAAAATGTCAGCAGGGCTTGGGCCTCTCCCATTCTGAAGGGACAGGCTGGTGATGGATCCCGGTGGGGTCGGGCTCATCAGACAAGGACTCCTTGTTCCTGCCAGGGCCCAGCTGTGCTGCTGTGCTCTGACTTCGGTTTTCCTAATAATCTGGTTAAAGTAATTGACACTTTATCTCAGAGCCGTTGGAGCTGCCTCAGTCTATTTAGGAACCGGGGACTTTCAGGGCCTGGAAAAATCCTTGAACAAACGCACACAGCAAAAATAGCATGTTCTGAAGAGGGAAGGGAAAGGGAAATCTGTATTTGGGCTGTGTGTGCACAGCTCCCGTCTCGGAGACGGATCAGATGGTGCCAGGAAGGATCTGGGGGCTGCAGTGACAAGAGCCGAGCCTGTCCTGAGCACACAGAGCTCCCTGGGACCTCTTGTTTGCAGCTGGGGTTGTGCCTGGTGAGAGCTTCCCGTGGGGAACAGCTGGCACGATCCAGAGGCAGAGCTGCTGCTCCGCCGGCGGCCCTGGCACCGCTGCTGCCAAGGCACCTGTGGGAAAGCTGCCCTGCCGTGCTGGCTCGTGTACCTGGAGCCAAGGCACATACCTTCCCAGGCTCCCAGCATCTGCTCCTGCCCCACCAGGCTCTGGCCTTCACTGCCAGGCTCAGCTCCGTGCAGTGCATCCCAGAGCCCCAGAGAATCCCAGCCTGAATTCCAGCCTGGCTCTGCCTGACCCTCTTGGCTTTCCTCCGCAGGGGTGAGAACGGACCTGGAGGATTCATCGTCCTGAAATGTCCCAGCAATGCCAAGGTCTGCACCTTCATCTGGATTCTCAACACGGATCTGAAGGTAAAGTCAGTTCCTTTACTGTCCCCAGCACAGCTCTCCCCTCTCCCCTGGGATCCAGCATCCCAAGGCCCTGCTCCAGGATCCCAGCAGCCAGGAGTGGCCCCTTATCGAGCACTGCCCTGAAGGGACTCAGGTTTGGCAGGTGGGAGTTAAACTACCCAAAAATCCCCCTCCTTTCATGGTGGGAGTTTGGGAAGCTCTTCCTTACCTGGAAGCTCTTCCTTACTTAAGATCTCACTTGGGGGTTCCACCTCTGAGCGCAGGACTGGGGGAGAGGACATTTTTATCCTCTTTGATCACCAAAACCAGTTTGAGGCACGGGAAGTTCTGTGCCTGACCACTCCCGGGAACACTCCAGAGGGGCAATTCCCTGCTCCCGAACCCCCTGGCACAACCACAAGCACCCCATACCCACCCCCGGGGGAGTGAGCTGCCCTGGGTCTGCAGCTATTTGCAGAGCTTCGTGTCCTTGCCGGTGTCCCGGACAAAAGGCAGCGCACGGAGGGACCGGGATGGGGCGGATGCTGGAGCAGGAGCGGAGTTGGCCCCGTTCCTTCCTCCGCGGAAGGTTGACGTGGTAACGGCGCTGCCGCAGCAGCACAAAGGCTCCATTCATCCCTCGGCTGTGCTGCAGCGCTGCGGCCCCCTCCCCTCTCCTCCCCTCCCCTCCCACGGCCCCCTCCCCTCCCCCAGAGCCCAGCGGCTCCTGCCTGTCTTGCCAAACGCTTCGGGAAAGGTTTGGGAAGCGCCGAGAGCAGAGCGTGCCCTTCCCGCCCCATTGTGCCAGGGGTGTGTTTTCCTTTCGTGGATCTGGCGCCCATCACGGGCAGGTTTTGGGGGGATACCAAACCCCCCGTGGTGGGGCTCGGAAAGAAAAGAGGTTCCTTGTGCTTCCCGGGCCGAGCGCTCCCGGCGCCGCCTCCGCCGTGGAGGGAATGCCGAGCTATTAATAACCCCCAAGTGCTCCCAGCGCCTTCCCGAGGGGCTCTGCCAGCGCCCAGACCCCTCTGCAGCTCCTCGCTCTACCCTTCGGCCCTGCACGGGTATTTATAGCCCGTGGCTCATCCCTTCCTGCTCCTTGGGGGAGGGAGGATTCCGCACGTGTTCGTGTTTGGGTCCGGAGCTGCTGTCGGGAAGCGGCCGAAATGGCCCCTGGAGCAGCGGCCTCGAGCTTTTCCTGCCCCCGTGTCCGAGGGAAAACCTGCTCCAGGAAAAGATCTGTGCTGCACCACCCCAATCCCAGGGGAGGGGAGTGTCCTGAGCCTGCCTGACCCCCGGGATAGTTGGCCAGTCATCCCTCCGTGCCCCTGGAGCGGCTCCCGGCCCTGCCGCAGCTCCCTGCCCCCAGAGACAAGGATTATTATTTTTTCATGGATCTCCCACCATGGAGCCAAGGCCGAGGCGGTGGGGGGTGAGTCGTGCAGGGCTTTTTTAGAGAAATCCAACCACGTTGCAGTTCCTCCCCCGGATCAAAGCTCCCTGAGAGCCGCAGCTCCGCGCAGCGGTGCTCCTGCATCCCTGGATGCCTCTGGGGTGGGGTGGGATGGGATGGGATGGGATGGGATGGGATAGGGGACAGCCCCCAGCCTCAGCCCTTGCTTACGGCCCCGTGTCCCTGTCCCTGGATCCCCCCCAGGGCGTGATGGGGGCAGCTCCCAGCCCCAAATCCTCACTCCATGTCCCTGGAGCCCTCCAGGGCAGGATGGTGGCAGCCCCCAGCCCCAAATCCTCATGTCCCTGGAACACCCTGGAGTGGGATGGGACCAACCCCCAGCCCTTATTCATGGCTCCGTGTCCCTGAAACCCCCCAGAATGGGATGGGGGCAGGCCCCAGCCCCAAAACCTCACTGATGTCCCTGGAACCCTCTAGAGTGAGATGGGGGCAGCCCCCAGCCCTGGCTCCTGGCCCTGTATCCCTGTCTCTGGAACCCTCTGGGGTGGGATGGGGGCAACTCCCAGCTCCAAATCGTCCCTCATGGCCCCGTGTCCCTGTCCTGTGTCCGCAGGGTCGCCTGCCCCGGTACCTGATCCACCAGAGCCTGGCTGCCACCATGTTCGAGTTCGCCTTCCACCTGCGCCAGCGCATGGCCGAGCTCTGCTCCAAGCCCTGAGGACGCTCCGCTGCCCTCTCTGCTCGGCGGGGGATGGGGACAGAACCCTGCACCCCCCAAGGAGGGGTCCCCCCACTGCCAGCCCTGGGCTGAGGCCAGGGGGAGCTCAGCCCCTCCTCCCACCACGGCTGCCCCCGATTGGGGCCCTGGACCTGACTGTTCTGTGCCAAACCCCTGCCCTGCCCTCCCCGGGGGCTGGGCTGATGCCCCCTCCCCACACACGGGTTGGGGGCTCAGCTGGCACCCCCAGATTCCTGTCCCCTCGCCCCAATTCCGTGAGGAAGCGGGGACAGATGTGGTGGCCATGTCGGGGTGAGGACTCAGCTGAGCCCTGTGCCGGGCTCTGCCCCTCCACCAGCAGGTGAAGGCACAATTCGTGCCCCCCCACACCCACCGTGCCCCCCGGGGCTGTGCCCCCCAC
Source organism: Coloeus monedula (assembly GCF_965178545.1). Classification (NCBI taxonomy): domain Eukaryota; kingdom Metazoa; phylum Chordata; class Aves; order Passeriformes; family Corvidae; genus Coloeus; species Coloeus monedula. Next base: position 4,694,129 of record NC_138806.1, on the reverse strand, counting down.
CCCGGGGACAGCGCTGGGGACCCCCCAAACCTCTCCTTGCTGCTGGCCGAGACCCCCCCCCCTTCCCAAAGCTGCAGCTCCCGGTGGAGCCAGCGCGGGATTTGCCTTAAGCAGAGACTTTGATCCCTTTTGGGGGTGCGGGGGGGGGGCGTTGGGGGTGGGGGCTGCGGGGGCGACTGCAGTTTCTCTACCTGTGAGTGCCGTGTGCTGCTCTAAAAACAGCAGCAGCAGCGGCAGCAGCGGCAGCGCGGGGCCGCCCGCACGTGGGGGCTGCGCTGCAGGAGGGGAGGGGGGCACCCACAGACCCCCCCCGGGCTCTCTGCACCCCCTCCAGGGCCTGGGGGTCCGGCCCCCACCCCCGGTCAATGTGTGGGGGCTGAATTAAAGCCTTGCACTGTTTGCAGCTCCGTGTCACCCGCGTGCCCTCTGTCACCCAGGGAATCGAAGGGGTGTGGGTGCAGGTGGGGTTGGGGTCAGCCTGGAGCCCCCCCCGCCGCCCCCAGCGCCAAAGGGTGGGGTCTGCAGGTTCCTTGGGCCACTGGCCATGGGTGGCACTGGCTCCCACCCTGGGATGGCACTGGCAGCTCCATCGACCTGCAGCGTTCCTGTCTCTCCTGGCCGCCCCCAGTGCCCCCGTGGGACCTCCACGCCTGGGGGAGTGTCTGGGGGGGCTGGAGCCCCACATCCTCTCTGGCACCAGCCACGTCCACGTGAGCCTGGGGTCACTGGCACCCCATACAAACAGCTCATTGTGGGGGTCCCTACAGCCCCAAACCCCCTGTCCTGGGGGGGCACGCTGGGAGGGACCCCAATGTCCCTCTGAGGTCGGCGGTGTGGCTGCTGTGGGTGGCACAGAGGGGACACGTGGCACCCCCAGTGCTGCAAGGGGGGCAGAGAAAGGCCAGACGTGCCCTGTGCGGGGTCCAGGGGGGTCCTGCCAGTGCCATCACGTTGCTGGCAGGGTCTGCCCCGCATCCCCATGGCGGGAAGGGGGGGGGACACACCCGTGGGTGCCACACACGTGTCCGAGGTGCCACCCCCCCGCTCGCCCCCCTTGGCAGAGCCCGGTGCCAGCGGCGCGTCCCAAAATAGCCCCAGCGGGGCCATAAAAGCGGGGCGGGCGCCAGGGGGGGGTGGAAAGCGGCACCATGGTGGGTCCTGGCGTGGTGGGGGGCTCCAAGGGGCTGCTCTCGGCCCGCCTGGGCTGCAGTGTCCAAGAGGAGGACGTGGGGCGGAAAGAGACCTTCAGCGCCGAGTGGCTGGACCTGGAGCTCAGCTCCCGGCCCGAGGACGGGTGAGGGGCACGGCCGGACTGGTGCCAGGGGTCCGAGGGGTGCTGGGGGAACGGGGGGCACTGCGTGCTGGAGGAGTGGGGGGGCTTTGGGGGGAGATTGGGGCTGTGGAAGGCTCCAAGGGTTCTGAAATATGGGGTTGTGGGGGGGCTTCAAGGGTCTCAAATTGTGGGGTTTCCATGGGGTTGTGGGAGGTTCCAAGGGTTCTGAAATGTGGGGTTTCCATGCGGGTTTGGGGCTGTAGGAGACTCCAAGGGTCCCAAACTTGGGTGTTTCCATGGGGTCTTTGGGTTGTGAGGGGGCTCCATGTGTCCCACATTATGGGGTTTCCAGGTGGTCTTGGGGCTTTGGGGGGTCTCTGAGGGTCCCCGTGGAGTCATGGAAGCTCCAGGGAGGTGGTGGGCAGGGGTGTCCAAGAGGGATTGGGGGTTCCTGTGAGGAAATGGGAGTCTTTATGGGGCTGGGGGAGGCTGGGATTCCCCATGGGGCCAGGAGAATGCCTGGGGGTCTCCAGGGCTTCCCATGGGGTGGTCCCCATGGGGCTGAGCAGGTCCATGGGACATGGTGGGGTCTCCCATGGGGTGGGGTGGAATATGGGGGGTCTCCAAGGATGCTGGTGGGATGGGGTGGGACAGGGGGTTCTCCAGGGGTTCCAGCGGGGTGGGGTGACCCCAAAGGGTGAGAACAGGACACGGGGGTCCCGCTCGCACCCCCACGAGCGCCCCGTGCCCAGGTGGTGCCGGCGGGAGGTGGACACGCAGCGCCGGGAGACGCTGGAGCAGCGCGGGGCCGTGCGGGTGCTGGAGCAGCGCTCGCCCTGGGGGGTGCTGCGGCTCGGGGTCCTGGGGCAACCCCTGGCCCAGCACCTCCTGCCCTACGCCCGCACCCTCCCCGTGCCCCTCTTCGCCCCCCCGGACCTCCGCGGCGCCAAGGGGGGGATCCGCCGCACCCTCTCCCGCTCCCTCTCCCACGAGGCTCAGCGGGGCTGAGTGTGGCAGAGGGGCCGGGGGGGGGGGTCGGGGGAGGGCAGGAGGGTGATGTTGGGGGGCCGGGGGGACCCGCATGCCTGGGTCTGCTCAGCCGCCCTGAAGAGGCAGCGGAGGAAGGAGGGGGCAAGTGGGGGTGGGCTCCCGTTCGCCTGGGACCCCACCCCGCTGCGGGCGTCGTGGAGGCCGGTGGGGATGAGGACCCCGCGGGTCGGGGGGCTCCCGCCCTTCGGGGGGCTCCTGGCAGTTCCGGCGTGACTCAGTTTCCCTGGCGAAAAGAAGGGAATGCGAGGATGAGGAGCGCTGAAACCCGCTCGGGGCCGAAGGGGGCCCTGGGGGGGCTGGAGGGGGGTGGGGGGCTGCGGTGGGGTTGTACAAACCATGGTCTTTGTACGGCAATAAAACGCCTACCTTGGCACGGCAGCATCTTTTTGGGGAGTGTACAAGGGTGGGGGGCAAGATTTAGGGGGAGAGGGACCACTCTGTGGGATGGGGGAACAGAAGCACAGGGGGAAACTGAGGCACAGCAGCTGGAGGGACCCGGTGTCTTATGGGGCTGGGGGAGTCTGGGGGGGAGGGCCTTGTGCTTATATAACTCCCCCCTGCATCGCCCACCTGGTGCCAGGATCCCAGATTAGCTGTTCCCACTCTGGATCCCTCTGTCCCTGGGCCCCTGCCAGGCCCTGTCCCCTCCCTGTGCCCAGCCCGGCCCCATCCCGGTCCTTCCTCCCAGGAGCCACCTGTCCCTCCACCTTCACCCCCTACAGCTCTGGCACAGGCAGGATTTGGGGTCTTTCAGTGCGCCCGGCCCCATAAGTGGGTCTCACCCTGCTCCTTATCCCGGAGCACTGGGAGCGCTGGGAGCTGGCAGAGGTGGTGCTGGCTCCTGCCAGGGCTGGGCTGAGGTCCAGCATGCTCAGCTCACTGGTGATGGAGAGCTCAGACGGGCCACATCCCAAACCCAACCCCAATCCCCATCCCAATCCTTTTCCATCCCCATCCCAAACCCCACTTCATTCCAATGCCTTTCCATCCCAATCCCAATCCCCATCTTGTTCTAATTCCTTCCCATTTCCATCCCCATCCCATTCCAATCCTTTCCCACCCCCATCCCACACCATTCCTGTCCTTTCCCATCCCCATCCCACTTTTGCCCCCACACCAATCCCTCTTTATCCTCATCCCCATCCCATGGGACATTCACGAGGAGCCACAGCGTTGGGGCAGTACAGAGGGGTCACAGCCACATCTCGGGGTGGGGAGGACAAAACCTCCCAGGCACAGGGACAGGATTCCTGGATCCCCACAGCCCGGGAAGGGCGGCGGAGCCGTTATCAGCTCCGGGTTGGATCCGGCCGCGGCCCCGGGGCGCTGGCGCTAACCGGGTTAGGCGGGATGGATGATGGATGGAGGGATGTGGGGTGGATGGATGGGGCCGTCGCGGCTCCCCGCGGCCCCCCCGGGCCGGGCAAGGATAAAAGGCGGCGGCGGAGCCGGAGCCGCAGCCCCTCGCCATGAGCAGCCCGGCCGCGCTCCGCGAGGGCTACGAGCACTTCGACCCCCGCGCGTACCTGCGCAACAATTACCTCCCGCCCCGCGCCGACTTCTCCTCCGAGGAGTTCGTGGTGCCCTGGAAGCTGCGATGCCTGGCCGAGACCTTCGCCAGCGGTGAGGGGAGAGCGGCGGGGACCCCGCCCCAAACCTCGCAGTGGGGTGGGGAAACTGAGGCACGGAGCACCCGCGGCACCTGGGGACAGCTCCTCTCGCCCTCCCTGGTTTTCCCGGTCTCCCCGACCAGTGTGGGGACCCCCCCACATGTCCTGTTCCCCTCCCAGGTGAGATCCGGGGGCAGACGTTGATCGATGTGGGCTCGGGCCCCACCATCTACCAACTGCTGAGCGCCTGCGACCACTTCGAGGAGATCGTGGCCACCGATTACCTGGCGGTGAACCGGGAGGAGCTGGGCCGGTGGGCGCGGGGCGAGCCCGGAGCCTTCGACTGGAGACCCTTCATCCAGCACGTCTGCAAGATCGAGGGCCGCGGGTAGGGGGCCAAAGGGGGTATGGGGGGGACGGGGCGCGGGACCCCAGGAGGAGGGTGGTGCTGGGGTGGTCCCCGCTGGATTGTGTCCCCAGAATCTGCAGGATCACAGCTCCAGGTCCCCCCAGATCCTGGGCTCATCCCTGTAGAACCACGTCCCCAAATCCCATGGGAACACAGTCACATTTTCCCGCAGATGCTGAGGTGATCCCTGGAGGAACATGTCACTAAAATCCCATGGCATCATGGCCCCACATCCTTACAGACTGTCCCCAAATCCCATGGGTTCACAGACCCATGTCCCTGCAGATGCTTGGGTGATCCCTGCAGGATCCCAGCCCCACATATCCATGGAATCCTGTCTCTATCCCTGTGGGTGAAGGGCTGATCCCCATAGGAGCCTGTCCCCATGTCCTTGTGGGCGCCCAGCTGATCCTGCTCCCATGTCCGTGTGGATCTTGGGACAATCCTTTCTGCATCCCATCCTCAAATTCCTGCAGATGCTAGGCTGATCCCCAGGGGATTTCGTCCCTTTGTCCCTGTGCACTTTGGGTTTGCCCCGGTGGGATCCTGTTCCTGGGTCCCTTTAGGTTCTGGAATCAGCATCCCATCCCGCATCCCTTCAGGATCCTATCCCCATATCCCTGCGTGTGCTGGACTGATCCCACCCCCACATCCCTGTGTGCCCTGAAGCAATCCTCACCCAATCCCTACTCCCCCGCACAATCCTTCCCCACATCCCTGCACAATTCCATCCTCACATCCCTCTGTGCGCTGGATCGATCCCATTCCCACATCCCCGTGAGTGCCAGGTTGATCCCATCCCCATGACCCTCTGGATGCCGGACTGATCCCATCCCCACATCCCTCTGTGTGCTGGATCGATCCCCTCCCCACACCCCCCCAGGCCCCATCCCACTGCCCACCTCCCTTTTCCCCTGTTCCCCTCGCCCCTCAGGGAGCCGTGGCAGGACAAGGAGCAGCGTCTCCGCCAGCGGCTCCGGCGGATCCTGCCCATCGACGTGCACCGCCCGGAGCCGCTGGGGGCCCCGCTGCACCCCCCGGCCGACGCGCTGCTCTCCGCCTTCTGCCTGGAGGCCGTGAGCCCCGACCGCGCCGCCTTCGTGCGGGCGCTGGCCCACGTGGGCAACCTGCTGCGCCCGGGGGGCCACGCGCTGCTGCTGGGAGCCCTGGGCGAGTCCTTCTACCTGGCGGGCCCCGCTCGCCTGCCCGTGGTGCCGCTGCAGGAATCGGACGTGCGGGAGGCGCTGGCGGCCGCCGGCTTCGCGCTGCGGGAGCTGCGGAGCTACGCGATGCCCCCCGCGCTCCGCACCGGCGTGGACGACGTGGACGGGGTGTTCTTCGCCCACGCGCAGAAACCGCTGGAAGCCTAAGGGGAATCCCCGGGAAATGCAGGGAAATCCCAGCTCGCCCGGCAGCCTAAAGGTTGGGTGGGGTGGACTGGAAGCTCCCCCCCGCAACTCACTGTCTGGTTGTGGGCACGGTGACAATAAAGGTTGAGGTTGCGGCAGAGGATGGAGGTGCTGAGGGGTGTGGGGAGGGGGCGCGTGGAGATCTGGGGGGGTCAGGGACCCTTGGGTGGGGGGGAAATGCGGCATATGGATGGGGGAATGGGGTGAGAGCAGGGTGAGGATGTGGTGGGTGGGTGGGTTCACAGTGGGGGGGATACGGGGCACAAATGGGGGGGGCAGAGGGCAAGAACAGGGTGGGAAAGGGGGTACAGGACAGGGAAGGTACGGGGTGGGTGTGAGGTGAAAGATGGGGGATATGGGGTATGCTGAGGGGTTGGGGAATACTGAGGGGTTTGGGGCACATGGGGTGGGACACAGAGGGTGAAAGCAGGGTGGGAAATGGGGTGCAGGATGGTGGGTATGCGGTGAGTAGGGGGGTTCAGGATGGGGGGATATGGGGTACACGGAGGGGGGTGTTGGGGCACAGAGTGTGGGGGCACAAGCTAAAAGCAGGGTGGGAAATGGGGTGCAGGACGGTGGGTATGGGGTCCACTGTGGGGTGACAGCAAAGGGAAATGGGGCACACTGGGGGGGCTGGGCATGGCAGGGGGGGCACAGGGTGCCCTTGGGGCAGGGAGGGCACACGGGGAGGGGACAAGAACCCAGCACGGCACAGATTAAACTCAGCTTTATTCACGCCCGGGGAGGGAGAATGGGGGGGCACAGCCCCTCTGGGCCAGGAGGGGGCACACCCAGCCCCAAGGCACCCACACAACACCCCCCACCCCTGCCAGAGCCACCCAGCACGGCCCCCCATGCACACAGACCCCCCCCAATCACCCACGTGTCCCCCACACCGCGAGCCCCAGCAGCCACTGTCACCTTGTGGGGGTCCCCAGCTCAGCACGGGGAGGGTTTGGGGGGGGTCTCAGCTGGCCTTGACCCCTCTGTGCCCAGCAGTGGGGAGTTCCCACCCCGATGGGGAGATGGGGGGCACGGGGACGGGGGGTTTGGGGAGAGAAACAAACCTCAGAAGGCAACCGGGGGGGGCAGGAGGCTGTGGCCAGGGGGGGCCAGGGGGTCACTTGGCACAGGGCAGGGCAGGGCCCTGGGGGGGCACGAGGGGCTTCGCTGCCCCCCCGGCAGCTCTAGTCCACTTTGAAGAGGTCGGAGTTGGCCTTCAGGAGGTAGAGGCTGTCGTCCATCAGGAAACTGGGGGAAAAAAGGGGGGGCTCAGGTGGAGGCTCACAGCCACAGCCCCCCCCAGCTGCCCATGCTGGGATTGGGGGAGCCCTGAACCCAACACTGAGCACAGCAACCCCGGGGCTCACGGGGGGAGCAGCAGAGGGGTCCCTCCAGCACCCCCTGGGCAAGAAGGGGGCCCTTAGCACCCTGACTTAAAAAGGGGGGGTCTGTGCATGCCATGGGCAAGAGAGGGGCACCCAGCACCCCAACCGGGGTCCCCAGCACCTCAGTTTCAAGGGTGACACTCCCAGCACCCCATAAAAAAACAGAGGGGGACCCCGAGCACCCGAATTTCAACATGGGGGTACCCAGCACCCTCTGGACAAGAACGGGATCCCCAGCACCCTCGATTTTAAGGGTGACACTGCCAGCACCCCATGGATCAAAGGGTGCCCTGAGCATCCCAATTTCAAGAGGGGGCTCCCAGCACCCCCGCAGGGTTTCCAGCACCCCATGGAAAATCGAGGGGGACCCCCAGCACCCAAATTTCAAGAGTGGCATCCCCAACACCCCGTTCCCCTCCCAGCACCCCCAGGACACAGAAGCACTGCACCCCTGAGCCCCCCTGGGGGATACAGGGAGCCCCTCGCCCCTATTTTAATCGAGGAGAGGGTCGTGGGGAGGGGTCACCGACCTGTAGAAGAGCACGTTGAGGGGGATGGTCCCGATGTGCCAGAGCGCGTGGGCGTCCAGCACCCAGAGCAGGGGCGGGAAGTCGAGGAGCTCGAGCAGCGCCAGCGCCTGGAGCAGCAGCACCGCGGCCGCGCATTTCCACACGTGCGGGAGGCGCCGGCCCTGCCGCAGGCACCACCGCAGCCACCACGCCACCGTCAGCATTCCTGGGAAAACCCCCCAGGGGGGTCAGGGGTGCCGGCAAGGCAACCAAACCCCTGTAGGAATTGCTGGGATAACGGGGGGGGGGATCGAGGACAGGGGGGTGCTCAAACCCCTGGTCAGCATTCCTGGGCAAATGGGGGCTCAGGGATGGGGAGGGCATGGACTGACCCCTAACATAGCCCCAGCACAGCCCAGTGGCTCCCAGTACAGCCCAGCACTCCCCAGCCTGGATGCAGCTGGCTCCCAGTAGCTCCCAGTGCAGCTCCAGTGCCTCCCAGCTCACCAGCAGCGGCGTTGGCCACCAGGTTGTAGCCGTAGTCAAAGCGCACGAGGCTCAGGTAGGAGATGTGGCCGGCGAGGAAGAGCAGGAGGAAGGCCCTGAAGATGCTGATTAAGGCCGGGCGCTGCAGCCCCAGTGTCCTGCAGAGAAGGGGGGGATGGCCGGGTCCTCCCAGTATGGCCCAGGGTCCTCCCAGTACGGCCCAGGGTCCTCCCAGGTACTTCAGTGATACCCAAACTGGCCCAAGAGAAGCCAGCACGTTCCCCAGTACAGCTCAGTGGCTCCCAGTGCAGCCCAGTGGCCCCCAACTTGGCCCAGCATCCCCCAGTATGGACCAAGAATAGCCCAATGGCCACCAGCATGGCCCAGTGTCACCAGTGTAGCCCAACTGACCCCTAATGCAGCCCCAGCACAGCCCAGTGGCCCTCAGGACAGAACCAGCACGGCCCAGTGGCTGCCAGTACAGAAGTGGCAAGGTCCAGTGACCCTTCCCAGCATAACCCAGTGCCTCCCAGTACAGCCCTGCACTCCCCAGTCTAGCTATAGCTGGCCCCAGTGCCTCCTAGTCTGGTCCCAGTGTGGCCCTGCAGCCTCCAGCCAAGCCTTGGGACAGCTCAGTGCCTCCCAGTCTGTCCCCAGTGCCTCCCAGACCATGCCCAGTGCCCCCCAGTCCAGCCCTGGTGCTCACCTGACACAGCACAGGTACACGGAGTGCAGGACGACGGCCGAAGCACAGAAATAATCCAGTTTCTGTGGGATTTGGGATGGCTGAACCATGCTGGCAGCGTGGGAAGTGGAGGGGGTCTGGAACCCCCCAAGCAGGGCCGGAACAGGACCCCAGGGGGCTTGGGGACACTCCGGGGGTGCCACTCCCTCACCTCCGTCAGCGCCGTGTCCCTTGTGTGGAAAACGGTGGACCAGAACCAGGCGTTTAAGGAGACCTGGGAAAGGGGGAAATTTGGGATTTGGGGAGGTGGGAGGATGAGAGTCAGGGTCCCCAGTGGGTCAGAGCTCACCCCCCCACCTCATTTTGGGGGATGAGGGCCCTGGGTAAGGGATGGGGAGGTGGAGCAGCTGGAGTTGGGTGGGATCAGGTGGTTATGGGGAAGATGTGGGGGAAGGGGTGGGGGGGAAGGGAAGGAGAATGGGGGGAAAAAGGGAAGGGGAAGGGGAGGGAGAAGGAAAAGAAAGGGAAAGGGGAAGGGAAAAAAGCGAAGGAGACAGGTAAGGAAAAGGAAAGGGGGGAAAAGGAAAGGGGGGAAAAGGAAAGGGGGGAAAAGGAAAGGGGGGAAAAGGAAAGGGGGGAAAAGGAAAGGGGGGAAAAGGAAAGGGGGGAAAAGGAAAGGGGGGAAAAGGAAAGGGGGGAAAAGGAAAGGGGGGAAAAGGAAGAGAAAGGAGGAGAAAAGAGGGAAAAGGATGGGGAAAGGGAGAGAAAAGATGATGGGGAAAAAGACGGGGGAAGAGACGGGGGAAGAGACGGGGGAAGAGACGGGGGAAGAGACGGGGGAAGGGCTCACCCAGGCGAAGGCGACGCAGGTGGGGTAGGTGGGGGCGGCGGGGGGCACGGCCGCCCGGTAGCGCAGCAGCATGACCAGGCTGGCCAGGCCGTTGAGGAAGGAGGCGAAGGCGGAGGCCGGCTCCTGGAAAAACAGGAACCGGGAGAAGGGCCACTGGGAGGGGACGGGGGCGTCAGCGGGCACGGGGGGACCCCGACTTCCCCCCGCTTCCCCCCCCAGGACCACCGCTCACCTTTCCATGGAACTGGGGCACGCGGTGGCCGCCCTGCTGGTACAGCCGCACCGTCAGCCACATGCACTCGTACTTGCACTCATCCCGGCACGTCCAGCCTGCGGGACACACCAGTGCCTCCCAGTATGCACCAGTGGGCGATGGGAGCGCCAGGGCCTGGCTCGGGGCAGGGGGAGCGGGTGGGGTTCACCCCGTGGCACCAGGGACACCCCCCACACCTCACTGGGCACCACGGAACGATCTGGGAGGACACCCAGCTGTCCCCATGGTGACCAGTAGCACGGTCCAGTTGCTCCCAGTATGGCCCAGTGTCCCCACAGATAGTTCAGTGATGCCCAAACTGGGCCAGCACCTCCCACAGCAAAGTCCAGCGTCCCCGCAGTATGGCTCCGTGACCCGCCCCCAGTATGGCCCAGTATCCCCACCACACCGCCCAGCATGGACCAGGAAGAGCCCAGTAGCCACCAGCATGACCCAGTGTATAGCCAAGTGACGCTTAACGCAACCCCAGCACGGCCCAGTAGCCGCCAGTATAGAAGCGGCATGGCCCAGTGACCCCACAGCGTGACCCAGGGCTTCCCAGTCCAGCCGCAGTACGGCCCAAGAGCCTCGGGCCAGCCCAGGGCTGCCCAGCACCTCCCAGTCCGGCCCCAGTTCGCTCCCAGTGCCCCCGCCCGGAGGGGGCGTGGCTTAAAGGGGGCGGGACCTCCCTGGAGGGGGCGTGGTCTCTGTGCCCGGCAGCCAATGGGCGCGCGGGGGCGGTACCTGTCAGGCCCATGTAGAGCGGCTGCCGGGCGCGGAAGTTCCGCAGCGCCGCCCCCGAGCAGTTCTGCCGCTCGCAGCGGCTCAGGCACTCCCGGTACAGCGGTTCCCGGTCCCCCTGCGAGCCCCGGGCCGGGCCCGGCGCCGCCGCCGCCATGAGAAGCAGCAGCAGCAGCGCGGCCCGCGCCGCCATCGCCGCCCGGCCCGGCCGCTTCCGGCCCGCCCCGGAGATGGGGCTGGCGCGGGGCACTATGGGATATACCGCCCCCGCCGGCCGCGGAAGGTGATGGGATACAGTCCCCCGAGCAGGGGAATCATGGGATATATCCCCCTGTGTACGCTCTGCAGAGGCTCATGGGATATATCCCCCCTGTGTACGCCCTGCAGAGGCTCATGGGATATATCCCCCTGTGCACGCCCTGCAGAGGCTCATGGGATATATCCCCCATGGGGGCTGGGGATTCCGAGGCCTGCGGGGACCCCCCGGTTTCATGCGTGGCTCGGGGTCAGTTCAGGGCCCGGGGGCAGCGCGGCCTGAGGAACTGAGTGGTCCCGGCCATGCGGGACCCCCGGCAGCGGCCGTGGGATGAAGTGCCCATGGCGGCCTGGCCTGAGGTGACAGTGCTGTGCTGGATCGCCATTCCTCCCCCCGTGGCAGGCGGGACCCCAACACCGAGAGTCCCCCTCTCTGGGGGCTCCTCCCTCGTGGCAGCCTCGGTGGCACACGTGGGAGCACGGGCTGGGGTGACCCGAGGGGACATGGGGGGCAGAGCCTGCCCTGTGCAGGGTTCACGTCCCGGCCCCCCATCGCGCTGCTCCTGGTGCGATGCCTCGCTCTGCCCGGCCGAGGGGTTGGGATGAGGTTCCCCCCCTGTGGAGGACCCCACGTCCCAATTCCCTCTGTGTGCCCAGGGCAGCAGGTGAAGGTGGAACAGGTCGGGGACAGGTGCCAGCTCTGGGTCACCTCATCGGGGACCCATTAGATGCTGCTGGCCTGTCCCCATCACCCAGGACTGTCCCCAACCCCCAGGACTGTCCCCAACCCCCTGCACCATCCCTGGATGCCAGGTCTGTCCCCTCACCCCGGGACTGTTCCCCCCAGACCCACGAATGGCATTACTGTCCCCTCACCCTCACACGGGTGACAGTCACAGCCCCAGCTGGGCAGGTGAGGGGACAGGGATGGAGGGCGTGACCTTCCCCCTCCCCCCCCCATTCAGGCGACCCCCGCCCCCCGGGATCGCAGCAGGACCCCGGGACAGGAGAGCTCTGGGGCTGGGAAGTCCCAGGTGCTCCCCAGGGAATGGCAACGGGGACTCCGGGATGGGAGGTCCCCAGTCCGCGGTGCTGTGCGGGGATGGATTGGAGGGGGGGTCCGCGGTGCGGGGTCCGCGGTGCTCCGAGGGGACGGAAAGTGGGATTGGAGCCAGGGAGTCCCCAGTGCTCCCGGGGAGTGGGCGGGGGGCACCCGCTGGTCCGGGGGATCGTGGGGTTCCCGGTGCTCCCGGGGGATGGACGGTGCTGATCCCGGTGCTACGGGGGACGCGAAGAGGGAAGGGGAGTCCGGGGCGGGAGGTGCCCGGTGCTCTTGCGGGGGGATGGACACAGGGGCATCCGGAGCGGAGGGTCCCCGGTGCTCCGGGAGGATGGACGGGGGGTGGGGGGCGTCTGTCCTGGTCCGGGCCGGCGGGAGCGCGCGGGGGCGGCGGGAGCGCGCGGCGCGCCCTCGCCCGGGGCCGGGACCGGGATCGGGATCGCGAGGCGGAGCCCGGGAGCGGCGGGAGGCGGCGGCTCCGGCTCCGCAAACTTTCCCGGAGCGGCGGCGGGGCCATGGGCCGCGGCCCGCGCTGAGCACCATGATCGCGGCCGGGGGCTGCCTCGGCGCCGGGCTGCTGCTGCTCGCCGCCCTCTGCCCCCCCGCCGCCGCTGAAGGTGGGTCCCACCGGGGAGCTCCGGGGGGCACCGGGGACACCGGGAATCGGGGGGACCCCGATCTGCGGGAGCGTCCCCCGCGCCGCGACTTCGTGCAAAGTTTTGCACGGGACCGACCGGGACCAGGGGGGGCACCGAGAGGGGGAACCGGGAAAGGGAGGGGGGGACACGGGGGGCGTGACCGAGAGGGCACCGGGGGGGGGACATCGGGGGTGGGACCGAGTGGAGAACCGGGAGGGGACCGAGGGGGCCCCAAGCTGGGAACGAGTGGGGCACCGGGGGTGGGACCGGGCAGCTCTGGGAGTGGGTCGGGAGCCACCGGGCCGCGGGGTCCGGTGTGCCCGGGGCTGCTCAGTTGGAAGCGACGGGACCGCCTCCCCCGCTCCTTCCCCAGTCCCCCCGCTGCCCCCTCGGTGCCCCCGGTTCTCCCCGCCGCGGGCAGCGCGACCCCGCTGTCCCCGCACCGCGACTGCCCGCCAGGACTGCGGGCCGAACTGGTCTGTACTGGGAGGCGCTGGGGCCGAGGAGGAGGCCCTGCCCGCTGCGCCCCGGCCCCCTCGAGCGGGACGACCCCGCTGCCGTTGTCCCGGGAGGAATTTAGGGGCTCCAGTGCAGCCCGGAGCGGGGACCCCCCTCTGCAGCCGGTCCCGGGGCTCCGGTACCGCCGGGAGAAGCGCAGACGGGGGGGACCCCAACCTGTGGGGGTTCCCTCCCCGGGGGCACCGGGAGGCTTCGGGGCGCGGGGCAGGCGCGGTGCCCCACGGAGCGGCTGGGTGGGTGGGTGGGTGCGTCCCCGTCGCTCCCATCCACATTCTCGACGTGCCGCACCCAGCCCAGCCCCGGGGGGAGCGGGGAGCCCGGCCCGACAGCCCCCGGGCCTCGGCCAGGCACCGCGGCGGGGATGGCAGGAACGGGGCCAGCAGGGGACGGCGCTGGTGGCTCCAAAGTGGGCACCAGCAGCCCCAAAAGTTGGACCTCGCTGTCTCCCTGTCTGGGGGCAGCTCCAGCACCGGGGGTTTGGAAGGTGAAAGCCCGGTGGGACTGAGCCGGTGTGGGGTGGTGGGACGGGGACGTGGGGATACACCAGGTGGCCTCCACTCCTGGCACCCCGCAGCTCGCTCTGCTTGGAGGGTCTGTGTGGGGCGAGCTCCTGGTTAGGGACACCCCGGTGTCCCCCCATCCCTGGGGCCGGATTCGTGTCCAGCAACCCCAGCTCAGGGCAGCCCTGTGGGCACGTGGCCGATGGGCTTTGCTGGACACCCGTGGGCAGCCGAGGTGCCCCATGGTGGCACTGCCTGCCGGAGTGAGCCAGGCAGGATGGATCACTCGCTGCCCTTGCCGATGCCCAGCTATGGACCTGGGGGAGCAGGCAGGGCCAAATCCCAGGGCACGGAGCCGGGATCCCACCAGGATCTGGTGCTGCTGCTCGCTTGTCCCACCTGCCCTTTGCCCCGGGGAAGCCGCAGCACCCCGTGCCTGTGCCACAGCAGGTGTGGGCACAGACCTTGAGCTTTGGCCGCCCAACAGCACATTCGCTCCTGGGGTCCCCTCTGTCACACAGCCGGTGGGCTGGGAGAGAGCTGCACCCCAAATTCGAGGGGCTTCCTCCTTCCTGGCCATATTTTCCCCGGCTCAGAGGCCTCGGAGCAGGTGGAGGAGGCGGGTGCCAGCCGGGTCCCCTGGACACGGGGCCGCGCCAGCAGCTGCCCAGCACCGGCGGCTGTCACTCAGCCGCAGAGCAGCCGGGGACCGGCACACCGAACCCTGCCTGACCCCCGTGTGCCCCCCTGCCCCGTGCTGGCATGGCAGTGGCCCAGGGCTGGTGGCTCTGGGAACGACGCTGCGGTGGCGGCAGGGTCAGCGCCGGGGCCGGTGTCGGAGCGGGGCTGGGGTCTGGCGTGGGGGCTCTCCCCGGCGAGGTGTTGGGGCGCCGGGGGCCGCGGGCGCGCCGGGGCTGGGCCGTGCCCGCCAGCCCTGCGTCACCGCTGCTCCCCAAACACGCCCGACCTGAAAAGGCGGTTCCAGCCGGGAGCGGGCGGCCGGGGCCCTGTGCCACCCGCGCCCGTGACTCACCCGCCCGGGGCCTGGCACCCAGGGCGGGCTCCCGTGCCCCCCACCCCGCCTGGATGCCGCGGGGATACTCGCCCGGCCAGCAGCCCGCCGCAATGGGGCCGGCCGGGCCCCGCAGCCGTCGCCGCTCAACAATCGGATCTTGTCTCGGCGCGGCCGCCCCGGCGGCGTGGGCAGCGCATTCCTGCCCGCGGCCCCCGCTCCGGCCCCGCGGCTCTGGGGGTCCCAACCCAGCCCCAGCAGTCCCCGACGCCCACCGCGGGCACGGGGCGACGCCGGTCCCCGCTGTCCCTCGAGCGGGGCCCGGTGCCAGAGCGGGAGCAGCTTTGCCGCGTGTCGGGGTGGGAGCCAGGGAAGCCACGATCCAGGAAACCCATCGGAAGCTGTCGGGAGCAGCCCCGGAGATAAACGGCGGCCGCCGGATCCGCGGCGTTTCCTGCGGGGGCCGGAGTTCGGTGTCCCGCGGGGGAGAGGAGGGGTCGTGGACCCGCTGAGCCCTCGCTGTCCCCGCAGTCTGCACCGGCACCGACATGAAGCTGCTGCGTCCCTCCAGCCCTGAGAGCCACTACGAGACCCTGCGGCACCTCTACCAGGGCTGCCAGGTGGTCCAGGGCAACCTGGAGCTCACCTACCTGCCCGCCGACGCCGACACCGCCTTCCTCAAGGTGCGCAGAGGGAAAACACCCGGAAGCGGGGGAAGGACGGGGGTCGGCCGGCTCCTCACCCTTGTTCCCCCATCCCAGGACATCAAGGAGGTGCAGGGGTACGTGCTGATCGCGGAGAACAACGTGAGCGGGCTGGAGCTGCAGAGCCTGCGCATCATCCGCGGCACGCAGCTCTTCCAGGACCGCTACGCCCTGGCCGTGATGGGCAACGCCGGCTCCGCCGGGGCGCCGGGGCTGCGCCAGCTCGGCATGAGGCACCTCACAGGTGGGGAACCCCCGACCTGGGGCCAGCACGGGGTGATCGGGGGTGTGGGTCGCTGCTGCTGCAGTTGGGAGCTGCCGGGTGGGTGGTCCCACGGGATGGCAGGTCCCTGTCCAGGTCTGGGTGTCCCCATGGCAGGTCCCCACCCAGGACTGGGTGCTCCCATGGAGTGGCAGGTCCCTACCAAGGACTGGGAGTCCCCACGGGGCTGCAGGATCCCCTGTCCTCATGATGACCCCCCTACCGGTTCCACCCACAGAGATCCTGAAGGGAGGGGTGCGCATCGAGAAGAACCCCGAGCTCTGCTTCCAGGAGACCATCCTCTGGATCGACATCCTCCACCGGCACAACGAGTTCCGTGGCGAGATCCACGTGGACACCACCCGCAACCGCAGCTGTGAGCGTCCCAGGGGGGTTGTGGTGGTACCAGGGAGGGGTCTGGGGGTTTCCAGCCCCTCTGGCATCCCCTGTTCACATTTTCCCCCACGCAGGTCCCGACTGCCGGGCGCTCTGTGCTGAGGGGCGCTGCTGGGGCGAGGGGAAACAGGACTGCCAGACGTGTGAGTGTGGGGCCCACACAAGCTCTGACCCCCCCAGGGACCCCCAAAGCCCCTGGGATCCCCTTTCCTTCCCTCTGTATGACCCTGCTCTGCTGATCCCCTCTTGGCACCCAAATCTCTGTCCCAGACACTCCCTGGACTTTCCATTTGCCCCCCCAAATCCCTGCCCCACTGACCCCTATTTGCCACCTAAATCTTGTCCCCAGAAGCACCCTGACCTTCTGTTTAGTCCCCAAATCCCTGTTCCACTGAGCCCTACGTGGCACCCAAATCCTGGCCCCAAAGATCCCCTAAAATCCCTGCTCTGGGAGCCTCCCCTTACACCCCAAATCCCTGCCCTGGAAGCCCCCACTTGCCCCCCCAGATTCCTGTCCCACTGCCCCCACTTGGCACCTGAATCCCCACCACACAGATTTTTGCCCTCGGAACCCACCTACCCTCCAGCCCCTCAGCCTGGAGACCCCCCCCCATTGCCTGGAGGAGGGGGATCCATGGGGGTCCCTGTCCCCAGACTGTCCCTCTGTGCCCCCGCAGTGACCAACAGCATCTGCCACGGCTGCCCACGCTGCAAGGGCACGAAGCCCACGGACTGCTGCCACGAGCAATGCGCCGCCGGCTGCACCGGCCCCAAGCACTCCGACTGCCTGGTGCGCACGGGAGGGGGGCCCCGGGGATCCGGGGGGGGGGCAGGGGTCTCACAGCATCCATGTGCCCCCCCAGGCATGCCTGAACTTCAACCGGAGCGGGATCTGCGAGCTGCACTGCCCCCCGCTCGTCGTCTACAACTCGGACACCTTCGAGTCGATGCCCAACCCCGACGGGCGCTACACCTTCGGTGCCAGCTGTGTCAGCCAGTGTCCCTGTGAGTGACACCCCTGGGGGGGCCAGGGGCAGCCAGTGTGGCCCTGACCCCCCCTCCTGCCCCCTCCAGACAACTACCTCGCCACGGAGGTGGGGTCCTGCACCCTCGTATGCCCCCAGAACAGCCAGGAGGTCACTGTCAACAATGTCCAGAAGTGTGAGAAGTGCAGCAAACCCTGCCCAGAGGGTGAGCAACACCCCACCAGGGCCTGGGGGGGCTCTGGGGGCTCTGGGGATGGGGGTGAGCAGCCCCCAGGGGCTGAGGGGGCAACTCTGGAGAGGGCAGGATTGTGGGTGAGGAGCCCCTCAATGTCCTGGTGCGCTCATGGGGTTCCCAAGGTTGTGGGTGAGCAGCCCCCCAGTATCTGGACAGTTCTGGGGAGCTCAGAGGTGCAGGTGAGCAGCCCTCCAGAGTGGCTCTGGGTACCCCAAGGATGTGGGTGAGCAGTCCCCTGGGGACTGAGGGGACTCTGGGAACCCCAAGGGTGTGGGTAAGCAGCCTCCTGAAGTCTTGGGGTGCCCTGGGGATCCCAGGGGTGCAGGTGAGCAGTCCCCAGTGCAGCTCTGGGGACCCCAAGGCTGTGTGGGGGTGCTGCTATGCTCTGTGAGGGTTCCTCCATGGCTGGAGGGGCAGTGTTCTGGGGGGCTCGGGGGTCCTGGTGGAGCACCCCAGCCCTGCCGTGTCCCTGCAGTGTGCTACGGGCTGGGAGTGGATTTCCTGAAGGGCGTCCGCGCCGTGAACGCCTCCAACATCCAGCACTTCTCTGGCTGCACCAAGATTTTTGGGAGCCTGGCCTTCCTGCCTGAGACCTTTGCTGGGTGAGCACCTGATTCCCCTCCCTGAAGCCCACCAGGACCCCCAGTGGGACCCTCCTAACCTCCCTCCCACCCCTGGCAGGGACCCCAGCACCAACACCCCACCCCTGGACCCCAAACTGCTGCGGATCTTCGAGAGCCTGGAGGAGCTGACGGGTGAGAGCCTGGGGTGCTGGGGGGGATCGGGGGCTCCGGGTTTGTGGGGGACATGGGGTGGTGACACTCAGCTCCCCCCAGGCTTCCTCTACATCGCAGCCTGGCCACCTGACATGAAGGACCTGGGAGTCTTCCAAAACCTGCGGGTGATCCGGGGCCGGGTGCTGCACAAGTGAGCAGGGCTGGGAATGTGGGGGGGCACAGGGGGACATGGAGGGACATGGAGGGATGCAGGGTGGACACGGGGGACATATGGAGGGACACTGGGAGTCACAGAAGGAACACAGGGACATGGGGTGACATGAGGACACGGGGATGCAGAGGGAGCGTGGGGGGATGTAGGGGCACAGGGGGACATGGCGGGGGCATGGGGAGGTGCAGCGGGTTTTGGGAACACACAGAGAGACGTGGGGACATGGGGGGACACTGAGGGATGTGGGCGGACACGGGGGGTGACGTGGGGGACAACAGGACACGAGGGGATACAGGTGGGATGCAGGGGTTGCAGGGGGGACGTGGGTGGGACACAGGGAGATGAGGGGGCGCGCACAGGGATACAGGGGGACACGGGGAGGACACGGAGGATGTGGGGGCACACGGGGAGGACACAGGGACTCACCCGTGGGTGTCTCGGCAGCGGCGCCTACTCGCTGACGCTGCAGGACCTGGCGGTGCAGGCGCTGGGGCTCCGGGCCCTGCGGGAGATCAGCAGTGGGATGGTGCTCGTCCACCACAACCCCCAGCTCTGCTTCCTCCAGAAGGTGCCCTGGCACAGCATCTTCCGCAACCCCCGCCAGCGCCTCTTCCAGACCCACAACAAGCCCCCCGAGCAGTGCGGTGAGCGGGGCCCATGGGGGTGGGGGGAGCTGGTGGACTCTTCCTATTGCTGAGAAACCCCCTGGTGCTGATGGACCCCCTGGTGCTCCCTGCAGAGAGCGAGGGACTGGTTTGCTTCCACCTCTGCGCCCAGGGGCACTGCTGGGGCCCCGGCCCGACCCAGTGCGTGGCCTGTGAGCGGTTCCTGCGTGGCCAGGAGTGTGTGGCCTCCTGCAACCTCCTGGATGGGTGAGTGGAGACCCCGGGAATGGCAGAGCCCCCCACACACACTGCAGGGAGGGGCTGGGACCCCATCCCTGCCCCCTTCGCCCTGCAGAGCTGTCCGGGAACACGCCAACGGGACGCGGTGCCTGCCGTGCCACCCCGAGTGCCAGCCCCAGAACGGCACTGAGACCTGCTTCGGATCGGTGAGGAAGGGGACACACACTGGGTGGGGTGGGGGGTGCCCCCAGACATCTGGGTCCCTCAACCCTCCCCGATTCCTGCAGGATGCAGACCAGTGCGTGGCCTGTGCCCACTACAAGGACGCCCAGCAGTGCGTGCGGCGCTGCCCCAGCGGCGTCAAGGCCGACGCCTCCTTCGTGCCCGTCTGGAAATACCCAGATGAATTCGGCGTGTGCCAGCTCTGCCCCACCAACTGCACCCACTCGTGAGTCAGGGGTCCGTGGCTGAGAAGGGGGTGGCCAGGGGGTGCTGGTAGCTGCAGGGGGCTGCTGACAGCGAGGGGCCACACCCTGTGTCCCCAGGTGCACGATCCGGGATGAGGACGGATGTCCCGTGGACCAGAAGCCAAGGTAGGAGCGTGGCTGTGTTGTGCCACCCCCACGCTGGGTGCTGGGGGTCCCCCCGCCAATGGCCTCCTGCCCCTCAGCCAGGTGACGTCCATCATCGCCGGCGTGGTGGGGGCCCTGCTGGTCATCGTCCTGCTCCTCATCACCGTCATCTGCGTCAAGCGCCGGCGGCAGCAGGAGCGCAAGCACACGATGCGGCGGCTGCTGCAGGAGACCGAGGTGGGGATCTCCCAGGGGGCAGGGATGGACCCTCAGCGGCTGGGAGGGGTCAGGAACCTGGCCCCCCTCACCCCTCCATGCCCCGCAGCTGGTGGAGCCACTGACGCCCAGCGGGGCCCTCCCCAACCAAGCCCAGATGAGGATCCTCAAGGAGACGGAGCTCAAGAAAGTGAAAGTTTTGGGTTCTGGTGCTTTTGGCACCGTCTACAAGGTGAGGGGTGGGGTCAGCACAGTGGGACGTGACCCTCCCTGCTCTGCACCCCCTTAACTGCGTGTCCCCACCTCAGGGCATCTGGATCCCCGATGGGGAGAGCGTGAAGATCCCGGTGGCCATCAAGGTCTTGCGGGAGAACACGTCGCCCAAAGCCAACAAGGAGATCCTGGATGTGAGTGTGGCCATGGCACTGGGGGGAACGGGACTGGCAGCGGTCCCTGCCCACCCTGACCCCCACCCTGACCCTCCTCTTGCCCACAGGAGGCCTATGTGATGGCAGGGGTGGGCAGCCCCTACGTGTCCCGGCTGCTGGGCATCTGCCTGACCTCCACGGTGCAGCTGGTGACGCAGCTGATGCCCTATGGCTGCCTGCTGGACTACGTGCGGGAGAACAAGGACCACATCGGCTCCCAGGACCTGCTCAACTGGTGTGTGCAGATTGCCAAGGTAGGACAGGGGACCTGGGGGGCTCTGGGGGGTCCTGGGGGAGGCCAGGGACAGCTGGACATGTGCCACCTCCAGGGGATGAGTTACCTGGAGGAGGTGAGGCTGGTGCACCGTGACTTGGCTGCTCGCAACGTCCTCGTCAAGAGCCCCAACCACGTCAAGATCACCGACTTTGGGCTGGCCCGGCTGCTCGACATCGATGAGACCGAGTACCACGCTGATGGTGGCAAGGTGGGGCTGGGGGACTTGGGGACAGTGGTCCTCACCTCGGTGACAGCCATCCCCGAGCCTGCTCACCTCTCCATCTGCCCTGTCCCAGGTCCCCATCAAGTGGATGGCGCTGGAGTCCATCCTCCGCCGGCGCTTCACGCACCAGAGCGACGTCTGGAGTTACGGTGCGTCACAGTGTCCCCACCCCGGGGGACTTGCGGGGTCCTTGTGCACTGCTCACCCCCACGCCCACCCCTCCAGGTGTCACCGTGTGGGAGCTGATGACGTTTGGGGCAAAGCCATACGATGGGATCCCTGCCCGGGAGATCCCGGATCTGCTGGAGAAGGGCGAGCGGCTGCCGCAGCCGCCCATCTGCACCATTGATGTCTACATGATCATGGTGAAATGTACGGGGAGGGGACGCGGGGACGGGGAGGGGACAGGGCGTGGTGTCACCCTGCTCCCGGCCCTGATGGCGCCCGGCTCTGCTCCAGGCTGGATGATCGACTCCGAGTGCCGGCCCAAGTTCCGGGAGCTGGTCACCGAGTTCTCCCGCATGGCCCGCGACCCCCAGCGCTTTGTGGTCATCCAGGTACGCAGATCCCCAGGGGTCCCGTCCCCTTTCCGGTGTCCTGGGGCTGGCACTGACCGGTGTTAACCCCCCCAGAATGACCTGGTGGGGCTGCCCGGCTCCATGGACAGCACCTTCTACCGGGCGCTGCTGGATGAGGAGGACATGGATGACCTCGTGGATGCTGAGGAGTACCTGGTGCCTCACCACGGCTTCTTCAGTGCCGACACCTCCACCACCTACCGCAGCCGCATCTCCTCCGTGCGGGTACGTGGGGAAGGCTGGGAGGGAGCCTCCGGTCCTGGCACAGGCATGGGGATGGCCCCGTGCCACGTCTGTGAGGGGCAAAGGGCCAGGATGCTCTTTGGGGTGGGCTCAAGTGCCTGACTCTGTGTCCTCTCCCACACCCAGAGCACGGCAGAGTCTCCAGCCAAGGTGGAGGAGGGCGAGGGCTTGGCCCCCTTCCCCTTCCCTGCACAGGGGCTGGCGGAGGGGCCGGAGGGACCTGTCCCAGAGGTGCCAGAGGGAGACAAGGTGGCCCTGCAGAGCCCCCCAGGGCGGGAGCCCGGGACCCTGCCCCGGTACAGCGAGGATCCCACCGGGCTGGTGGCCGAGGATGGAGAGGAGCCTGAGGGCTTCACTGTCCCGGCCCCCCACAGCACCATGCCAGGTAGGGAGGGCGCAGCCAGACCCTCGGGGAGGTGGTGGGTAGGGGGTGTCTGCCTGCCCCATGACCCCTGGGGGGTCCCTAACGTGTCACTCACCCCACAGAGTATGTGAACCAGGCCAGGGAGCATCCGCCCCATCCTCCCCCATCCCCGCCGGACAAGTCCAAGGGGCACCAGGGGAAGAACGGGCTCATCAAGGACCCCAAGAACTCCTTCCCAGGGCCCTTTGGCCACGCCGTGGAGAACCCCGAGTACCTGGCACCCCCTGGCCCCCCCGCCCCTGGACCCTTCAGCCAGGCCTTCGACAACCCCTACTACTGGAACCAGGACCCTGCCAAGGGTGGGGGCCCTGAGGGTGGCCCCGGCACGACGCCCACGGCCGAGAACCCCGAGTACCTCGGCCTGGCCGGCCCCGACGCCGCGGCCGTGTAGGAGAGACCCCCGAACTTCACCGAGGCAGCTCAGGGAGGGACGAGCCACGGCCACGGGGCTGGGGGTCCGTCCCCTCTGCCCGGGGGTGGCACCGGCCACGGAGGGCTGGGAGAGCCCAGGACGCTGTGGGACAGCGCGGCAGCAAAGAGTGGGGACAGAGGGGTCACCCTCGGTGGCACTGGCGGGGGTGGCCCACGAGCCGGGTGGTGCCCGGAGCAGCCCGGGGAGCTCGGACCCAGCACGGCCCGGAGAAGGACAGACCCTCGGCCACCCTCCCATTCCAGGGCTGTCCCAGTGCTTGGGACACATGGACTTGCACTGAGAGCAGCTGGACTGAGAGCAGTCCCGGCTGCTCTGGGATTCTTTGGAAGCACCGGGATGTATATTTGATAATTGTACATTGGTTGGTTTTTTCTACTCTCGTGGTCTGTTTGCTTCCTCCTTCTCTGTCGGATCCAGCTCTGTCTCCCAAGGACCAGCAAGTCATATCCCTTCCCTTTTCCCCTTTTCCTTTCCCCTACTCCTCCCTCTTTCGCCTTCCCATCCCCTCTATCACACCCCCCACCACTTGCCTGAAGGATAAAATTCCTGATCCCAGGCAGGATCCAGGACCACGTCCCACCTCCCATTCCCGAGGGACACCAGAGGAGCCACATTCTCCATCCTTTATTCCACCTGGGCCGTTGGGTTTATACACAGTATAGAATAAATAGGGGGGGCCCCCGCCCCGAGGCCAAGGGTAGGGTCATTCCAGGCAGGAAGCAGGAGCCAGGAGCCTGGGAATGGTGAGGGGGGGACATGGACACACCTGTGGCCGTGGGGCCGGGCTGGGGTTTCCATGGCCGGCCCCTGCCCCGGATTAAACAGTGACAGAGGGACTTTAATCATTAACAAATCCCAGGAAAGTTACAGCCAGTGGATTCCCCTTGGAATTAACCTGCTGGGAGCTGCTCCAACACCCAGCCTGGCTCCCCCAAATTCCCAGGGGTTGAGGGAGGGGAGAGGCCAGCGCAGAGAAATGGGGGTGCCATGGAGACCCCCCTGTCTGGGGACCCCCTGTGCCCCCCAGGGAGGTGCAGCTGATGAGGGGGGAAGGCAAAGGCAGGAGGGAGACCCCCCCCAGGCCACAGCTACACCCCACAGCAGGTCAGACAGGGGACAGAACGACCCCCAGTGCCACCAGTGCCACAGCTCTGCCCTTCCCAGCACCACGATGGGGGTCCTGAACTCCCCCGGTGTCCCTGGTCCCCCCCCGTGCCCCCCAACTGTGCAGGGATTTAAGGAAGGCAGCGATGGCCAGCACGGGGGGTCCCCACTGTGCCCAGGGGGCTACAGGATGACGCAGGGGGGGCGGCTGTTGGTGATTTTCTCCAGGGGCTCCCCATTCCGGGCTCTGCGGATGGCCTCGATCAGCTGGGGAGACACGGCAGGGGAGGGGTCACAGGCAGGGCTTGGGAGCACCCGGACCCACGGAGCTCACAGCCACAAACCCCAGCCATGGCGAGGAACTGCCCCTCTCTCCCCTCTCACTACATCCCAGCAGGACCTGCAGCGGGTCCTGGCAGGGTGGCAGGACAGGGAACAGCTCCAGAGGGTGACAAAACAGGGACCCCGTGGGAAAACCCCGTCACAGGAGGGGCTCACTGCAAACCCAACGCCCCCAGCACAGCCTGGCTGACCCCGGGACCCCCAGCGGGTACTCACGTCCTTCTCGTAGGGAAAGCCCCCGTTCTCCAGCTTGGAGAAGACGAGCTGCCCATTGATCTCGATCTCGAAGGCACCTGAGGGCACACGCAAGGCCCAGCCCTGAGCTGTGTCCCCCCACACCCCTGGTGACACCCCCAGCCTGTTCCCCCTGTGCCTGGACACACATGGCACCCCCAGGGGCTCCTGCAGACCCCCAGCTCTGCCCCCAAACGGACCCTGCTGAGGGGCAGCAACCAGGGCACGACCCCCCTGGACTTCCTGCCAGGTTTAACCTGTCCCAGCCCCCTCCCTCCACAAACCCCCAGCACACGGCCTGGGGTGTCCCCCTCAACCCTGGAGCTGCTGTGGGGTCTCACCGGTGCCCCCCAGCCTGGACTCGATCTCGATGTCGGGGTACTCGTCCCGCACGGCGCTCGCCAGCTCCTGGTACGTGGCCTCAAAGCCGCAGGGCTCGCTGGGAAGGGGCGATCCGGCTGAGGGGGGGTCGAGGCACGGAGATTCCCCCCCCCCAAACCCTCCCCGAAGTAAGGAGCCCCCCTAGCCTGTACCCCCACAACAGCTCTGCTGCCTCCTGCACCCCCAATTCCCAACCCTCCACTCAGGAGCCCTCCCCAAACCCCCTGCACGCCCCTTCTCCCCCCAGCCCCCTTGTATCCCATAACCATGCGGCCCCTCGTTACCTCCTCAGCCCTCCACCCTACAGAGCCCCCGCAATTCCCCTATAGCCCCTCCCTCAGCCCAATTCCCCTACAAACCCCTCAGCGCCCCAATTCCCCCACTCCGCAGAGACCCTCAGCCTCCCTTAGAGCCCCTCCTCAGCTCCCCAACCCACCTATATCCTCCCCCCAGTCCCCTCCGTGCCTGAACCCCCCTCATAACTCATCCCAGTTCCCCCAGTTTCTGCTCCCGACGTCCCAGTATCTCTGCAGACCGCCCCCGCCTCGGGTCGCTCCTGCCCCCGAAGGCCCCGGGGTCCCCTCGGTGCCATCGGTTCATTCGACCCCCGGGTCCCCCGCGGCCGCGGCGCTCACCAGTACTCCACCACGATGCGGACCCGCCGCTCGGCCCCACTCTCGGCCCCGTTCCCGTCCCCGTTCCCGGCCCCGCCGCTCATGGCCCCCACTCCCGCCGCGCGGCCGCTTCCGGGTGCAGTCACGTGACGCGCCACTTCCGGCCGCTCTGCACCGCCGCGCCGCTCGTCTTGTCTGCTCCGAGACCTCCGGCGGAGCCGCCGTGACCCCGGTGACCCCTGGGGGACCAAAAATGGCCCTCAGTGACCCCCGTGAGACACCCAGTGACCCAAAGTGACCCTAAAAACACCTCTAGTGACCTAAAGTGACCGCCGGGGGACCCAAACTCGCCCGTGTGTCACCTGCAGTGACCCTGAGACCCCCAGGGGACCTGCAACCACCCACGTGGGATGCACAATGACCTCAGTGTCCCCCGTGTCACCCGCACCCACCCCCGTGGGACCCAGGATAACCCCCGGGGGAGCCACACGGACCCCGTGGGACCCAGGATAACCCCCCCCCCCAGGAGCTCTCTAGTCCCATGGGAATCCTCCCTGCTCCATGGGACCCCCACCTAATACCCCTGTGGGGGTCCTATAGGGCCTTGTAGCCCCCCCACAGACCGATAGGACCCCATGGAGCCCTCAGGATGCCCCACAGGGACCCCTGAACCACTCCATGGGGACACCTCTGGGGACTCTGTGGCCCCACGGGACCCCAAATCCCCAGGTGGGACTCCCAGACCCCATGTGGGGACACCCCCAAGGGACCCCACGGGACCCACACAGAGCCCCTAAGGGACGCCACGTCCCACTGCATTCCAATATCCCAAATGTCCCCCTGGCAGGGCCCCTGACCTGCATGAGACCCCCATAAGCCCCCTCACCCTGCAGCCCCACCCAGCAGGGGTCCCACCCGTGCTACCCAACGGGGACATCCTCCCCCCCACTCATGGGACTCTTCCATCCCCCCACTTTGGGGGTCCCAGGGGAGCCCCGACCCAAACTCCACACCCTGGGGTTGGGGTCTCCCAGAGGGTAGGTTGGGGGTCTGTGGGACCTGCAGCCTCAGGACATCCCAGGGGACCGGGGCCCTGTGTCCCCTCACAGCCCGGCTGCTCCAGGGGTCACCCCAGTGCATTGTGGGAAACTCCCCATCACCACCTCAGGGGGGTCGTGGGAGGTGGGTTTAGGGGGTCCAGCCCCCCAGGGCTGCACCAGGGCCAGGCTAGACACCCCACTCCGGGGCCGGGGGGCCTGGGGGGCCCCCCTGGGTGTTGCTGGGGGGGTCGGTGTCGGGCAGCAGGCCCGGGGCGTCGTGATGTCAGGCGGGGGCGGGAGCTGGCGCAGGTAGATAAAGCCGGGGAGAACAGGAATCCCCGGTCCGGCGGGAGGGTGCCGGGACGCGGCGGGCGCTGCAGGTAGGAGTGGGGCCGGGCTGAGGGCTCCTGGGGCCGGGGGGCCGCTGGTCTTCCCGGGGTGCCAGCCCCATCCCGCCGGGAACGACCCCGGACCTCTCGCTGTGCCTGCACCCCTTCCCTCTCTCCTTCCCGCCTTCCTCCCGGCTCTTCCTCCTCCTCCACCGCCCCGCCGTGGCTCCCCTGCTGCCTCTGTGCCCCTGGGGAGCCCTGTCCTCCCCCACCTCGGCACCCACCGGGACCCCCACCCACAGCTGGGATCCTGTTCCTCAGTCCTGGTGGTCCTGGAGCCCCGTCCCTTATCCTGGCGACGCTGTGATTCCATTCCTTATCCCGGTGTCCCTGGAATCTCATCCCCTAATCCTGGTGGCTCTGGGATCCCATCCCTCAGCTCAGTTGCCCTGGGGCCCCATCCCCTCAATCTGCTGGCCCTGGACCCCCTGCTCTATAGCCCTGGTGGCCCTGGGGCCCATCCCGGTGGTCCTGACCCCCTCCAGTCCCCCACCCCATACCCTTGCTGGCCCCTGTCCCTTTTCCCAAAGCCCTGTGTCCCCCTGTTTGTCCCAAGCCCCAGGGACACCCCGTTTGTCCCCACCCTGCTGGAGCCCTGCCATGGCCACTGGGACAGGGCTGACACCGGGGTGACCTGAGGCCACGGGGTTGGGCTGGCGGGTTGGTGGCAGGGCAGGGCAGGTCCCAGGGCCCTGTCTGTCGCATCCCCCCGTGTCCCCTGCTGTGTCCCGCCAGCAGCATCACCCCACCTGACCCCTGGCTGTCCCTGCATCCCCAGGTCACCCCGGGGTCTGGCCAGGTGGGGAGACCCAGCCCAGCGCAGTCGGGTCAGGGAGCAGGGAAGGAGCAGAGGGTCCCGGTGGGATGCTGGGATGGGGACAGGGACGCGGCAGGGACAGGGATGGGATGAGGATGGCATCAGCCCTGCCCAGCCATGGACTTGGACCCCGAGAGGTGGCAGGAGGTGGGGACAGGGACGGGCGGCGGGCGAATGATTAACCTGGCTCTACTCGGTGTCCTGGGACCGCCGGCACCGGCGTCCGCTGCCACCGTGGGTGCCACGTGTGTGTTCCGTGTGCCACGTGCTGGCGGGGCCGCGGCACCTCCCCGGGTCCTGCTGCGGGGCAGTTTGGGGCTGGCGCCGGAGCGTGGCCGGTGTCCGAGCACCACGGCACCGCGTGGGCGCTGGCACCGGCCGTGGGTGGGGGCACGGGGGGCTGTGCCAGCGGCGGGGCTGGCGGCGGTTCCCACGGCGGCTCCCTCGCCCCCGGCTCCCGGCGCGGCCGCCCGGGCCCGGATGCCAGGGCGGTGAGGTGGAGCTGGGAGCGGCCGCCAGAACTGGTTTGGCCGGACCCGAGGAGGTGTTTGGGCTGAGCCGCCGCCGCCACGCTCAGCTTCCTGCTCCCCACGGCGCCGGCACGGCTCGGCCCGGCAAAGCTCGGCCTGGCAAAGCTCAGCCCAGCACGGCTCAGCCCAGCACGGCTCAGCCAGCATCTTCCAGTGCCCCCAGAGCCTCAGTGCTGGTGTGGGGCCACTGGTGA
Source organism: Coloeus monedula (assembly GCF_965178545.1). Classification (NCBI taxonomy): domain Eukaryota; kingdom Metazoa; phylum Chordata; class Aves; order Passeriformes; family Corvidae; genus Coloeus; species Coloeus monedula. The sequence goes on along the minus strand of NC_138806.1, from coordinate 4,666,067 downwards.
GGGTCCCACGTGGGATGTGGGGGATTCTTGGAAGTCTCATGATGGGCTGTGCTCGCTGTCAGTGTTACGCTCCAGCCCCCAGTACCCAGACAGGACTGGGGAGACTGGGACACCCCAACCCTCGGCAGCCACCTGGGGCTCAGCCGGATGCCCAGGGCTGGGGTCCTGCTTGTCTGGGCACCAGGAAAATACCCCGGGGTGGGTGCCAGGGATGGGAGCCCACGTGGAGCCTGGCGCGGTGTCCTGTGGGGGCTGCCCACACCTGGCCATGGCCCCTCCAAGGGAACAGGGACCCCACACGGTGCCAGACCCCCCTCTCTCTCCACAGATAATGCCATGGAGGGGGGGGCTCAGCAGAACAGCCTCTGGGAGCCCCCTGAGCAGGATGGGGGTCCCAGTGAGCGGGATGGGGGCGAGGGGCCACCCGAGGTCAAGCGCTCCCAGCCACTCTTCATCCACGGCAGCAGGTGGGTGTGGGACCCGGGGGGCTCGGGGGGTTTGGGGGATGCTCAGGGGGGTCATGGGGGCACAGAGCTCACCCTGTGCCTTCAGCCGGCAGCTGCCACAGGAGGAGCCACGAGCGTCGTCACTGCCCAGCATCCCCAACCCCTTCCCCGAGCTCTGCAGCCCCTCCAACTCACCCATCCTGAGCAGCCCGGCCCTGGGACAAGGACCCCCCCGCGAGGGCACCTCCCACGTGAGTCAGGGGCAGGGGGCTGGGGAGGGGGGCTCAGATCTGGGACCGGGACGCCCCTGCAGGGGCACCTTCCAGGAATCAGGGGGCTGGGGAGGGGATTCTTGGTCAAGGGGCAGGGACCTCCCCTGCGAGCGCACCTCCCATATGAAGCGGGAGTCAGGGGGGCTGGGGTGAGGGGGGGTCTCAGCCCTGGGGCAGGAACCGCCTCCTATTTGAGTTGAGGGGCTGGAAAGGGGGTCAGCCTTTGGACAAGGACCCCTCTACAGAGGTTCCACCCTCCTTAGCCAGGGGACCTGTGACAGAGACCACCTCCCACATGAGCTGGGGAGCAGGAGGCTGGGGGGGTGGTCTCACCTGTGGTTCTGCAGGGTCCCCTCACACCGGGGGGCCCTGACACCTCCATCCCACCTCCCAGGTGGTGAAGGTGTTCGGCGAGGACGGCGCGTGCCGCTCGCTGGAGGCGTCGGCAGGGACCACGGCGCGGCAGCTCTGCGAGACCCTGGTGCGCAGGACGCGGGCGCTGCACGACCACAGCTGGGCCCTGGTGGAGCTGCACCAGCACCTGGCCCTGGGTGAGCGGCCGTGGGGGCATGGCGGGGCACGGCCTGTGGGACCCCCGACCTCGCTGACCCCCTGTCCCCCCAGAACGCTGCCTGGAGGACCATGAGTCGGTGGTGGAGGTGCAGAGCTCCTGGGCCCCAGGCGCCGACAGCCGCTTTGTGTTCCGCAAGAACTTCGCCAAGTACGAGCTCTTCAAGAGCAATGCGGTAGGTGGGGACCCCCGGTAACCCCTCTGTGACCTCCCCGTGGGGATCCTGAGCACCCCAAGGGTCTCTGCTGACCCCCTGTCCCCCAGCAGTCGCTGTTCCCCGAGGTGATGGTGTCCAGCTGCCTGGAGGCCAATAAGAGCATGGCACACTCCGAGCTCATCCAGGTATGGGACACCGTGCCCGGCTGTGCCCTGGGGTCCCCGCCGTGCCCTGGGGACCCCACCGTGCCCCTCAGCCCTTGTGTCCCCTCAGAATTTCCTCAACTCCGGGAGCTGCCCCGAGGTCCAGGGCTTCCTGCAGCTGCGGGAGGCCGGGCGCAAGGTCTGGAAGCGTTTCCACTTCTCCCTGCGCCGCTCGGGGCTCTACTACTCCACCAAGGGCACCTCCAAGGTGAGGACAGGGGGGTCCTGGGGTGAGGAGTGGCACGGCCAGGGGGTGCAGCGGGGCCATCCCTGACACCCCCCCACCTCCCCAGGACCCCCGGCACCTCCAGTACTTTGCTGACCTCACCGAGTCCAACATCTACTACGTGACGCAGGGCAAGAAGCTCTACGGGACCCCCACCGAGTTTGGCTTCTGCATCAAGGTGGGGATGTCCCTGCCTGTGGCAGGGTCATTCCCTGCGCCTCCCCCTGTCCAAGGGCTCTCTGTCCCCTCAGAGCCACCCGGGGCTGCCCCGTGACAGCTCCGGCCTCTCCCGCAGCCCCACAAGGTGCGGAGCGGCGTGAAGGGCCTGAAGCTGCTGTGCAGCGAGGACGAGCAGAGCCGCAGCTGCTGGATGGCCGCGTTCCGGCTCTTCAAGGTGAGCCCCGACCAGGTGCTACCGGGCCCATGCTGGGGGACGCTGGGATGATGGCAGAGGGATGCTGAGGGGATGCAGGAGGGAATTTGGAGGGGTGCTGGGGCGATACTGGGGGGTAGCTGGAGTGATGATGGGGGGGTGCTCGGGGAATACTAAAGGGATGCTGGGAAGATGCTGGAGAGATGCAAGGGGGGGAATGGGGAGGGGTTCTAGAGGGACGCTGGAGGGATGACCCCAATCCCAGTGACAATGTTTCAGGGTGGGTGTCCCTGTGCCCACGTGGAGTGGATGCAGAGGTCCCCATCCCTGCACTGGGTGTCTGCGGAGGTCCCTGGGTGTCCCTGGGTGCTCCCCCACCCCGCAACAGGAACCCCCAGCTGACAGGGCTGTTCCCCCAGTATGGGATGCAGCTCTACTGCAACTACCAGCAAGCGCAGGCACGGCTGAGCCAACCCCCCTGGATCGGCCCCACACCCCTGGTGAGTGTCCCCTGCCCCCTGGAGCCCCTGGCCTGTGGGGACCCTCCGGTGACCCTCCTGTCCCCCCCAGCGAAGCGTCTCGGATAATGCACTGGTGGCCATGGACTTCTCAGGGTGCACGGGCCGGGTGATCGAGAACCCCAGTGAGGTGCTGACTGCGGCCCTGGAGGAGGCACAAGCCTGGAGGGTGAGTTGGGGTGCTGGGGAGTGAGGGGGAGTCCCCCTGAGCCCACCTTAACGCCCCATCCTCACTTTGTGTGCCCAGAAGAAGACGACACACCGGTACAGCCTTCCCGCAGCCTGCCACAGCTCCCCACTAAGCGCCGGTGAGATGGGGGGGTCAGTGCCCAGAGGGGATCCCTGCCCTGGGCACGGGGTCCCCCCAAGCCTGACACTCCTCTCCCCACAGCCATCCACCGCACCCAGCCCTGGTTCCACGGGCGCATCTCCCGGGAGGACACCCAGCAGCTCATCGGCCGTCAGGGCTTGGTGGACGGGTATGGGACCCTGGGGTGGGAGATCGGGGTCCCTGGGGCTCCTGGGGGGGACACGGGACTCCAGGGAGGTACAGGAGCAGGGGTTACGGAGGCAGCTCATGCAGGCATGCAGGATGTGTGTGGGGATGGGGCTGAGGGATCCCGGGGGGTTGTGACTCCCAGGATTTTGCAAGGTTTGGGAGCCTGGGGTTTGGGGGACACACAGGCTCCTGGGGGGACACACAGGCTCCCAGGGATGCCAGGGGGTACCAGACCCCCAGGGCTTCTTGGGGGTTTGTAGGACCCAATGGGTGACACTGGGGGGGCAGAGGGGACCTGGGGCCAGCGGTGACAACCCTGGGGCTCACAGGGTCTTCCTGGTGCGGGAGAGCCAGAGGAACCCCAAGGGCTTCGTGCTGTCCCTGTGCCACCTGCAGCGCATCAAACACTACCTCATCCTGCCGGTGAGTGCCAGCCCGGGGCTGAGGGGGGCTGGGGGGGCCGGGGAGAGGGGTCCTGACCTGCAGCCCCCCGGCAGAGCGAGGAGGAGGGTCGGCTCTACTTCACCATGGACGACGGGCAGACGCGCTTTGCCGACCTCATCCAGCTCGTGGAGTTCCACCAGATCAACCGCGGCATCCTGCCCTGCAAGCTGCGGCACTACTGCACCTGCGTGGCCCTCTGAGCCATGGCACGACACCACTGTGAGGGTTTGCCACAGCCTGGCACCACCGGCATGGCAGGGTTTGGCTCATTCTGGCACTGCCAGCGTGGCTTGGCACAGTCTGACACTGCTGGCATGCTTTGGCTCACTCGCACTGCCGACATAGCACGGCTTGATGCAGCCTGGCACCACCGGCATGGAACGGCTCAGCACAGCCTGGCACCACTGGGATTGTTTGGCACAGCCTGGCCCTGCTGATGCGGCACAGCTTGGCACAGCCCAGCACCACCAGCGCAGTTTGGCACAGCTGGGCACCACCAACACGGCACAGCTCAGCACAGCCCAGCACTGCTGGCACAGTTTGGCACAGCCTGGCACCAGTGGGATGGTTTGGCACAGCCTGGCACTGCCAGTATGGCACAGCTCGGCACAGCCCACTGCCAGGACCCCCACACTCAAGCACTTTCTCCCCTCCACCCTGCAGCACCAGCCCCGACTGTCCCCGAGTGTCCCTGCGGGGGCCTGGCACTCATTGCCCCCACACCAAGGGGGTTTTGGGGTCCCCAGGAGCGGGGTCCCGGGGTGTGGGGGTGAGGGGGGCACCCATCACCGTGTCCCCCACGTCCCTACGAGGCCAGTTGAACTGGGACGTGTTTTATACCAGTGATAATAAAGGTTATTTTTGCAGAGCTCCTGCCTTGTTCCTTCCCATCCCCAGAGCTCCCCACTGCCGGTGGCACACGGCTGGCGGTGTCCCCGTATCCCGCAGTGTCCCCACGTCTGGCAGTGTCCCCATGTCTCGCTGTGTCTCCACAGTGCCCCAGGTCCCACACAAAGGCCCCTCTGTGCTCCCCGGGCACCACGTGCGGCTCAGCCACGCGGCCGCAGCAAATCCCCGGGAGGGGGGATTATCCGGGGGAGATTAAGGGCCCGGATTTGGGGGGGCTGGGGCTGGGGCAGCTGCTATAAAGGCGGGGGGCTGAGGAGAAGAGGGGAGGCCGTGCCATGGCTCCCAAGACAGTGCTGATCACCGGCTGCTCCTCCGGCATCGGGCTGGCGCTGGCCGTGCGCCTGGCACAGGACAAGCAGCGCCGCTTCCGAGGTGAGCGGGATGGGGGGGACCCCCGAGCCCCCGGGGGGAGCCGCGCGGGGCTGAGCCGCCTATGCCCCCAGTCATTGCCACCATGAGGAACGTGGGCAGGAGCGGGGCGCTGGCGGCGGCGGCGGGGCCGGCGCTGGGCCGGACGCTGGAGATCAAACAGCTGGACGTGTGTGATGAAGGCTCCATCCGCGCCTGCCTCGACAGCATCCCCGGGCGCCACGTCGACATCCTGGGTGAGCCCCGGGATTCCCTCCCACCGTGACCCCCGCGCTGGGACCCTCCATGATGGGGACTCCTGTACTGGGGGCTGTGTAGCCAAGCTTGTCCCGTGCTGGAGACCATTTGTGCATCCAGCGCTGGGACCCTCCATGCCAGGGACACCTCATGACCCTGACCCCATGCACCAGGGGCTGTCCATGCCAGGGACCCCCTGCACCAGGGCACCCTCTGTGCTGGGACATTCCCTGCACCAGGAACCCTCCAAATTCTGGACATCCCATTCTGGGAACCCTCTGAGCACTGGGGACCCCCTGTGCCAGGGGCTTCTCATACACAAGGGACCCTGTGACCCCACACACCAGTGACCCTCTATGCCAGGGACACCCTGCACCAGGGAGCCTCCACACCCAGGATATCCCATGCTGAGGATACTCCAAGCACCAGGGATCCCCCAGGCCCAGGGTGCGGGATCCCCCTGCCCAGGGCACGCCCCACTGATGCCCCGTGCCCACAGTCAGCAACGCCGGGGTGGGCATGGCAGGACCCCTGGAGTGCCAAAGCCTGGCAGCCATGCAGAGCCTTATGGACACCAACTTCTTCGGCCTCGTCCGCCTGGTCAAGGAGGTGCTGCCCGACATGAAGCGGCGCCGCGGGGGCCACATCGTTGTCATCAGCAGCATCATGGGCCTGCAGGGTAGGGGAGAAGGGGGTGTCCCGGGGGGTCCAGCCCCCACCCAGCCCTGACCAGGACTCCCCAACCATCCAGGCATCGTCTTCAACGACATCTACTCAGCCTCCAAGTTTGCGGTGGAGGGTTTCTGCGAGAGCCTGGTGGTGCAGGCACTGCGCTTCAACGTGGCGTGAGTGCGGGGGTGGGTGGCCGTGCAGCCCCCGGGGCCAGGGGTTCTGGAGGTGCCCATTGCCCACTGCCCCATCCCTGGGCAGGATCAGCCTGGTGGAGCCGGGGCCGGTGATGACGGAATTCGAGACGAAGTTGTATGAGGAAGCTGAACGCGCCGACTACTCACGGACCGACCCCGAGACGGCCGAAATCTTCACCAAGCTCTACCTGAGGAGCTCCAAGGATGTGTTCACCAGCATTGGCCAGACCCCCGAGGACATCGCAGAGGTGACAGGCGGGCAGGGGGCCCCAGTGGGCTGGGGGTGCCCTGCTGGGCTGGGCTGAGCAGAGGTGTCAATTAGCCCTAACAAGGAACAGCGATGCCCAGCCAGCAGTGGGGCAGTTCACTCACAGACAGCTCCATCCTGATGGGGCTGAGCCCGGCTGGGAATGGGAATAGCAATGGTGATGGGATGGGAATGTGGATGGGATGGGAATAGGATGGGGAGGAACCAAGGATGGAGATGGAATGGGAATGGGGATGGGAAGGGCTGGAGATAGGGGTAGGATGGGATGGGGATGGGATGGGATAGGATGAAGATAGGGATAGAATGGGAAGGAGCTGGGGATGGGATAGGAATGGTGGTGGAGTGATTAGAGACAGAGATAGGATGGGAAGGGCTTGGGGATGGGGAGAGGAAGTGAATGAGAAGGAGTTGGGATAGGAATGGGGATAGGAGGACAATGGGAAGGGAGGGGTTGAGAATGTGAATGAGGATGGGGGTGCAGATGGGAATGGGATGCAGACAGGGTTGAAAAGGGATAGGGGTGGGATGTAAAAAGTGGAGGGCTGGGGCGGGGCTGTGGGGACAGGAAGGGGACAGTCTCATGCCCACGTGCAGCACACCCTGCGGGTGATCGAGGCGGCGCGGCCGCCGTTCCGGCACCAGACCAACGTGGCGTACACACCGATGGCCGCGCTCAAACACGCCGACCCCAGCGGCGCCCTCATCACCGACGCCTTCTACAAGCTGGTGTTCAAGTACGACACGGTGCTGCGGTTCAGCCTCCGCGCCATCCGCCTGCTCCGGTGGAAGGCACAGAAGGTCAAGGCGGGTGTGCGGCTCCTGGGCTTCAAATAAGCCCTTGTGGCCCCTGGGCACTGCCCAGCCCATCCCGGGCGGCGGGGGCGAGGGGGCCGGGACCCGTGCAGGGTTTCGCTTCCCGTTCCCGGCCCGAAATAGCTCCCGCCGCAGCCGCATTAAATTAAAATGGGGAGGGTATTTATAACCAGCGCGGGGTGAGCAACGCAGAGCGGCTTCCTCCGGGAGTGCAGCGGCCGTGACGGGGCTGGGAAGAGCTGGCAGCTGCCCCCTGCCTGCCTCCTGCTCCCCAGGGGCACCTGTACCTCCGACCCGCGGGCATGTGACACCCAGGGGACCTCACACCATCACCCCCTGGTGCTGCATCCTCCTTCCTGCAGGCACTGCTGTGGCGTTGGGAATGTCCCATGGTGCGGGGTTCTGTGTCACCCCCAACTGTCACCGAGCCCTCGGGCACTGGGGCAGCACAAGAGGTGCAGGAGCTGTTGGGAGGGGGAGAGCAGAGTGTGAGGAGTGTGTGGTGTGTTCAGAGGGGCACAGTGGGGGTGGCAGGGGTGTAAAGGGGGTGCAGGGATCGGTGCAGCGTTGGGGTGGGGTGTATGGCAAAGACTGGGTGCAGGGTGAGCCCAGGGGAGCTCAGCAGCTCACGCTGCCCCAGGGGCTCCCCTCCAGCTCCCGGTGGGTGACAGCGGGGTGGGTTCACCCTGAACGCTGGCGTGTGGGCGCTTGGCGTGACAGCACCGGGAGGTGAGCGCGGGGGGAAACCGCAGGAGGCCCGGCATGAATCAGCCCCGCTGCTCAGAAACCTTCCTGGCCCTCCCTGCACTTCCCGGCGCAACCCCCGGAGCCCTGCCGGGACCCCCAGCCCCACGTGAGAGGGCTGGATGCGGCTGCGGCTCCGTGTGCCTCGCACGTGGCATCTCCTGGCCCCGCCGGCTCCAGGGACCGTGGGGACAGGATGGAGGTGGGGAAGGAAATATATTTGCATTATCCCCCCTTCTCGCACGAGTTAATGGCAAAGCGGCGGTGGGACCGCGGCCCCAGGGTGATGGCAGCACCTGTGGGACGTGCAGGGGTGACATCAAAGCGGTGACAGAATCGCTGCCTCCCCCCTCGCTGCGGTTTCTGCAGATTTGACTAACTTTCTCCGCTTGGGGGGCAGGGGGGGGGGGTGTGAGGGTGACTCTGCCAGGCCCCGGGGAGCAACAAGGGGGGCTCCCTGGCACAAAGCCACAGCTGTGGGAAACGGAGCTGAGGGAGGACAGGACCCCACTCATACACTCCCAGCCCCACGGTGTCCCCAGTGCCCAGGGGAGCAGCAATGGGGCTGGTACTGGGGGAGCTGGGGGGAGCAGGATGAGCCCCAGGTCTCACTGCGGGTGGGGGTAGTGGGGTCTGGGTGGAGCAGTGACAGCCCCAGCCTCCCTCACAGCCGTGCTCACGGCGGCCCCGGCAGAGAGAGGGAGGAACAGGGGGCTGCTGTGAGTGAGAGGATCCCCAAGCCGTCGGGGGCACCTGGGTTATGTGTGAGGCTGAGGAGCATCACCTCCCACCCGGAGCATCCTCCGTGGCCATGGAGCACCGCTTGCAGCCCAGGACTATTTCCCATCCCACCATCGCCGCAGCCCCGCGGGTGCCGGCGGGCAAGCGCTGCTGCAGGGGCCGGAGCCGTGCGGGTTGGAAGTAGATTCTTCTAAAAACAATAGTCTGCTGGGACTTTCCTGTCGCCGGCGTGTGACAATTGCCAGCCATTCCCCGTGTCCTCGATCCCCCGAGGATTTCGCTGCCAGGTGCCGACTCGCTGCCATGCAAATGCGGCGCCAGATATAACCCGGCTGGAGGGGCCGGTTCGGTGGCTCCCCGGGGGCTTCACTTCCCTCCCGGCGCAGCGAGGGGGGCATCAGGCGTGACACGAACCTGCTGCCCGCGTCGTGGTGTCCCGGTGACAGTCACGGCCCTGTCCCGGCTTGTGCTGCACCCGCGTGTCCCGGTGAGAGCCCCGGGGCTGCAGAGCTCCCCCAGAGCTGGGGGCACTTCAATGTCCCTTCTCGCTGTCTCTCAGCACAGAGGTGGCTCTGCTCACCCCCTGCCCCCAGAATTTGGGAACCCGGCCCACGCGGAGGGTGGGAAAACGCCGCCGGGTCCCCGCCGGGCCAGCGCGGGGAGCGTGACTCAGTGCACGGCTGGGGAATTGGGACACGGAGGAGGTGGTGGCAGTGACTCAGTCCTCCCTGTCCCCTCCCGGCACTGCCGGGTTTTGGGTGCTGGACCGCTCCCCGCGGGAGCAGGAGCCGGCCGGGATGCTCCAAGGATGCAGCGCGGCACCCGGAAGAGTTTTATGGGATTTTTTGTGCGTTAGAAAGCGTGTTTCAACACGAGGACAGGAGAAACGAGTTCCTCTGTGCTCTATCACGATTACAGCTATCAGCAGATAAGGATCTCTCTGTCACAACACCAACTGAAGGTTTCTGTGGGCCTTTAAAGGGGTTTGGCTCCAGGCAGGAGAAGGCTGAGGGGTTTTGGATCAAACCAGTTCTTATTAAGGGAAAAACCAGGATGGGAAGACGCCGTGGGACTCGCTGTCCCCAGCCCCGAGCCCCCTCTGTCTCAGCCAGCCCTCGGAGTCACCCGGCAGCAGCAGGGGAAAAGACCCCTCAGTGCTTGTGTTGCATCCGGGCTGGGAAGGAAGTGAAGGGAAAAGAAAAAAGGGATCCTCTGACTTTCTTCTCGGTTTTTTTCGTTTCTGTTTCTCAAGCGTGTCCAGCTCTTGCGGCAGAAGGTGTCGGGGGGAATGAAACAAGCGCGAACAGCGTCAGCCGGGTAAAGCAGGTGCTAAAAGGGCCGGGGGGGTTGGTGTGAGCCTCCACCCTCCGCCGCCGGGATGTTTCCATGCGGCTGACGCGCTCCGGCACGGCGGGCACAGCCCCAGCACCCCGCGGGAACCACGAGCCCACCCCACAGCCCAAGCGTGGGGCTGAGCTGCCTCCACCTCACAGCTCTGGGGTTAAATCGTTCCTCTATTAACCAAAACTGTGTCCAACACCATTTTCCAGCAGTCAGAGGAGCAGACCATGTTATTTTACGCCTCTGACTGTATCGGTTACTCCACTGAATAACAGGTTCTGCTGAGCACAGCCCCCACCACGGCTCGGCACCCCCTGGGGACACACCACGGCTCACAGGTTCCATCACACCTGTGGGATTTACAGCTCCCAGAGCTGATGGGCACCGGCAGCTCCAGCCCCAGCGCTCATTCCCACTCCTCAGCCAGCTCTGCTGGTCATTTCCCAGCTCTGTTTTAATGGCTGACAGAGTAGACATGAGTTTATTGACATTTTTAAAACTTCAGTAAACCTTTAAACACCAAAGGGTTGTTTCTTGGTGCCAAAAGCTCCTTCCCTGAGGCTCCCCTGCCCACTCTTGGGGTGTAATTCATCAGTAAATGAAGAACCAAGAGAGACAAACACACCAAGGCACTGGAGAATGCTCCAAACCTGTTCCAGACCAAAATAACCAAGCCAGGAGCAGAATAAATCAGGGTGCCAACCAGTACCAGCAGTTTTTCCATCTGTTTTCCCCGACGAGGCAGTTTCCAGAGCTCCTCCAAGTTCAGAGACCTGCCCTGGGCCAACACAGCCCCTCAACATCCAGACATGGCCCAGTGGGATTCCCACCTCCGAAGCCAGCGGCTCCAGGGCAGCACTGTGGGTCAGGGGTGAACATGGGTGTGTGAAGGGACAATTCAAGTGTATTCTTAAATGAATCCATTGCCCAATCCACCTATGGAAAATAAGATTTTTGGATGGTTCCAGGAGGCATCTCTCTGCAGATTCCTTTAGGAACCTGCCTTTGCCTGCCCTCAAGTCAGCACATCGTCATTATTTAAATACTTTATTCATTTATTGACAATTCTTTGGTGTTGAAAACTAAGCCATTGAAAAGCAAGCTCATCACAAAATTAGAAGTTGATAAAGACAACCACAATGTCCTAAAAATGTTGGACTGAGAAACGTCAGGGCAGCAGTGGAACCTTGTCTTTGTTCTCTGGGAATTCTCTCACTCCCTTTCCCTCCCTTTTCTGGACCCAAGAGCTTGGCCCTTGGGGCTGATCCTTGGTGGAACTGCAGCCTCCCTCACAGGAGGAGGATTGGTCCCACTGTGACACAGGTGTTCATTAGGGGAGAACCAACATGCACCTTTCTCATGATGGGGCACTGGGAAACATCCTAAACCTGCTTTATAGCTCCACACATAACAGCAAAAGAGTTCTCCTCAACCCCAGGGACAGCAGGATCCTGGATTAGCACTTCCACAGCACTCTGGGTACTCAAGCACACTACAGGCTGATTTATCCCACTCCAGACCCACCCTTAGTGGGAAAAATGAATATGAATTTCTTATTTTGTACATTAAAATTCAGGGAGGAAATAATTGAGCCAAAAGAATTCAGAGGGAGGGATGAATTTCAGTATTTCTTGACCCTCAGCTCTCCAGCCTTCCCTCAGGGAAGCGATTGGATCACCAGAGATAACACAAAAGCAACACAGCTCTCAAACCACACAAGGGATGCAGAAAGTCCATCAGAACACTCTTAACTACAGGATACAAAAATACTTTGCAAAGACTAAACCTTCACTCAGCAAAGCTGTTACCAAACCCCTCTCCAGCACAGGGACACTGCCATGGCTGTGGGGCCATGGGGGGGATTCAAAGAACTGTTGTAAAAACTGGCTTCGAAGGGATGGCAGCTGCTCGGGGTGCAGAGCAGCACCTCCCGAGGGCCATCCCAGTGTGGGTGTGGCTCTCACACACCTGCCTGAGGTCTCACCTGTCCACAGCTGGCCAGGGCCACCCTATGGGTACAGGGATGGCACGGCCACGTGTCCTGCTGTGGGAGCAAGGCAGAGGCACAACACAGAGCACAGCTTCGTCCTCATTCTCGGCACCCATCAGAAAGAAGGAGTTTCCAGCAATGAAAATCGGGATTTCTCCCAGCCCATGTGGATGAGCCAACCAGTGACCTCACTGGGTATCCCAAAAATATGTATTGTTAAAAAATCCCAACCCCAAATAGGTCTCATTTCTTATTTTCCTCTTACTGAGTGACTTTAAAAAAAGTCAGCAGTGGGGTAAGAAAATTGAAAGTGTGGTGGGGCCACACATTCCTTAGGGCTTAGGGGAAAATCTTTAAGGAGGAATTAATAATCCCTCCCTTTTCCTGCCCTAGTTTTCCTTGTTTTGGTGATGAGCCATTGGGAGGCCATTGGGATTATAACTAGGAAAAGCTCCTCCAACACACTTCTGACCATACATCTGAATGAGCAGGGGAATTGGCATGAAAACCTTTTGTGCTGACTTAAAGCAAACTCTATAAAAACAAACACAAGTTAAAAATTGAAAACATCATAAATGGCTCTGAAGTTTCACAAAAATAAAGTTCATATCAAAACCAGTCTCTGCTCCTGGTGTTTCCCACAGTCCCACTCACCACAGCAGCCAGGCAGAGATGCTACAGAACACTGAACTACTGGGAAAGATGAATTTTAAAAAGTGTCACCTCCTTGTGACACTCTTAAAACTGGCCTAGAAAAATACTCAAGAAATTTCATTATACTAATTAAAAACCCAACCAACCAAGCCTCCCCTCCAATTGAAAACAAAGCCTTTGACCTTGGAAAACCGGTCCCTTCACTTGAGCACGACTCTGTGCTCTCCCCGAGCTATGTGTGAGGAGAACTCATACCGGTCATGGCTCCGGTAGCCGCAGACGTTGCACTCGAAGGGGTCACGGAAGCCGTGGCAGCCCATGTGGATGGTGAACATCACGTAATCCAGGAAGAGCACGCGGCAGTGGTCGCACCGGTACACCCCGATGGCCTCCCCTTCCTTGTTGATGACCTTGAAGGCATCGCGTGGGCATATGGCGGGTGGCTTGATGATGTCGTACGGCCTCGGGAAATCCTTCAAGGCCTGGAGGCCGTTGCGGGTTGGAGCCGGGATCACCTGGCTCTGGTGGAAGGTGGGATTGGGCCTCTCCTCGTGGTTGCTGTCAGTGTCTGTGGAGTCGTGGCCGCTGTTGTTTGGGGAAAGGCCCCTGTCGGATGACAGGCTCTTGTCCCTGAGGTGGCCGTGGCTCTTCTCGGCCTCCAGCGTGGTGCCGTTGGGCACGTCGGCACGGGGCAGCGGCAGCGGGTACAGGCTGCTGATGACTGGCACCATCTCGGCCGTGGGGGCCGGCGGGGTCTGCACGAGCGGGCGCAGGGCCTCGGCCCCAAGGTAGGTGATGGCGTTGTTGATGGCCTGGTCCATCATGCGCCCGTGCATCATCTCGCTCTCCTTTTCGTACAGGAAACTGGTGTTATAATTGACATCAAAGCTGGGTCGTTTCTCACCTGCAAGAGATGAGAGGTGACAATTACCTGGGTGGGTAAAGAACTGTTTAAACCCCTTGATGACTTTTGTAAAGGGTCTCTGTGAAGTGAAGGGGCATTATATGTTCTCTGCTGAAAGAGGCTGTTCTTAGACTCAAGTAGCTTTTGGGTGGGGTTTTGTTGATTTTTATATTTTCTTAAACCTCAGGCTTAGAAGCAAACCAGTCTAATAGAGGAGGTGGTGAGGGTACTTTCTGAGAGACTCATCTTTGACAACTCCTTGGGCACTGAAGTCAGTTTTCCCACTGTCCTTTGACAGCTACAGCTTCCTCTGCACCACAGCTGGCTTCTTGGACCTCTACACAGGTATTCAGGTAAACTAATACTGGCAGATATAAATATAGATATAAACCCCTCACATTTAGGGTCACTGAGTACGGGGTTAGGGAAAGAAAAATGTTTTCCTCTGAGTGTGCTGGGGCTTGGAAAGCTCTGGACTGGACAGAAGTGGAGGAGAGCGCACCTGAAATTCTTCTCACACCTCTCTGGGCAGCACAGTGCAACTCCTGTTCTCTGTGCCAGCCGCAAGGAGGAAACAAACTGCACCCCAAAAGCACTAAAGGCATTTTGGGGGTAAATGTCTAGAAATAAGTAACTGAATTCTGTGGTTACTAAAACCATAAACTTGTTCATCACTTAAAAAAATACAAAAAAAAGACCAGATGAAAGGTTTCACGTGCCAAGTGACTCGCAAACATTAGATCCACGAATCTCTTAGTTACGGTAACTCGACTGGTGCAGATGTTTATCAGTCACCTGTCAACACCGTGACTCAATGTGTATGAAACTCGTGGGGTTTCACTGCAGAGGCAGAAAAACCCAGAGAACTCACGTTTCTCTTATAAAACACTCCAAAAGGTTAACGAACCACAAGAGTGTAACTGCTTCCAGCCCTCAGCACCACTCGCCATCCAGCTTCACATGGAAGGAAACAAAATGCCACAGTACTTTTGAGTGACTCATAAAAGCAGCTCCAGGCAAGTGAAAGATGTGAATAACTTGGAAATTTAAAAATAAAAAAAGGCAACAAAAGCAAAAAAGACAGGACGGCCTAAAAATTTTGGTGTTAGGATTCACTGTCGTAATGTAAGACACAAAAAACATGATGTATGATCATAGGATTGTGGAATATCCCAAGCTGGAAGGGACCCACCAGGACCATCGAGTCCAACTCCTAAAGATCACTGAAAGTCTTGCGGTGCTTTGTGATTCCACTGTCCTGGTGGATTTTAAGGTTCCCCCCAGGAAAAGGCTCTGAAGAGGGGCCTGGTGCAGAGGTGAAGAGTCAAGTGCAGGGTCTGGTGGTCCCTGCCCTTGTGTGGGACTTGTACTGGTACACATGAGGCAGCTAATGGGGGTGGAAATGTGAAAAAGAAAGTGGGCGAGACTCCTGGTGCTTGTCTGAATCTCTGCAGAGCCCTCCAATTACAATAAAGGGGTTTTTCTTCTGATCAATAGACTTCATTCAGAGAAACGAGCCAAACAAAGATGCCTTGTTAGTGTGTATCCCTGTCCCTGCTTCCTGACTAAATGAGACATCAGCACTCATTCCCAGATTTCCCAAGGAATCCCCACGCTGGGCTGTCAGATCCGAGATCTGACAAGGGCAGGTCAGAAAGGCACAGGAGTCAGACCAAGATCGGACAGCCTGCTCCTGAAAATATCCTTCCCAGGGATACAAGAGACCAAGGGGGGAATGTTTTCACATTTAATTTAACAAGAACAATCACAGAAGCTCTAGAAAAACAGCAAGTTTCAGAAACTGCTTATTTTGTGCCTTTAGGTGAACTGTGATGGGTTCTCCAGCTTCTCCACACAATCATCTGTGTGTGCAGTGCCAGTTCATGCCATCCAGCACCAGCACAAATCCCAAAGGGTCTGGGCCGCACGGGTGCTCGTTGGCTGCCAAAGGAAACCCCAAACCCACTAGTTCTTCATGTTAGGCCTATGCTGAGGGGGTGCATCCTGCTGCAGGCGTGTTTAATAAAATGCATAAAGGTCAAACTGCTGGTGATTGCACAATGAGAGAGCTGAAAAAATGCTAAAATAGAGGAAGCTGAAGAATTACAAACCAATTTGCATTAGTATTGCTTTTTGAATCACAGCACGACATGTAAGGGCCGAGCTCCAAAGGCCCAGTTTCAGTCCTGAGCATCAAAGGCATTCAGATGGAGTGTGCTGGTGTGGCTGTGCTACGAGGTCACCTTTAGAAAGCCACAATAACGTAAAATAAATCAATAAATGTAACCAGTTTTCATAGATGAAAGCCCAGTGCCACCCACCAAAGCCACTAGGAGCTACATTACCTTCAAAAACTGAGTTAGTTTCCTGTGTGGATGGATCCAGCTGCACACCTTTATCTGGGATGCATCCAGCTGCACAGCTTTACCTGGCTGGATCTGGCTGCACACCCTTACCTGGCTCTGGACCTGGCATACCCTGTGCCAGGGGTTTGGCTGCAGCAGCTGTGGGAGCCCTGCCTGCTCTCCCAGCCCACATCTCTCCCTCCCCACGTGGGCCCCACTCAGAAGGTGAACTTTATATTAAGCCATAAAAAAAAAAAAGCACTTGTTACCTTATATAACCCTACAAACAGCACAAATAAGGCTTCACCAGCACCAATATTATATAACTGCTGACTAAGGGTTTTCCTTAGGACACTGGGTTGCATTTTATTTTCTTTAAAGACAGGCTGATGAAATAAGACTGGCCAAGAGGATCAGGTGTTCGCTGAAACCCAGAACTTGCCTAACTAGTATTTAAGATCCCAAACATGCAAAACTCTGATTGTGTACAATTAAATGCAAAGAAAATACTATGGAGACATCTGCTTGCTTAAATTACCACAAGAAAGGATTTGATATTTTTTAATCATAGACAAATTTAGGAGGATGACTAAGAGAAATCCAATACTTTTCTGTCTTTAGGCCTTATTCCACACATGAATCCTGCAGGAATCTTCAGCTCCTGCTGACAAAACATTAACTTTCCTGTTCTTTGCCTGCTCTAGATCCTAGCAGAGAATATTTCAAATGCATAGATACAGAAATGGCACATGGAAACTCATAAAATATATTTATAAATCACCTACATAAAGACACAAGGCACAACGGTAGCTTCCACCCAGTTTAAGCAGCCAACAGAACAAATTCTTTTTATTTTAATCAACCCCCTACAACAAATCACTAAAACCCCATCAGAAAAATCAGTGTTACTTTATTCTTTTGTATTAGGTGCTAAGCTTGAGCAGGATATTGAAAAGAAGCAGAGGCATTGTACTGTTTGTTACCGACCCGCACGTATTTAACTGTTGCAGATGAAAAGGGGTTTTGTTCTTACCAATAAATTTCTGAGGCATTGAGCTTTTTCTCTTTGCCACGTTGCTCGCTAGCCTGTCCAGCACAAGGGCTCTTTCAGTCCCCATCTCTGCCTTGATGTGCCTTGCCTCCACGCTGGCTAGGTTGGAAAATGCGAAAAGGAAGGAAAAAAAGAGAAAAAAACACAACACGTAGGTGAAAAGGGAAAAAAAAAGACAAAAAAAAGGAAGAGCTGACTGGTTTAATCTCCAGTTGGCTACATAACTGGAGGAAACAGTTTGGAGATATAATGCAAAGCTGGTTTTGCTTTTTCTGTCGTTCCTGCTCTCTGAGTACCCGTTGTGGTCAGTGGCAGCACAGCCCCGAGCTCACTCATGGGGGAGCACAAACCAGAACTGTCGCCAGTGAGAGGAAGTAAATGAACTGGCTGGAAGGTTGGTTAAGTTGCAGATGGAGAGAGAAGCTCTGCTGGCCTTTCTTTTTTATTCTGAGTAAGGCTGGGTGACACCTGCACACTCACAGTGCTTCGAGCTGCAGGAGGAGACACTCAGTCCTCTTGCTGCACTTTTCAGATATCAGTCATAGATGTCTTAACAAATCACTAAGAAACTTGTATGATATGTATCAGTGTTCCAGTAAAATAAAAGCAGTAAAACTTTTCAAAATTGAAAATTTCTAACTCTTTTTCTTCCCAGGTGTTACCGTCACAATTTTTTTTCCTAAATGCTACAGCTAAAACTAACTATGCATGTTACCTCTGTGTTTTAAAGCTTTTTACAACCTCCCAGATTTCTAATTTTTGGAAAAGTACCTGTGTCCTGTGATGACTCCTTTGGGACCGGGCCACTTAAGGCTCTTCCCGTTTTCCAGAGCTCTCCTCAGCTGTGCCAAGCAGTGCCCAGCACTGCACAGAAGCTGTGCTTGCTCTCAGCTCCTGGAGGCTGCAGAGGCCTTGAGCTGGAGAGCTGCCACCTCATATCACTACTACCACAGTAATACTGATCGTAACTGCTGTGGCTTCCCCCCAAACCCTGCTCACACCTCAACAACACCCATCTGGAGTGGCACTTCTATATCAAAAATTATAATAAAGAGTAAACTCATTGCTAAGAGTACCGATGACAGGGATCACTGTGCTGAGAAGTGGACACACCTTAATGGACTGCCCAAGTCTGTAGGAGTTGGAATCTCCAAGCTGAGGACAAAGGGGCTGATTTACAAAGGTTGGATCTCACTGTGAGAGAGTCCTGGTTGCTGTGTTACTGTACATACACCAACATATCTAAATATAGAATCATGGAAACATGGAATGATTTGAGTTGGAAGGGACCTTGAAGATCATGCATTCCCACTCCCTGCCGTGGGCAGGGACACCTTCCACTAGCCCAGGGTGCTCCAAGCCCTGTCCAACCTGGCCTTGGACACTTACAGGGATGGAGCAGCCTCAGCTCCTGTGCCAGGGCCTCCTCACCCTCAGAGGGAAGAATTTCTTCTTACATCCCATCCCAACCCTGCCCTCTGGCAGTCTAAAACCACTGTCCCTTGTCCTGTCACTCTCTGCCTGTATAAAAAAATCCTTCTGCCTCCTTTCTATAAACCCCTTAAGGCACTGGAAGGCCAAAATGAGGTCTCCCTGAATATATGAAGCATAACCTAAGTAAGAGACAAGCAGTGCCAGAGGAAAGTGATAGGAACACTTTGGTATCACTTCAGTCCTGCTAAATACAGATTTATTGAGTATCAGACTTAAATTTCTGTTTGCCCAGTAGAGCAAGTGCTGAAAGTGCAGCTTCATCCTTCCCAGCTCTGTGCAGCCTTTCCCTGAGCGTTTCAGTCTGTCCTCTGTACCTGTTTGTCAGTGCTGCTCCTGATAACACGAGTTTCAGTCAGCACAAACCATGACTCACCAAACCTCAGCCAGAACTATTTGTTCATGTTTGTTCAGCAGTTTGAAAACGTGAAGTGTTTCAGAGGTACTTGGTGCCACAAACACCGGCTATGAATATGAGTCAGTGAGGATGGGATAACAGGGCCTGGCTCCACTCGGTCACAGTCCTGGGACCTTGGGATGTACGTGACAACCAGCCCTGTGCTGGGCATGAAGTGCCTTGAAGGTAATAACACACTGCTCTTTTAGTTTCAGTTTTATTTCAAATTACTCCAGTATGTTTGGAGGCTCCCATAAATATATTCATCCCTGCTCCCAGCATGAAATACCCAGACACAATGTAAGAGCTGCATGAAGTGAGACAAAACACCAGCTTAAGGTGACACTCTGAGGGGAAGGGAGGGAGGCAGAGTGTAATCACCTACTTGGGCTTGGGCCAGAAGCTCTAGTTTGGTCTTGAAAATTATAGGATTTTTAATTTCAGGACTTCTGTTTAATTCTCATGCTCCAAAGCCTGGCATATTTATCCTGAGTTCTTTATATTAACGTTAGATGACTGTAGTACAAAGTTTGAACTACTCCCAACCCCAAAACCTCATAATCTTGACTGGATCATTGCACAAGTCATTAACAACAGTAATCTAAATTTTCAAAACCCCAACAACCCTGAACAAAATAATACAAACAGTGCTGTGTAGTCAAAAATGTACTTTTTTCTTTGTAAAAAAAAAAAGAAAGAAAACACAATTCACCCATATCATAAAAACAACTCCCTGGTCCCTACCAGTTCTTTGTTTTTCTGATTTTGTTGTGTTAGTTCCTCTTTTTCTCAGTCTTTACCTCCAGGAGTTGCACCCTGAGGACCCATGGGTTGCTCTAGCAAAGCTTTAATTCCACATTTTCAGAGTCTTTTTCCCTATCCTGACAGGACTCAGCACGGAGCTGCTGTCAGCCCTTCCAGCCCCAGGAGCACACTGGAAGCTGCACGTAGCGTATCAGGGATGACTTGTCAACATTATTTATGTGCCACCAAGGGAACTTTAATTGTTAAATTAATGTCAGGAGGGCAGACGAGGGCTTCCTGCAGGGATAACAGAGTCTTTCCTCAGAGGAGATCTGCAGAGACAGTAACTATTGACCTACATAACATGTTCTGGGACTTCTGTAGAATCAATCTCCCAGCTTCATGGTTCTCTGCCCTTTTATTTTAATGCTGAGGGTCTTTGCTTTCACATTAAGATTTTTGACTCCTTGCTACTGCCTGGTTTTTTCCTAAAGAAAAAAAAAATATTTATGGGCCACAAAAGGTCTTTGATGACATTTTCACAACCTGGCCTTAGGGAAAAATGTCTGCTCCCAGTAAGATGAAGGTGGTTATACAGGTTCTCACCCACAACACTGCTCTCTGTACCCAGAAACTAACTGAAAATTATCTCATCCAACTTTTTCTTCTGGATCACTTATTAAACAATCCAAGAATAATATTTAGCATTTAGGAAACCTTTTTTTAATCACTCCAAATTCTCCAAAGGCTTCTCAAACACAGAGAAGTAATCACGCCCTGTGTCCCTCTTCAATGATCCTCCCTCTGGACAATTCCACTGCATATTGTGATTTAAATAACTAAGTAATGCACTATAATGTCACATGGACACTATAACATGTATCTAAAAGCAAAATTCAGGCTGGACTAACTGAAATGGTCAAGTGCTTTGCTCAAAATTATGCTGAGAAAAAAAAAAAACAAGTATAAAAAATCCAGACTTCCAAAGCACTGAATGTACAGCAGCCTGGGATCTCAGGATATCCAGCAAGCTCAGGGCTCTGATGGCTCAACTGCAGGATGAGAAGGCAAAAAAAACTCCGAGGATGCTGAAAGAAACTCTGCAGCCCAAATAAATCACCTTGTCCCTTTTGGTCAGATCTAATCAGTGACTCTGGAATTAATGGGAAGTTGAGCTCCTAAGCATGGAATTTTATATGGTATTAAAGCTGGGTGGCCCTCTCCTGCTCAGCCAGCAGCAGGGCTGAGGATGGTGTCCACTGACCCCCCGAGAGGTGTCCATGCTGCTCTCAGCACTGCTGCCCATCTCAGAGAACATCTCAGATGTAATCCTGCCTGTACAAAGCACTTCCAGAGGACCATTTTCCTGCCAGTGTGAATTATTCATTATGAAGACTCTTTATGTTGTCTTGTGAGTGCTGGGTGAGGAGCTACCACTCCAAACAGTGCTGTTCCCTGGCCATCATGGGTTCACTGAGTGGTTTGGGTTGGAAGGGACCTTAAGGATCATCTTGTACCACCCCCCTGCCAGGGGCAGGGACACCTCCCACTAGGCCAGGTTGTTCCAAGCCCTGTAGAACCCAGCCTTGAACACTTCCAGGGATGGGACATCCATCTCTAGGCCACCATGTCACCCTGTAGCTGGAGAGAGAGCGGATGATCTCCCAACCCCAAGCACACACCAACACTCACCCTGCACTGAGCTGTTCCCATAGTGTGGTTTCTGCCACACCAACCAATGTGAGTAGAATTTTTAGAACATGCAGATATCGTTAGCAAACCCCCCAAGTACAAAGCTGAGCTGAAATTAGAGGCATTGCTTCCTGTAGCATCTCTGTGTGGTCACTCAAGAAGGGAGAGTGGAACAGAATTGGGTGATTGTGCAATGAGAACAATGTGAGAGAGATGGTTATCAGGAACAATGCTCCAACTATATTGTTACATGAAACTTTTCTTTTAGAAATATTTCCACATTTGGAACATGCAAGCCTGGCACTAAAAAGCAACTAGAATGGTTACTATGGTCCTTGTGCTTTTAAACATGTTAATCAGTTAGGGATGATGGCACGTAGAGCACTTTTGTGTCTAAAGATGGCTCCATGTGAGAATCATAGAATTGTGGAATGGTTTGAGTTGGAAGGGACCTTAAAGGTCATCCAGTTCCACCTTCCTGCCATGGGCAGGGACACCTTCCACCAGACCAGGCTGAGAAGCTTGCGAGGAATTCAGAAAAACACCAAAATTCAAAATGATGCAGAGAAGTAGGGAAAGGGTCGGTAACAGAAGGAGGATGTTTACTAAGCACAAATGCAAAGTGCTGTACTTAGGGGAAAAAAATAAATGGAATGCAGTAAATGACCTCCTGAGAGTCTTCCCAGCTTTCCCACTCCCTGATTCTATCATCCAACATGCTGTTGATACCAGGGAACTGGATGGAAATGCCCTAGAAGTTCCCATTTTTCATAAAGTTTCCTACTTCCCTAACAACACTGCAATAAGGGTGTGAAGGTCTCCAAGGCCAGGGAGCAGCCACCTCTTGGCACACTGGGAATTTGCATTCCCTGTGACCAGTTAAGGCTCCCTGCACTGCTGCAGCAAGGACTGCACCTCAGGCTCGGGATAAGGGGTGAAATGTTGCTATTCTGAAATGCTTCTAAACCATGAGAATGATTTCAAAGCAGAAACCTGCAGCAGATCTCATGTTTTCCATTTTCACGGGTGGACATATTGAGTGTTTGCCATCATGGGAGTGTGTACTGTAACACAAACCACAGTTACAACGTGTAGGGGTTCTCACGAAACCCAAAACTTGCTGATGTGCTGATAACCAGTTACTTCTACTAATACTCCAAGAAATATGTTGTTTGCTGACAAGAAGAGAGACCCCAAAAAACTATAAAACTATTAAAACCTCTATGAAACACTTTGTTAAATCATTGTTCTTTGAGAGTTTTCCTGCGTGTGTCACAAAGCTTGAAACACCAACCTACTCACTCTGCACAACATAGGGATGATACCTGTACCCAAGGTTATCATCACATACCAATGGCTCTTCCCACTGATTTTCAGGCCTGGCTTGTGATGATTCTTGCAGAATCTTGGCCTTACTGTTGTTGATAGAGTTATTAGGAGGAAATTCCTCTCTGTGAGGGTGGGGAGGCCCTGGCACAGGTTGCTCAGAGAAGCTGTTGCTGCCCCATCCCTGGAAGTGTCCAAGGCCATGTTGGATGGGACTTGAAGCAACCTGGGATACTGGAATGTGTCCCTGCCCATGGCAGGGGGTGGCTTTGGATGATCTTCAAGGTCCTTTCCATCCCAAACCCTCTTTGATTTCATGTTTCCATTATTTGGTGGTTTTTCAAGGCTGCATAGCAAAAGATGGGAGCCTGAATTCTGAAATTGTAGCCTCAGCTCTGCTTAGATCAGTCACAGAATCCTTTGGGAAGTCACAGCCACTCCCTGACTCTGAATGGGAAGAGCAATTCTTTCCTGACTTGCTGGTGTATTGTGAGACTCAAATCACATAGTTCATTTTAGGATTTGAGCGGTTCAGGTAAATCAAGGACAAAGATTATGGTGGTCACTTTTCACCAAAGTATTTTGGAACTGCGGCACTGACTGCAGAATGGTAAATAAGAAAAAAAACATGTTTTGATACATTTTATCTTTTCCAAAGGCAGCTCTATACTCAAAGCCGCCTTTTACCTCTCACTCCCTCCTAAGCTGATCTGTCAGTGAGTTTTGGGATACCACTCCCTTTTCATGCCCTGGATCCAGGCCACTGGAACTGCTGCAAATTCTAACAGTTCTTATTCTAAAGCAATAGAATAAGAACACACCAAGACAGGAACAACGGTTGTCAACAACTCATCCTGTAAAATGAGCCACATAACAGCATTAATGTAGGAATAATTTAACTCACTGATCATCACCTCCAGAAATGCTGGGTACAAGGTATTTTAGACATTTTACACAAAGTAACTGAGAAAGGAAAAAGTGATTAAAATAAAAGCACTCTCTAACTACCTGCCTGAGGACTGTGATAAACCAGCCCCTTTAGAACATTATAGCCCCTCAGGTTACTGAAAAGGTGTGTAGGAAAAGCTGTTCTCAGGCTGTGGGTTAACAGCTCACCAGATGCCCTTTTACAAGCCCTGTAATGTACCCAAACCCCAAAACCACTGTAATGTGATAAACTCACCGGCCTCACACATGCCAGCGTTCTGCAGGTAGGTCCGGCACCGCTCCTTGTGCTCCTCTAACGAGCTCCTCTGCTTGTAGCTCCTTCCACAAAACTCACATTTGTACGGCTTCTCCACTAGAACAAGAAACAATAAAATAATTAAAATAACCACAAGAAACCACTAAAACGCTGTCTTGCTTGAAGCGTGATGGTTTTAGCATTGTGCTGGTGGGGGACAGCACCACACTGCTGGCCTTGATTAAATCAGAATCTCATTTATCCTTGGCAGATAAGCTCATCTTTGACTTTGATTCTTTGTGAGGTTGAACCTTTTTCTGTACAGTGCAGTGCAGAGATAACATCTATCATTTAGAATCAAGGTTTTCTTTCTGAACCCATGTAGAACACAGGATAGACAAATTCAAGGGCAAGCACAACCTGGCTCTTGCAGAACTGGGGCAACTAAGATCGAATTATACCTGGCTTGTTATCCAAGTCACCTCAGCTCTGTGCCTCCATTTCCCTGTCTGTAAAATGGACAGAACACCCTACCAGGCTTGAGAAGAAACATCTGTTGAGCATTTTAAGAGATTCAGATGAAAGGCACTACACCATGGTGAGGTGGCAATAGAGTCATCTGCCTGGGATTATGCTTGTGGAGCTTTCCTCACAGCTTAGAATGGGATGGGAAGAAGTCCCAGCAAAGCACATCTGTCTCACACTCTCCTCAAGTTCAGAGTTTGCTGGCACAGCCAGCTCCACTCATATGAGCTGACAAGCTGGTGATAGGTCAAAGGTTAGACTTGACAATCTTGGAGGTCTTTTCCAACCAAAATGATGCTGTGATTCTGTAAAAATACCATGGAGTTATTTGTGCAAGCAGGTTTGTGGCCTGTGACATGGGTTCCCCTGGTCCCTCTCTCCACACCAAGAACAGAGCCAGTCCCAAGTTGGCTCCAGGAGCACCAGTGAGTGGTCACTGCTCTGTGTTGACCCTTTCACAGGCTGAGCAAACCTTGCTGACTGTCTTTTCCACACCGAGTGTCCCAGTGACACACATCCAAAACACATGGAGTGCCTGTGAAGTCACTTACCAGAATGTGTCCTTAAGTGACCCGTAAGCGCATCCCTCCTTTGGCAGGCATAACTGCACAGGTGACACTTAAAAGGTTTTTCCCCTGTGTGTAGTTTAATGTGGCGGAGGAGGTTTCCCTTCTGAGTAAAGGAAGCTCCGCACTGATTACACTGGAATGGCCGTTCACCTTAAAATGACATACAGAAAAGGACATTTAATGGTTACGTGGGTATCATGCTGTCCTCTGCCTTTTTGGAAGAGGAAAGAATGAGATATTGGATTGATTTCTTTCTATAGAAACACACAGAGTGTGACTTCAGTGGGAGGGAGGTGCAGCTCTGGTGTCAGAGCTGCTCGTAGCATATGTAGAAAACACTGCAGTTCTTCCATGGAAAGAAGCACTCCGGAGGAGGCTGATTCCAACAAGCCAGCAATTTTTAGAAGAAAAAAAATCTTATCTTACTGCAGGCTGAAACTTAAGATGCTCATTGGTTTGTTGCCAAAGTATAGCACAGAGAGAAATTTATACATAGACTGAAAATGGCAGCACAAAACCAAATTAACTTTTGCTTTGTGCCAGAAATACTGCAATTACATAGTGCCTTTCATCCAAAAATCTTAAAATGCCTCGCCAACTTGCTTTTAATAATATTCAATCCCGATAAGAAGAAAAGTGGGTAAAGTGAGGCACAGAACAGCGAGTAACTTGATAAAGATCACATGTGGTGTCAAGGACAGAACAAGGAAACCCTGATTTTGGTATCCTTTTTAAAAATAACTAGTCTAGATTAAAAATTATCATCCTTTCAGTACCCCAGCTCTTACAAGAACAACAGAGGGATATTTACCAGTGTGGCTACGCTTATGAACCATCAAGACATTGAGGCTAATGCAGGCTAATCCACAGATATCACAATTCATCTTTCCACTAGCTGGCCTGACGTTGTCATATGAACCCGAGTGTCTTTCCAGTTTAATGCTCTCATATTCATTATATTCTCTGGGATATGTGTAAGGCAGTTCAGATTCTTCCATGTTTTCCATAGGCTCGGAATTTAAAGCACTCTCCTCTCTTTCACTGTATTCACCTTTCACTTTAATCACATCATCTGCAGGTAAAACAAAGCACAGGAGTGAAAAAATGCTAATCTTATGCACAGTGAAGTATTTTAGGAAAAAAACACACTAAGAATTATATAAAACAACAGTATCAATCTTCCTAAAAGTTTTACTGAAACAAGCAAGAATGAAGAAATGAAGTCGAAACACGAAACTTCACTGGTCATGGACACTTAGTGATACTCACAGTGAGGTAACCTTTAAAAGCAATTAACCTGCCTGGTAATTATCTTTGATAGAGAATTTCCTTCTACAGATTATGAAAGTAGAATACAGTACAAACGTCTCCTGAAATTACTAGCCAGGATTCAAAAGAAAACACTTATTCATACCACTCAAAATTATTATTTTTATAGAAATCAGCATTTCAGGTTACTCCAGTGAATTGGAAATACAGAAAGACAAAAATTAAAAAGAGTAATTTTATCTTATAGCTTACACCTTCTTGTGGAACCTTTGGTGCTTGGAACAAGCCTAGGAAATATGTCTGGTCAGTGTAAAACTTCCCGTACTCCCATGGGATAGATTCTCACTAGTTAAACCTAATCAATAATCCTAATTTTCACTCGCAAATCACAGTTTTTATCCATAGCTCTCAGACGTGTGAGGAGCAGTTGATAATCTTGGTTTACTATGTGAGTAAAACTAGCAGAGGTAGGCTAAGGATTTCCTGATAAATAAATATATCCCAGAAATGCTAAAATGTTTGCCTGAAGTAATTTTGTGAGGATGTGGCAAAGAACCTGACACCTCCTGCAGATCAGCATCCAGGGCCTTCAAACAGGTTCCTGGACCTGTAGCCATGACCAGAGGAATCCAAAGGCATTGCCTAAATGAATGCAGCTCCATGACAAAGGTGGATGTAACAAGCAGCTAATGATTTACTAACAGAGTAAAAATACACGCAAATTGGTCACACTGTATAAACAGCTGATGATTCCCATCTTAGGGTGCTGAATTTCCTTTCCACGATTAACTCCAACACTACCAGCACTTCCATTAAAATCCTTAATAATTGCCAGGACAGCTTTTTCTACTTAAAGCTGGCTGAGAAAGTTGGAGCTCTTCTCAGCCTGGAGAAGAGAAGGTTGTGTGAAGACCTCATGGCACCTTCCAGTGTCTGACAGGGTCACAAGGGAGCCAGAGAGGGACAATTCATCATGAGCTGGAGTGACAGGACAAGAGGGAATGGCTTTAAGCTGAAAAAGGGGAAATTTAGGTTGGGTATATGGAAGAAATTCCTCCCTGGGAGGGTGGGGAGGCCCTGGCACAGGGTGCCCAGAGAAGCTGTGGCTGCCCCTGGATCCCTGGAAGTGCCCAAGGCCAGGCTGGACAGGGCTTGGAGCAACCTGGAATAGGGGAAGGTGTCCCTGCCCATGGCAGGGGATGGAACTGGATGAGCTTTAAGGTCCTTCTAACCCAAACCATTCCATGGTTCTCTGACAAGAGACAGATTACGGTTGAAACTCAAATTGTGCCTCAAGCTACCGAGTGAAGACGAGCACCACGAGATGCACCACACAGCTTCCTGTTTGAAAGTCTTGTTCTCTGGCCACCTGCTCCTCCCTCCAGCCGAGGGTTAGACAGTTCAATCTGGCACTGAATCACTTGTCCTTTCTCCAAAGTACAGAACATGAACTGCTGAATATGTATTAGCTCTGGTTCTGAGTAATAAACCACATCAAATGCTGAGAACAAACAATGGGTGGCAGTGAAAATGAGGTGGCGACATAAAAGAAGCGTTGAAAAAGAAAGATCTGGCAACCTAAACTTTCATGAAACCAAAATTTTCAGCTACATTTTAGGGACAAAATCACTCCTCTCTCCTAATTGATTATATTTAGCTCTGCCACTCTGTCTGACTTTGGGCTGAGGTGGAGGAAACAGGTGGGTGATGATTTCTTTATCCTACCCAAGACCCCACAGTAGTGTGGAAAACTCTGAGATCCCTCTTGCGCTCTCCTTGGATGGGGATATTGATGAAAGAATGGGGTTTTCTCCCCTACTGTGTGTTTTTATCCCCCTATCCTGGAAAATGTTTAGATTTTGCTGCTGGGACTTGCTGCCCCAGTCTCTGATGAGCTCATGTGGGTTTGGGTGTTTGCTGAGATGGTCACAGGGAGCTCCAGATTCACCCCAAAATGGGCTGTTTTTCTTCGTGGATTCTTCAGTACCAACTATTCTTCACATCCCATGGATTCCTGCTTCCACAGAACCAAGGCTTCCTCTGCAGATGCCTTCTGCTGCCAACTCCATGCCCATGGGTGCAAGGGTGATCCTGCTATCAAGACTCCTTCAAAATTAGTTTATACAACCATTTCCATCATTCCAAGGAAAAATGATTGCCAGTTGCTGAAAGCAGATTTCAACACCAATCCTTTTTCCAAAAAAAAAAAAAAAAAAAAAAAAAGCTTTTTTGGTTGGTTGGTTGTTTTTTCCCTCTCAAAGGAGGCAGTTCCAAAATAATTTGCTACATCCTGCCCAGCATGGTAAAAGGAAGTACCCGGTGCAGCTGCACCTTGTTGGTGCTTTCAGAAACAATTTCAATTCCCACTTTCTACTTAACGTCTCACCTTTCGTCTGCATCACACACGGTTGTTTAGCAGTGGAGGCCAAGCTGTGACCTCCAACAGAGGCTTCTGTGCTGTTTGCTGCTCTTTCTCACCACAATTCTTGGCTCACAGCTCCAGAGCTGTGCCAGGGTCTGTGTGGCACAGTGTGGGCACTGGTTTGAGCCCCCCATGGCATGTCCCAGGTGCAAGCTGGGCAAACCATCTTATGGTTCCACCGTGGAAAATAATCACCTCTGCACTTTCCATACTGCACATAAGGCTTGTGTTTCCTTGTAGTAACAGAGGAGGATGCACCTGAGTTTTGATCAAGGCTTTTCCATGCCTGCTTTCACAAAAAACATCACCATCGCTCTGGCTGTCCATGACATCCAAAGTTGAAATGTTTTCCTGTAGGTATTTGAAGGACTTCCAGAGAAAAATTCACCTTCTGATGAATGGGACCAGCAGAAGCCACAAGGGAAGAGGCTTTTTCAACCCAAATAGAAATTGGAAGGGTTGGGATTTTTTCACCTGTTATGGTTTAGAGTCTGCTTCGCCTCCCTGACAGTCAGACAGGAGACAGCTTTGATGCAAAGCAATCTGAGGAAAAAATGGCTCAGCACAGGTTGAACTAAAATTAACCAAGTGATTGCAGAGTCTGGAGCCACCGGATTCCTTTTTAAGCCCAGACTTTTCTCTGTACTGGCACGCACAGGGAATACCATGTGATCAGGAGATTGGCAGCTGTGTGGAAGGTTTGTATCTGTCACTTAAAAATCATATCAACATATTTTATTAGATCAGGGAGTTTCCAGGCTGGTCTGCCTCAATCAAGAGGAAGGAAGCTGTGACTTCACGTAGAATAGGGAAATTTAACCGAGGAAAAACACAATTATCCCTAAAAACTAACAAAGTTCCCACAGTGGAAAAAAGAAGTGCTATCATCTCTTCTATTAGACAAGTAAAAACTGTGTAAGAGAAAAAAAGCATTCATGGAGTCCAAGCCAGGGAACTATTTTTCTTGAGGCCGTTCATGGAGTTAATATACACTGAGAAAAAAAAGCTGCAGCTTTTACAGAACAAAGTACCGGTGTGATGCGTTAAGGCTGATGCACATGGTTTCATTTCCTGGGGAGATGATTACAAGATGAAAGACATACTCCAGAGTAATATTTTTGTTTCACCTGAAACACTGTAAAAACAATGGGTTCTGGAAAAAATCCAAAATAAAGCTGCGGTGGCAACTTCAGACTGAGTCACCACCCAAACAGTGCTTGTGTGTGCTCTATAAAATGATAGGATCACAAAGGGTTTGGGTTGGAAGGACATTAAAGCTCATCCAGTCCCATCCCCCGCCATGGGCAGGGACACCTTCCACTGTCCCAGGTTGCTCCAAGCCCCGTCCAACCTGGCCTTGGACACTTCCAGGGATGAGGCAGCCACAGCTTCTCTGGGCACCCTGTGCCAGGGCCTCCCCACCCTCCCAGGGAGGAATTTCTCCCATATATCCAACATGAATTTCCCCTTTTTCAGCTTAAAGCCATTCCCTCTTGTCCTGTCACTCCTTCACTTCCTGAAGCAGAGCCCCTCTCTGCTTCCTTTTAGGTCCCTTCAGATGGGTCTTAGAGCAGATGGCTGCTCTAAGGTATCCACACAACCTTCTCTTCTCCAGGCTGAAAATGCAGAAATAAAAGAGTCAAGAGCACCAAATAAGAGGGCAAGTTGGAAGGTTTCTGAATCTTAGCTGTTTTCTCTAGGAGGAAGTTTCAGAAGGAAAACCCCCCAAATTCTCTATTTAATCTGAGACTCTGGCATCAAATAGAGAGAACATAAGTTTTGTCCTGTTGTTAAGCAAAGTTTACCAGGAGCGATCAGAAAAGCACAAGGAATAAAATCCAGAAGCCATTAAAGACAACGGTAGGAAAGGGTGATGTAGCTCAAGTGTTTTACAAGGAGTGGGGTCATAATCGTGAAATCCTCAGCACATGCAAAAAGTCAACTGGGTAACAAAGAAACTTAATCATCTTAATGTGGCATTTTAATGATGTTGCTGATTTGCTGTGCCAATTCAGAGATAATGAGCCCCTAATGCTACAGATGTTCAACCAGACTAAAGGAAAAAAAAAGGAAAAAGAAAAGCTTTTCTTGTATCCCATTTCCTAACTATCCAATTAAACAAATTGTGAAAGCATATAAATAGTTTACCAGGTTTTGACAGCTGTTAATGGGATTCAGATGCTGAGGAACAAGAAGGGAGTCGATACGGGGCATATTGGAGGGTTCTTGTGACTACCTGGGTTTGACAGGTATTAACTGATGATTCATCACCGTTATCTCCACAAAACCCTACAGACACATGCCAGAGCTGCTCCCCTCCAGAAGGAGAAACTCCTGTACCTAACCCAGCCTGAGGCAGAGAGTGATGAAGCTGAAAAAGTCGTTGGAGTTTCCAAATTCAAGGCAGAATCCTGCATGTTTGTGAGAAACACCTCAGCCATGGAATCAACACACTGGGGGCAAAGATAAGTCATGAATAAAATAACCCACATTCCTTAGTGAATAAAGGGAGTAGTACATCCCATAAAAATTATAAACTGGGGGAAAATTATTAAAATAACCAATGCTATGTCTAAGTTTTTTTCCTTAACAAGAAGAAAACATTTACATGCATATATTGAAAATTTGGACACTGTAACTAATGGGGAACTATAAAATGTGAAGTGACACAACAGCAACATGAGATCTTTTTTTTTAATGAGGCAACCCAAGCAGAGTTAAGACAACTTTTCTCCATGTTTTCCTTCTACCCCACTGCAGATATCCATCTAGGGAAGGGAAAGGATTTCAAGCCTTTTTGGCCCACCCTGGCTTTGTTTACCCTCTGACTCCAGCCTGGGCTCCCTTTTTCCCAACAGCTTTTATGAGATCATTGTTTGCCAACAAAGGAAGAGCAATCACCTCACAGCAGAATTAACTTCCAGCCAGACAGCTGAGACAACCACCCCAACCAGGACATGATGACAAGAAATGCCCTTGCAGAGTGCAGACACTGGACCTGTCCCATTCCTCAGGTCCCTTTTTGTGTCACTATGGGCCAAAGCAGAGACTTCTGCACAAAAAGTCCCAAATATTGTATTTATTACTTGGACATATTGGCTTTGGGTTTTTTTTATCTTTATGTCTTTTAGTATTTTTTGTACTGTTGTTCAGTAGTCATTTCTGTACAAAAAACCCCTAGTATTTATTTTGTTTAGATACTTTATAAAGCAGACATGAGTAGTAATTCCTAAATGACCCAGTGCAGAATGCACCTGGTGAAAATTTCACTTCTAAGTATAGGAGAGAAACTTTCAGCATTCCCCTTTGTGGAGTGCAGGCTCAATGGTAATGAGTCTCCTTGGTTTTATTGTGACTTGAAACAAAAATAGAAACAATTCAAATTGAAATGCAGCACTGAAAATTGGAAAGAAAATTTTAAAAAAATCAGCCAGGCATCATTTTCCAAGTGCTCAGATGTATATTTTCTACTTCATTAATACCAGTGCCTCTCTATCATTAAAGCATAGTTTAATTTATCTAGTTGTACAATTAATTGCGAAATAACCCCAACCAAACAACACACGTCGTTTCCAAGCTCATATGAGTCAGGAAACTTGAATTATGTAACTGGTTCTTCAAGCATCTAACGAAAACCAATGATTTTTCTTATAAAGATTAATATTCCTGTGTAAATCTATACTTTCACACACAGTATTTCCCCACTATCATTTTCTGCATAATAATACTCTAGTGTTTTTTTAGGATTTTGACTCAATAGGTTTCCGAATTATGTTGACGTTATACTAACAGGAATAGGGATAAAGGAGAAATGTTCCTCGGAACTGAGTGTTCCCAAAGCTGGAGTTAAACAGGACAAACTGTACAGCAACACTGTGCAATGCTGGGTTTAGAGAAGGAAATGGAATTTAACTTCATTTAACTGCATTTAAATGTTCTTAACTGAAGATACAAACAGAGTTTGGGGAAGCAGAATGACATTCCCTGCGACAAATTGGGCTAGAGGTTGGAAAAATATGGCTAGTGTATGCTCAGCTAGCATGGGATTTTATTTTGGTTGTTTAATTTTAAAAAGTGGCAATAATTTGCCATTTTTACTTGACATTCTACACCCCCATTGCTGGATGGGAGCACAGAGGCAATGCCATCCCACATCCCCATGCCTGCAGGGCCCAGGTTTTCCAACACCTGTCCCAGATGAAATTTGTTTTAATTTTGACACCTGTTAATGTTATCCTTTCAGATTTGAATATCTTTAAAGTCTTCCTCTTACAAAAAAACACAGAAAAAGATGAAACTGCATGAGCTCTTCCTTTCCTTTGCTGTTAAGATACCATCACCCAGAGAAAACATTCCTAAAATTACAATTCCTGAAGTCCAGCAAGGCAGATACAATCACAACCGTTAAATCAGACTTCAATGAGACAGTTAATCAGAGAACATCTGGACCCAACAGTCAGACTGAGAAAGGCCACATGTTAAATTCAGATAATCGCTGGCATTACTTATATCAAGGGACCAATCACTAATGTGACCACTCAGGCATGGTCGACTCTGGTCAACTGTGCTTCAAATGAACTTCAAACCTGAGAAATTCAGTGTAGTTTCATTTAATCTTTGTAAATTCATCTCCCAAGAGCCTTTCTGACAATGCAATATAGTCTTGTAAGAAAAATAAAATATGGAGAGAAAATAAGATAAAATAATACGAAGAACTGGGAAATCTGTGATAAATACCTGAGGAATTTCAACACATATAGACTGAAGGCAGGAGCTTGGTTCAGATGTTCTTGAACACCCTGAACAGTGCACTGATTTGATTGAACTATTAAAAAAATCCAGTAGTAAATAATCTTGACTTGAATTTTAGATTACACCTATATTCTCTCCTATTTGAGGTTCTTGTAATTAAATATTTGTAGTTTACTTTTAGCATAGTCTTCTAGAGAAGCACGTGCATCTGCTCTGTGTTCCCTTAGTAACGTTGATCTTACAGCTCTTTCCCAGGCTAAACGTTCCCAGGAGTCTGCGATTCAGACCCGTACAACAAATCCAATCCTCCCTGGAAAACCAGGGTTACTCAAACCGCCCGTCCGGGAGCACCTGCAGCTCCCAGAGCCGCTCCTGGAGGTGGAGCTCCTGCACCAGGAGAGGCAGGAGAAGAGTGCAGCTGGCACGCACGGCAGGTGAGCGCAGCCACTCGCTGCTCCGCGGGAGTACAGGGAGCCGAACTCCGGATTAACAAAGTTCCCAACGCTCCTGCAGAGCAGAAGGAACTAAAGCCGGAACAAGAACTGGAGCGAATGCAGCGTGATAGGAGAGGGCGCTGAGGACACGGCAACGCCGGCCCGAGGAATCCCGGGTGAAACAGACACCGAGCACCCGGTGCAAACTCTGCATAGTTCAGTTAAAAGTCAGTCAGCAAAGTCAGCAACGAGAGACAAGAGCCATCAATTCCAATGCTCAGAGAACTATTTGTGGCATTTCAGCAAAGTTTTGACTCTCGTGGATCTGTTTCCTTTTCCCGATGCTTTTCCAGCAGCATAAGCAGAGTGAACCTGCCCCTTCAACTCCCATTTTGTGCCAAATGAACAGCCTGGTTTGGGGGCAAAATGTGACTCATCCCCATTAACTGATTTCCTTTCCACTAATCTGTATTTCCAAAAAATGGATTATTTCCTACAACATCATGTGATTTGAGTTCCCAGGGCCATTTTCTGCATCTTCACTTATTTCTGCTGGGGGGAGTGGGGAGGGATCACAACTCATCTGCCTTGGACTAGATTTAATTTTGATGCCAAAGGAATAAATATTTCTCTCACCTGTAATTTCATGTAATTATTTTGTATGGATCCAAGATACACATTGTAGAAGAACTGAAGAAAAATGGAGTTTTAAAAGTTATGGAGGGAAGCCCATCATCTATTGAATAACTGTGCATCCATCCTCTTTCCAGCCCTTGTTCTGTCTGAGAGCTTCCACTGGGAGTCAGGATATCTCAAAAGTAAATTCTATTTTCTAATCACTATAATGGGTTAATTAGAATGAGAAATAGCTGCACTTTCTGATTATCTCCAGGCAGTCAGAGTATCCGAGTGTCTATGTCAGTGCTGAGTGCTCAGGATAGTCCAGCTGATGTCAATCATTTACAGGCTGGGTGACACCACCGCCCCGTTGATGTCACCGAGCGTGCCTGGCAGCATTCCTGCCGCTGACGGCACAGTCTGAAGAGCTCAAACAAAGTCAAGAGGATCGTTTGTTGATAAGGAAAACGCGGCTTTCAGTCCCAGTAGAGCCCCCAGAGAAGCCCGACCCGTTCAGCACAGACTCCTTGCTGGGTTTAACACTACAGAAATCCCCTTGCAGTGAACTTCTGCTGATGTTGTGAGATAACCCCGAGTCCCATGAGCGCCGGGGCTCGAGCTGGGCTTGGGAGATGTAATATTCTGATAAAAAACGGCACTTCCTTTCCAGGCAGATAAGTGCGTGTTCTTGCAGCACCGCTGGAACCTCGCTGAGCGCCCCAGCGAGGCTCTGTCACCTCTCCTGCCTCTCTCCAGCCTTTCAACCGCCCCCCTCACATACCTCAGTGCAGCAGCAATTAACATCCATAAACCACAAATGTGGCTTTTATCTCTTTTTAGCTCACAACCATGAAAGCTCGCTGACATTCATAACACCCCAAAAGTTGTCTGCCTCAACAGCTGAGAGAATTAAGACATAATTAAACATTCGTGCTTGACTGCGACTCCCAGAGGAAAGAACGTGGCTTTTTAAATTTAATTTTTAAATTAAAGATATGTCAACTTTGGCCACCAAAGGTAAGTGTTGGGGGCACATAAAGAAACAGGGGAAATCAAGCGCTTCCCCCCCGCTCTCACTGCTTGTCTCTTTTCAGACTAGACACAGGAAGCACCATGGGAACAGTGTATTTTTATGGTTGCAGGCAAGCATACACCATGTGCACCACAGCGTGCAGCTTCCAGTCCCTTGAGGCAAAAAACCGGGGTTTTGTTTCTTTTTTTTTCCTTCTTCCCCATCAAGCTTTTAATTACCATTTTACTATAGCCTGCTGCCTAATTGTTTGCCCGATACTTAGCGATGATCATCATGGAAGCTCTTTTAACGGGGGGTGGAATAGGACAAGTTAAGCTGTTTCCAGTGGCATCTCACCTGTATCAGGACACACATAAAAATCACCATAAGCTGATGTGTTTGCACAGGCTCAGAGAAGTACAAATATGGAACTGTTTGCTGAAAAAGTGGATTTTTTAACACCAAATGAGCCTCAGTGATGGTGTTTCAGCCCTATACATTGATTTAATGCTTTTATGAACGGTCTGTAAGCTTTTAAAAGGATCCCAGCACCACTTTAAGCATAAAAGTCTCCACCAAACCAAGTTAGACAACATCTAGACTTAAGCAGGCTCCAGCTTCTGCTCAAAGCCTCAGAATAAATCCGCACAACATACTCACAGTGTCACCCATGAATAATGCAAGAGTCACAAAAACATGTAGTCCAAGAAACTGGAAGATTCCTACTCACTACGGATGGCTGACAAGACATGGAAAAACCAGACATAATTGTGCTGGAGAAAAACATGTTACAGACATACTAAGGCAGTGGAAATCAGGTTATCGAAGGCCTGATCTCTCTCCATGAGTCAGTGGCCTCATGTTCCTATGATGGCCTTCAGCAGATGGAACAAACCCCGGGGGCACGGATCATGCGGGGGTTCAGGAGAGAAAAAGGAGAGGTTTCTGTGTCGCAGGCTGTCACCAGCAATGAATTGGGAAGGTGCTGGAGTGGAATTGCTCACTCACAAAAGTGATTAACATTTAGGAGAATCACATAAATATTTTCCGTTACTTATCTTTAAATTTGATATAAAATGAGGGGATTAGTGATCATATCAGTGTGCGAAATAAAGATATTGAGCTTTTTATTTTTACCAATAGGTTTTTCAGGTGTAGGCAGGACATAATCCTTTTCCCAAAAGCCATCACCAATACTGATAATATTTCTTTTCTGTGATCCTGGAGAATACTAAATATTCATTTTTACCAGGGTTAGTGATCCCCAAAAGATAATCCTCCCACCAGGACAGCACTGTCAGAATGTGGTTTCATTTATAGAAGTCAGACAGTAGTTACTGACCCACGAGGACTGCTCAGGGACTAACAGAGCTGCTGCTACTTTATAGAGGGCATGACATGAAAACTGAGATTATTTGTGATTTTCAGTCTCCAACAGCAACTGAACTGGTGCTGTTGGGAGGAAATTTAAGTGCACCTACCTATCCTTGCACGGCCTGGAGTACTAGCACAGCATGCTTAAATATTTAAGATTTATTGTGCTTCCGGTATCAGAATGACTGTAGAGAACAGTGTGTGAAGCACTGAAGAAAACACAATGTATATTTTATCTTGTGCCATTTTACACTGAGATGCTGGAAGTACCTTTTTTGTGCGTTTGAACCAGCTTTCTCCTTGCAATCGTGGCTTTATTCCTACAGTGAGCAGCAAGGAGTAGGGCACTGTGGTACTGAAGGCTCATACTCACTTTATAATAAATGAGCTCTAATGGTAAGGGAGGCTGCTGGAGGGGAATGATGTTTTATTGATATTTATAGCATTGTCTTTGAGATGTAAATTTTCAGTGTTTGTATTCCAGAACAAATGGTAAAGAGACTTTTAGAGATCAGCAGCAATATAAAAAATGAATGGTAAAAGCAGTACCGATACAAACAATCTCTCACATGTCCAACTTGTTCCTGACTTAAATGTATGCAAAAGAGGGTGAGAAATGGTACTGCAGGCACAGGGCAGCCAGAGAACAGAAAAAGAACTTGCTTTGTGCCTGGACACTGCATAGAAGCAGTACGGACATGGCTCCTGGAATGGGAAGGTGGGAAGAAGTTACAGCAACTCCTCTCAGATGGTCAGTACTGAGGGGGTTGGGAAAGAAACCCTGTCCTGGCTTTCTGCACCCACAGCTCAATAAGCAGGAGGAGTGAAGGGCCAGGACACTGGGAAAGCACAGGGAAAAGTGAGCTAGGGAGTGGAATTAGTGCAAGGGGTGGACAAAGAGCTGGAGCATGGCTGTGAATATTTTATGTGCTGTGGGATCTGAGAGATCAGCTGCCTTGGATGTAGAAAAGGCTCAAGTCTTCCATATTCTGTCTATTCTATTAAACTTCTGTATTTAGTGTAAGCAGAGCAGAACTCACCTGCCCAAGGCAGGCTCTATATTGCAGACATCTATACTGAGCTACTCTTGACTGACTGCAGAATCCTGCTAAGCAGCAGCTGCTCTGGGGACATGAGGCTTTTCACCCTAAGCCAGACACATAAATTTGGTCAGAAAATCTGTGTGATGTCTCTCCATAAACTGTCCAGAAAGGCCAGACCAGCACAGCTCCAGATACCGGCATTGTAGATCTTTGAGTGAGATTCATCTCACCGCTCCCTTGAGTGTTTTATGTTGGCTTGCAATTTGTTAACCGATTAAAACGTTTGGTCTTTAATAATGCAAAAGAATAACTTCTGCAAAATAATCACATTAATGTTAGAGGGAACAACCAAAGCTACTTGCTCAGCCAAAACACATAATTCTTTAGTGATTTACTTGATTTGTGTGATAAAAACTCTACCTCAAACTCCTACCCAAAGCCACAGTCATAATTTCCCTTGGCACTGCTGCACTGCCACAGACCTGTGGCACAGAAAGGCACTGTGAAACTGGTAACAACACCATGTGCGTTCTCCCCAGGGCACGTGCCCCACATCCTCCACCAGGCACACTCCTCACTGCTTGTGGCTGAGGCCCCTGGAACAGGTGAACATTCTCAGATCATGGGCAGACACTGTTGTTAATGCTGAGATCTCCATATAGGAGCTTCTACAGCACGTAAGAAACTCAGCATCTATGTCATACACACATATAAACCCCAGAGCTCTGAGGGCTGTAAGATTGCCAAGTTCCAGGAGCTGCTACTTTTGTCTTCTATCTACAAATGAAGAGGGCCTTCTGGTTTTTAAAGACAGTACGTATTGGTTTACTCTTTCAATTAATCCCCGTGTCTTCTCTCAGACCTGTAGGAAGGGTTTATTCTTCAAATTCAACAGTAAACATGGAAAACTGACCAACCTCTCCTTCACCCACGGTTTAAAGTACAGCATTGCTGCTACACTTTTAAATTTTACAGGCCTGAGTGGTCCTGTGAATTTGAGATAACTTCTTTCTTTCAAAAAAAGGAATAAATTATCAAGTTATTTTTTAGGTATGAAAGTACTTAGCAGCATTAATAAAAAATTACAGTCCTAACACAGGATTTGCCTATGCAAACTGTTCTTAGGAATTTGTATGTTACTACACAAATTAAAGGCTCACCAGATGCACTTGCTCTTTTATCTTCCCATCCATTTTTCATAGCTCCTGTAAAACTGACCTTGGTAAAATGCACGTGAGGTTCCCCAATGGAAAAGGGTTGCTCCTCCTTAGACCATGTTGAAATGCTCCAAATGAATTGTATTGCTATTCCATTTACAGGCATACTCTCATAGCATAATCAGATGAATAAAAAGACAAAGTATAACTATTATTTTTCAGAATTCCAGCTCTACTTTACCTCCTGCTTCTTCATTAGACTGATTGTGTTCCTTCATATCTTCCACATTATCCATGCTTTCCATTTCCTGGGATTTGTTCAGATTACAGTCTGTCAAATCCTCTTGTTCTTCTGGAGGAAAAAAAAAAAAGGGCAAAATATAATTAACTATTTATTCTCCAATAATATTTCCAGGTGATTCCCGCAAAGCACCTGCACACTCTCAGCACTGCTGACAGTGCCCACAATGTTATTTCTATGGATGCACTGGCTGCACTTTGGGGAATTATTTTACTTCCCAAAGTCCCACACAAGATCTCACACACACCTTGAACCCATTTTCAGCTTTTGCTCAGATCTAAATATTCTGGAGGTTGTTCTAAATGACAACAGGAATAAAACCCAGTATATCTAACTCTATCATAGGTGCTCTGACTACTGCTGTGAGCAGGGATGGAGCTTCTTGGAGCAAGTCAAAGGAATCACAGCTCCACTTTGTTCTTTTGGGCAAAATATTAATCATTCTGGCCCTAGGCCAGGAAACTGCTCAACCACGTGTAATCAAGGCCTCTTTGAACCCACTTGCACTTCTCTGCTTATTCCACATGTGTATTTTTAAATATCAACATTATCATGCTGATCAGCATCCCAGAGATTCCAGCCTCTCTCCTCGGAAATAAAGAACATTTTTAACTTTAGTGAAATCTATTCGGGTGAAGTGTTTTAAATAAAGCCTCTTTCATTAACCCCACGATGCAAACTAGCTCCATATTATGTGTATTTCTTTAAATTTCAGATCAGTATTTCATTAAAAAAACAGACAGTATTTTCTTTCAAATATTCTGGGAATTTTTAAAATTTACAGTAATACTGTGAAATTGCTGGTAAATTCTTTAACCTACTGATAGCTGGATGGTAACATCCCCAGTCCTTCTCAAGCCAGATATTACATTGTAGATGGAAAGAAGCTCAGCTTTTTGATTAACAAGAAAGTGAAACACTTGTCAAACTCACTCACAAGGTTTGTTTTCATATTTTCAGAAATGCAGTCAACCAAGAGAATTGCATTATTCTTGCTTCCCTAATCAAAACTTCCAGCTTTCTCTTGAAAACGTTTCCTTTCCTTCTACAGTCTTTTTTTCCCCACTTTATTATAATTTTCCAATGTTATATTGGACTTCCACCATTTTATTTCAACTATAAAATTTACTTTTTTTTGCCTTTAATGCTCCTCTTTGTACTTTTGACTCTGTTATTCAGTGTCCTGGGACTCTAAACCAGCTGCAATTCATGTTATTTTTCTTCAATTAAATGTAAAATTGTCAAGAGAGGGTAGAAGAACATAACTGAACAGCACCGTACCTGCAGCTATGGGCTGTTCCTGAGGGTTACTGAGGTCCATCCCGGGCTGTGAATCTGCAAAAGACAGAAGAGCAGCCTGAGGTGCTTAATATTTAGAATAGTTCACGACACAGTTGTTACAATCTTACAAATTCCTGTTTTCTTGGCTGAAAGTAAAATTGAAAAAGAAAACATTTCAAAGATATAAAAACCAAATTAGTATTGTGCTTCACTTTTTTATATCCCGAGCACTGGCCTGTGCCCAGAAAAGGGATTAAATATGATTTCCTAACTTCAAAAAGTTATAGAACAGAGTACCTTACGCTTTTGATTTACTCATTGAGTACCCTGTGAGCACAGTACAGCCATAGTAACTCTGTAGGAAGTTAATTTCTCTTAAGTACAAAAATATTCTTACACTCCTCTTCCCATGCAAAGGGAAACCCCCATTATCTTCACAAGATCTACTTGGTTTTCATGGGAATGCAAGTCTAATTCCCACTGAGAAATTCCAAAAGGGATCAAATGCTAGGAATTTTAAAAATTTTTCAGAGGGACTACCCTTGCGGCCTGGTTTCCCAGCCTGGGGGCTCAGCAGAGCTCTGAAGGCAACACAAGCTGCAGGTATTCCCACTGCCCACTGCAGTGCCCAAATTTCAGCTGGTGAGTTGAACTGGAGGCACAGACCTGAGCTGTCCCGTTATGCCTTTACTCGAGGCCTCCCTGCTTTGAGATTTCATTGTTAGGAGGCTGAATTCTTCCTTCCTCCTTTCTTTCCCGTAGTTTTTTCCCCCTCTTTATTTTTTACATGCCATAACATCTTTTATCAGCTTTGAACCTAAAAAATAATAGTTCCTGGACCGGGAAAATTTCTTCCTGGCAGTTACATAACAGAAACACCCAGGCAGTGGGCATGAGGTGTTAACCACGGGTGACATTTACCCCATAATTATCTGTCTTTACCTCCTCTGCATATGGAACATTTTTGTGGTCTCTGCAACGTTAAAATATAAAGCTCTGGTAACTCTTCAGTGAGGCAGCCTGGTATCAGGAGAGGTACTCCAAAAAAACTGCATGAATAGAGGGTGGGATAATGTGTGCAACAAAATAAAGGCCTTGCATCATAGTCACAGAATTAAATGATAAAAAGTTCAGATATTTACTGAATCTATATTTTGAAATAAATGTAAAAGATCGAGGAACTGTATAGTTATAGCCCTTAATTTCTCTTT
This sequence comes from Coloeus monedula, assembly GCF_965178545.1. Lineage (NCBI taxonomy): Eukaryota > Metazoa > Chordata > Aves > Passeriformes > Corvidae > Coloeus > Coloeus monedula. The sequence goes on along the minus strand of NC_138806.1, from coordinate 4,624,325 downwards.
TTCATTCTATTATGCCAGGAAAATTGAGGTACAAAGAAGCAGATGGACCAATTTATACAGCAAATAATGGTTAGAAAACATCAGTAAATTCTGGGTAAATTAATCAAAATTTTCTCTAATATTGATTTTACCTTTACACTGCAATAATAGCCCAGGGAAGCTGTGGCTGCCCCATCCCTGGAAGTGTTCAAGGCCAGGCTGGATGGGGCTTGGAGCAACCTGGTCAAGTGGAAGATGGCAGGGCGTGGAACTGGATGAGCTTTAAGGTCCCTTCCAACCCAAAACATTCAGTGATTCCATGAATGCAGACACTTAAATGACACAAACCCTTGTAATTTTGCACAAAATTAAACAAAATCTGCCTTATCCTGCAACACTTGATTTTGGTTTTAATTGCTTTCAGAAACCCCGCACAGTTGCCCATTTGGGTCAAAGCCCCAGTCTGAAGCCCCAGGGTGCCTTTGAAACCTTGGCAGCAATTCTGTCTTCCCCTGAGCTTCCAGGAGGCTGTGGAAGGAAAAACTAGAACCCCCTACATGACTGCTTGAATTCCAATAATTCTACATATATTCCTGGATAACTATATATTTTTAGAAACCATTGCATTTCTTGGGTTTCCCTGGCAGCTGCGGGACAACTTGCTGGAGAACGGCTCTGCCTGAACCCCACGAGAGCTGAGCAGGACCTGCTCAGCCTCCTCGGACCCTCATCTGCTCCCTGCCGAGATGGAGTCTATGAATTTATTCATATTTTGTTGAACACAACAGGTTCATGCCCATGATGGCTGCTGGACAGGACAACCCTTCGGAAGAGATAAGAACGATGACACACTATAGAATGTCTCTCTTCTTGCTTGAGAAACATCCCGGTCTTCGTCTCACTTCCAAGCCTCTGACCTTCCCTCACCAGCACCTGGTTTCTTTCCCGCATCAGTCTCCAGCAGCTTCTTACAGCCTTAGTGATCTCTTAATATTTAACCTCAGCTCTCTTTCCTGAGTATCCTTCACAGATCCTTCACAGCGACAGGAGAACATGTGGGTAGATTCCATCCCTGATTCTATACCAATAAGGCCAATTTCCTACCAACTATTCAGAAAAACACAAGGCAGGAAATCACTTACAGAACACGTTTGTCTTCCCAAGCTTCAAAGAGCTCCACTGGCTGGGGTGCATGGGAAGAGGGTGCCCGTCTCTGCGTGCTGCAGCAGAGGCACAGTGTGCATTTACAAAGCAGAAGTAAAATTCATGTGCTTTCGAAACCAATCCTTGGCCATCCTGTGTTCTACGCCAATAGGCAAAGGGAGCCAAAATATTCAAATAGCTTGCTAAAAAGGTGCTATGGTATTTTGATATGCAACACTATTCATACTTTATCCTGGAATTTGGCCAGAACAGTCAACGAGAAACTTAACCCCCTTAAAATGGATATTTTTCAAATCACTGATGACTCTAATAGCTTTCTGTCCTTAATACAGAATGGGAGGTATATCTTGAATTATTATAATTTCACCTATTTGTCCCCAGAATGAAACCAGAATGCTGCCTTTTTCCTGCCAGCTGCATTTTTCGGCCCAACAACACAGGGAAGAGGACACCTTTGAAAATCCCATCTGCTGTTGGTCCTTCCATCAGAGCATATGGAGCAAACACAGCCAGTTTCCTTATCTGAAGCCAGTGCCTTTGCTATGTGCACCACTCAACCTCTTCCACCCCAACAAATTTTTCACCTTCAACCCACACTGGGCCATTAAGGAGAGAAATTCTAGCTAATTTCCCCACTGAATATACTTCTTCCGCATCCGCAGCTTCCATGGCTTTCTGAAGAAAGCATCTGGGCCAAGTAAACTCTTTATGGGGTCTCTGATACTTTGCTGCTCTTAAGCACCATGCAATGTGTAAAATGTCATGAGCATTTTAAGTGCACATGTCATTTTGGGAAGAAATCCTGATCAGCAGTGTATAACTAAGGAGATTTTTGTCATATTGTTGCATACGACCGTCTAAACCCAGTGGAATAATTCAGTGATTCAGTATAAGATATCCTGAAACATAGAATATCCTGAGCTGGAAGAGACCCACTAGGATCATCAAAGTCTAACTCCTGATCCAACCTGTTGATCCCAGCCCAGAACTTGGAGCTGACAGCTGGGCAGTTCTTTCGGTAGTCACAAAACCAAACGATGTCATGGAGAGATACAATCAACTTTATGACAAATTTTGGTTCAAACACCCACTCTTGCCAGGGCCTGTCTGCTGCTCTGTGACCCTACCAAACCTCCTCACGCTGGGCACGGAAAGTCCAAGCCCGCCGTGTCACCCTTCTGTCCTCAGGGCAAGGAGATTTTCCAAGACCCACGGATACGCTCTTGGAAATTACTGTATCCAGGGATAACACATTACAACACTGTTGCACTAACTTCGTCCCCAATGCAACAACCTCAGGCACATTAATGGATCCTCATCATCCTCAAGTACAGACCCAAAACTTCAAGATTATTTCTGTGTTCACTTCGAGCACACAAAAAATAAAAACCCCCCAAAAAGGATTTCTTAGTAAACCTCAGCTGTAGTGAAACCTTGTTATTTTCTAATCGCAGACTATTCCAACACACCTCACAAACTTTCCTCTCCCAAAAAGACAATGATCCAAACTCGATCAAGAAAATGAGGCTGCATTTTAAAGTGCTGAAGTGCCTTCAAAGCCATTCTTTCAAATCATTAGTACGTCTCTCAAACAGCAACATTCTCAATTCAGTCAGATTCAGTGAGTGGTTATTTACATACAAAAAGTTAAAAAGCCTTTAGCAAAGGAAAATGCATTTTTAAATAGGCTTCTGCAGCTAACTTAAAATAACTAAGAAGCCTCAAGTTCATTAAGACAGAGCAGAATCTAAACTGGAGCCCTTAAAACATTGAGTTGAAGTAAGAATCTCCACCTTTGAAATAAGAAACCAAGTGATGCTTTGCAAAGCTTCTTTGCCAGGATTGTAAAAAACACCAGAAATCTTGCTTTTCTATGACAGGGAATTATTCCACAACCCAAGATTAAGTCCCAGCTTGGTTTTTCCTGGCTCTGAATATTACGGGCACGTTTTACAGGTGAAAAGAGAGAAGACATCCTTGAATTCGTTAAACCCCAGAATACGAACAGCAGATAAAGCGCGCTCTAAACCCCGACTTTATCACGCACTTTATGATGTCTCTGAAATTAAACAGAGACGGTGCCAAAAGCCCCGTTCGTTTCCCGTTTAATTGCTACACCCGATTCGATTTCTTCTCCAGAGCCTGTCATCTATATGCAGCAAGCGCTGAAAGAAGTGGCTGAAAGCCCCCGGGCGGTGGAGCCGCTGCGGGCTCCGGCCGGGTAGAGGGTCCCGGGGAAGAGCGGGGTCGTTTCTCACCTTCCATGCTCCGTTCGCGGGTCCCAGCTCCACCTGCCCGCCCGGGCTCGGGACTGCCAGCGGAGCGCACCCGGCCTCGCCTCCCGCCCGTCACCGTGACATCCGGCCCGGCGCTCGGCGGGCGGAGAGCGGCGCCGGGTGGTGGGGAGAGGAGCCGACCCCGTCCCGGTCCCGGTTCCCGGACTCGCCCGCCTCGGAGCTGCTGCTGGTGCCGCTTGCAGGGGACTCCCGCCCTTCGGGAGGGACAGCGGCGGGGCAGGCGGGCCTAAGGGCACAGCTCCTGTTTTGGCGGATTGGGGAAGCCCCCAACCACTTCTGTCCCCAGAATGGGCTCACCTCGGTCTGTACGTTAAAGTTAAATGGTTGAGATGATAATAATAAATATAACTTAGGTTGAGATGGTTTTCTTAAGAAAACAGTGTTGCTGTTTAGTAGAAAATCAAAGTACAAAGTTCTTTAATAAAATAAAACAAATACTAATTTCAAATTCCTCTAGTACAGACTCCGAAAAGAGGCTTATTCCACACCAGGCCTGAACAGGGCTTTGAGAGACCTGACCAGGTGCAGAATGTCCCTGCTAAGGCAGGGGGTGGCAGCAGGTGACATTTAGAGGTCCCTTCAGGCCCAAAACCAGTTAATGAAGTGAGAAGTGAATTTGGGATCTGAGCTCATCACTTGGATGTAAACCCAAAGGCAGCAAGCACGAATTACCATAGATCAGTAGCAGGATAACAACATGGAAACATGATTCTCCTACTCACTTCCTGTGTGGTGCCAACGGCTGCTTCTTGCACTGTTGCTTTTCCATTGCTTGGAAAAAGATTCTAGAAATAAAATGTTAAAAAAAAAAAAAAAAAAAAAAAAAAAGCGTGTGGGATAATTGAGCAATTCTCAGCTATTCCAGACAATCTCTGTAACTCTCATCCAGAACCATTTAATAATTAGGCAGGTTTCCTGGTTCTACAAAGTTTAAGGAAGCCCTGGGATTACTGTGCAGCAATCAGAAATCTCTGGTTTCCATCTCAGGATTATCCACGGCCATTTTCTCTTACTGTGAGATTTGTTCTCTGATTTAAATCTCTACTTTCCCTCACGCTCCCTCCCTTTACACTCAGAGATCAATTGTGTCTTCACTCTGTTTTTATTTTATGGGCAGAAATCAAACAAGCCCGGTTTTCTCAGCCTATAAAAATACCCCCGTGCTGATTGTGGCCCTCCTTTGTGTGATCCCAGCTTTGGATCACCCACCTGAAAGATCAGAGACAGAACTTGTGGTCTGCAGCCTCTCCAGAGCCCTGCAACAGGTCCTTCACCTGACTCTGCACTCCTGAAAATCTCTCTACATATTTCCTAGGATAAAATATTCACCTTTTTAATATCTATTCACTCCATGATCAAGCTTACAACTACAAGTTTTTTTCCCTCTTCTATCACTTCCTATTGATAGAGCTTCTATTAACCCTCCCCCCCCCCAAAAAAAAAAAAAAACCACAAAAGAACCCCACAACCAAAAAACCCCCAGCCCAAACCCCAGTAATCCAGGTTTTAAACACAAATATAAATACCTGAATTCACAATTTGTCCTATTAAATCCTCCCCAGAACACTTCCTGTTCTTAAGAATAACCCATTCTCTCCCCCTCTCCTCCCCCCCTCAAGCTTACAAATCTATAATGACAGTTTACCAGTCTGAGACTTAGAAATATGACAGAGTTGAAAAAAAATAAGCTAAAGACACTGAGTAAGAGTTTATGAAGAACAGAAACTGCAGCCAAAGCTTTATAGTAGAGATACTATTTTATAATAATTAGCAACCTGGGGACTCATGGGCTGTGCAGGACCTGAAATGAGCTATAAACATCCTTAGGAACTGAGGCTACTTGGGCTGAAATATGACTCGTTTATAGCAGACACGTTACAACTGAATCATTTTGCCTGCACAGTGTCAGCATGAAATGTTCACTTTGAGTAAAACTGAGAACATTCAGCACATGGGAACATAGGATTGTCTGAGGTGGTCCCGGTTCTGACCTGCCCAGCAGCTCAAGGACATTAAAAATGAAAACCCTGACATAGTTCTTACACCTTAACCGACCACTTGAGTTAATATGTTGGTCTAAGGAAGAAGAAAGCCTGAGTAGAACTATTTTCCATCCATAACTTGTTACCTCCTTTGTCACACTTTTTTTGTTGTTGTTGCATTTTTACTAAATATTTCTTTTCTTTATTAAACATAACTCAAGTGCTCTTTTTATATAGAAGCGTTGAGTTAAAACTTTCACAGTTCTCTATAAAAATAACTCTTATTCCTGTGTTGGTTGGTTCCATATTTGTTATGCAAATATTGTGACATCATTTTTGGACACTAGCATGGTCTGGAGTGATAAATATCTAGGTAGTTAGGTATTATTTTGCTAATCTCCAGAGGCTTGGCCACTGTTCTGGTCTTGAGTGTCTCAGAGTGCGCAGTGCGGTCAAATGCAAGGACCCTCCCTTCCCTGTCAGCAGCTTCCCGAGTGTTTTTGTATCACCTGCTCTAGAAACAAAATAGTTACATGTTTAAAAGTTTCAAAGACATAGCAAGTTTTCCAAAACATGTAACCGACTTGAAAGTTACTTGCGGTGATACTGTGGCATTTGGCTTTATTTTCGGGCCAACAGTATTCGCCCGTCGCTTACTTTCAGTCACAGCAAGTGGCAGAATCATGGAATCCCAGTGGAGTTTGGGTTGGAAGAGACTTTAAAAACCATCCAGCTCCACCCCTGCCATGAGCAGGGACACCTTCCACTAGCCCAGGTTGCTCCAAGCCCTGTCCAACCTGGCCCTGGACACTTCCAGGGACAACTTCCCTGGTAAATCCATCCCAGGGCCTCACCACCCTCACAGAAAATAATTTCTTCCCAATATCCACTTTGAATCTCCTGGTTTTAGTTGAAGCCATTCCCCTTGTCCTATCACTCCAGACCCTTGTACAAAATCCATTTTCAGTTCTCTTGAAGCCCTTTTAGGTACTGAAAGGGATGTTTTTTGCTTTTAGTGGAAAAATACATGTCCCGTACTGACTTTCTCCAGAAATCTGCAGCTGAAGAACACCCAGCACTCACAGCCCTTCAGGAGGAAAAGCCACAGGATGTGCCCAGCTCGTACTTTCAGTCTTTCTCACAGCAAGTGACAGAAACACAAAATCACAGAACAGTTTGGGTTGGAAGGGACCTTAAAGCCCATACAGTTCCACCCCTTCCCGCCCCCTCTCCCCCCATGGGCAGGGACAACTTCCATAGCCCAGGGAAGGTTCAGCACTGACAGACATAGCCATGACGGAGCTTTTTCCTCCTTTGCCCCACTGTACTTCCCTCTCCTTGTCCCACAGCCGAAAAAAAACCACTTTAGAGTGAAAAACACAGCTCACTGCGCACTGTGGAGGAGCGATGTGGGGCTGTGACAACGGGCGCGGAGGGGGTGGCCGGGGCCGTCCTTCGCTGCCAAGCACCTCAGGGGCCTGAAAGTGAGAAAACAAAAAAAAAAAAACCTCCCCACAACAAAATCCTGTTTAAAAAAACCTCCGTGAAGTGCGAACGAGGCAGCAGAACGTTTTAAAAACAGTATAAAAAGTACCGGGTGTGGGCGAGGGAGCGGAGAAAGAGCGAGGGACCCCGGAGGGGACACCTCCCCCTTCCCGCCCTCAGCCCTGAGGGGAGGAAAAAGGGCGGGAAGCGCCTGGCGCGCGCGGGGATGGAGAGGGGGACCGTTAGCGCCCCCTCGCGCCCGAGGCGGCCGTTGTGAGGGGCGGCGGGAGGATGGCGGGGGGCGGCGGGCTGCCCCGCTGCCCCCCGAGCGCTCTCCTGGGCGTGGCGGCCGTGGTGGTGGCGGCGGGATGGGGTGAGCGGGACTAGGGGTAGGAAGGAGCTGCAGGACTGCGTTGGTGTGAGGCCGGTCCCCTCAGAGGATGGTAGAGGGGATTGGAGCCCGTCAGTGGGTCCCGCTCTGCTGAGTGGGGGGAGAATCCCCATAGAACCTTCCCTCAGAGTGGGAGATGAAGGCGCTTTAGAGGGGACGGGGTGGGCTCCAGTGACACCCCGTCAGTGGATATCACTCCCTCAGAGCGGGTGACGAAGCTCCTTAAGAGGGAACAGGGAGATGAAGTCCCTTAAGAGGGGTTGTCATAGGCTCCAGCGACACCCCGCTCTCTCCCACACCCAACCCTGGGACACAACAGTCAGGTAGGGCCACCCCAGAGTGCCCATGGGCTGAAAAAAACCCCAATTTCCAATAATTTTCACCTCTCCTGGGGAGTCTCGTCACAGAAACCTTCGTGCCCAACACTAGCCTGCTGTTTTCCAGAAGGGAGAGGGCTGAGAGATCGCTGTCCTGTGTCTCCTCAGGGTCACACTGCAGAACCTTCACTTCATAGTCAGATTTTACAATTATTTTAGTGGCTTTTTGTAAAGAGGAAGGTTCATCTGGCCTGGAACCTGGTACATTCAGGCAGGTTTGCAACCTGGGCACTAAAACAATTAAAACGTGACAGGTCAAAAACAAGGGCTCCTGCTTGTTGCTAAGAAAAAAGTGTAGGGGAAAAGGAAAAGTAAGGTAAAAGGAACAAAAGGAGACAAAATCCAGGGTGAAATAAAGGATTAACAATCACACATTTAGATTGATTTCTAATATTCCAATCGCTTTTCCCTACAGTGAGAGCGGAACCGAAGGGAGAACAATCTATTGATTTAATTGGAAAGAATGAAGTTTATGGTGACACCAGACATGAGGGTAAACTTGTCCCTTTTTTCTATCTATATTTAGTTTTTACTGGAATTTGGGGTTTTAAGCCCAGGGATCATTATGTATCACCAGTACACATGACACGTGGAAGTGACACAACCTTGTATGCACAGGAACAAGACAAAGGGGGATGGGGATTGAAATACATTTGTCCCACAGTGCTGCTGGAAGCACTGATGAAAATTTAACATCTAAATGAGGGTCTCACTCAAAAATCTGGTGCTTTTTGTACCCGTACAGCACAGTTCATGTGTGAGACACAGGTGTCTCCCTCAAACAGTCAGCACCAGCCATGCTGTGGACAGTTCCAGGATATTAATTAACAACAAATGGAGATTAATCTTTAATATTATACTTTGCAAGTCCAATCCTGAAAAATACACTTTAAATATATTTTTCAATGCGGGTTTTTTTGGGGGATTTCATTCAATATCAGCATTTTACATCATTTACCTGATTCTGTATTGCAGTGAATGTGTATGTTAAGGTGTTCACAAACAGCCCATTTCTGGTCTGCATGGATTTGGCTCTTTCTCAAGAAAGAATAATAGATCCCAAGTATTTGTGGATTGGTCCAGATGGAAGAGATTTAGAAGGTTAGTTCAAACTAAAATATTCACATATTTTCCTTGTTTCTATTCAAATCCCCCTGCAATAGGGTGGTGGTTCCAAATAGTTCCTTGGCTCTTTGCCAGATATTTCCACAACATTAAACTCTGTTTCTCTTTTCCCTCTGAAAGTTTCAAATCCTTGAGCTAAAAGGAAACTTACAGTAAATCCTAAAAGTTATAAAATTTAGATCGTTTCAGGCTAACACAAATCAGTGTATTATTCACAGGAGCAAGGTTTCATCTTCAAATATTCTAAATGCATCCAAAGTTGAACATTTCCAGTAATCTAGTATTTCTATTTTAGGGCAAAGTTATGTGAATCTGACAGAGACAGGGAAGCTGATGGTGATGGGTTTCAGGGAGTCGATGTCTGGTGCCTACACTTGTACTCTCTCCCACAAAATCATCGAAGCTATGACACAAGAAGAAACAGAAATGGTTGAGGCCTATAAATTCATGGTTTATGGTAAGATTGTTAAGTTAGCAGTAAGCACATGGCCTTTACAGGTTGGTGAGTTTTTGAACTCCCTGTTTATTGCAAGGTTGGATTAGAAAAAAAAAAGTTAAAATTTTATCCCAGAATAAAAAAATAAAACGTTTTACTGATACACGTGCATGCACCCTCTCATGGTTTTGGAAAAAGTTTAATATTACTGCTCCCAAAAATATATGGCAATAAGATAATCTCTACCCTTAGCTACAGAATTAACTACAAGAATTCCGGAGTTATCTGAGATCTGCACTCCAGCCCTTTTCACCACTTGTAACCACTGTTCACCGAATTCCCTTCCCACCCACAATATAACAACCCAAAAATGCTTGAGAAACACTAACTTTAAAAATAATAATAAATTACTCCTACACCATAATTGCATAAGATTGGCACCAATCCATTTCAGACACACAGCTTTGCAGACATGCTGCTTGTGTGGCATTTTACTATTTACCTCCTTTTTTGTTTTTATTATTTGGGAACAGAATCCCCAGCAAGCACATAAATTCCTGTGTACTTCAAACTAAAATATCTCTTACTATTGAGTCGCCTCTGTCAAGGATGAATGTGTTGCCACATCATTAATGATTATGCTTTTTAATTTACTTACTTCTGAATAAAAGCCCATATTTCAGATGCAAAGAACTGATAATCTGTCTAAAATTCAATCTGTGATTACACCCCAGATTCACACCCAAGCTATTTCCTCCCAGCCTACAGGGAAGCTGACCATGCCTATCAGGTGTCTGTTCGCTTTAGCACGATGCGTTGCAAGCTGAAAACCAATGGCTTGTTCGTCAAGAAATTAAACAAAATCCTCAACAGCACCATCTCCTACCTGACCTGTCACATCACGCAGTCATCCTACAAGTGCCACTCTATCAGGACACCAAAGAACGGCCTCCAGTATGAGCTGTTTGTTAATTTTCTAGGTAACCGATTTCAGTGCTTGTTTGGGAGGAATTGTTTATTCTTATAAACAACTTGTGAGTGCTATAAACCATGTCTGAAAAACAGCAGAGCCAAAACCACCTCCAGAAGCCGTTTCCGTTTCTTTTTTGGAGCCCCTGTATTTTTGTTTGTTACCCACAGATGGAGCTAAAACGCAGTTTTTATATTAAATTTCGTGTTCAACTTTTTACAATCCTTGCGAGGGCAGTTATTACCAAGGTTAGAGAGGATAGCCGGAAGGAGACAGTCCATAAGATGTCCTAATGTAACTGCCATATTTAGGTTTTCAGTATTTGATTTTTGGTAATTCTGGGACCACTCTGGTTTTAGGATCATGGAATGGTTTGGGTTGGAAGGAACCTTAAAGCTCATTTCAGTGCCACAGGCCATAGGCAAGGACACCTTCCACTAGACCAAGGGGAAAGTCCCATCCAACCCAGTCTTGAATTTTTTGCTGGATTCTAGAAAAGTACACGGAGCTAAAGCAAGAGCCTCACAGCTTCCTCATGGCAATACTGAGGTAGTTTAACTTCACAAACAAGTTAAATCAGCCCTGATGCTGCCTTAATTTAGAGATGGTTTATCCCTGAAGGAAGTTATTCTTTAATTCTCTGAACACATTTACTCCTGTATCTGTTCTCATCACACGCCAAGAGGGACCATCCAACAGGTTATGGAACAGTTTTGTGGATATTTTCCCCTCAATAAAGTCAAGAAACTCTCATGACAAACTGGGGACCCAAAGATTTTTAATTTTACATAAATCTTCAGCCTTTTTAGGACCCTGAGGATGCTATGTGAGAAAATAGTTCCATTCACTCAGTTTAGCATATTTCTCCCCTCTCCCCCCAATTTTATACTGGTTGACCTCTGACTCTTACTGGAACAAAAGAAGAAACTGGATAGAAACCACAAGGACTTAATGAATCTTTTTCCCCCTTTTTCATGGATCTTTTTTCCTCCATCCACAGTCAGTCCATTGGCATCAGGATGGGAAGAAGTTTGCCACAAGCTTCCTTATGACTGTGAAGATGTGACAAACAGGAGAGTCCGACAGGTTCTGTGTCAGTCGCCTCGTGTCTTCTCTGCCTCTTTAACAGCCACCTCTGCCTTAGCTCCTGCAGACAGGACTGGTAGTAATCCATCTTTACCCAGATTTTGTGGGATTAATAATGTAAATGATGATTCATGGATTTAAAATAATTCCATTCAGGAAGAAAAATGGGTTTAAAAGTCAAATTGATACAAATAGCTTAAAAAAAACAGTTAAAAAAATGAGGCTCATAGTTTGCTTTGTATTTTCTTCTAATAATAAAGAAGGATAAACATTATTATTTATATTGAACTTCCAGTCCTCAAAAAAAAGTTTTTAATTTATGATTGGAATGCAATTTAAAGTAAGTCTACTGTAGCCAATTTCTAAAATCTGTTCTCTCTGCCTTCTAAATATTAAATCCTGGGATCAGCTCACATTCTAGGTCTGATTCCAGGCCCCTTGAAGCCAAGGAAGACTCCCAATTTAGGCGACAAGTCAGTGTGTGACAATCAGGTTTAGAAAATATTTCCTGATATTTTTAAATCAGCAAAAATTAACCAACTGTGCTTTTATTCTCCCAATACTTCTGAATTTCAGGCAGCAGAGCGAATTGGAAAGTTTTTCCACCAGCTAAGGCAGATTTTGGAGTATGAACTTCATGTTGCTCCTGCAGTACAGTACGTGGACAACAGCTTCTCCATGACTCCCATCGACAGCTGTCGGCCAGGTTTTGGGAAAAACCACCACACCCACCAGAACTGCGCCAGCTGCTGCGGTAAATATAAAATACATCGATTTAAATATAGCTCATTGATTTAAATATAGCTGATTAGTGCCAGGAACAGAGCTCTGGGGAGGATTAGGGAAATATTGGGGTCAAAAGCAGGGATATTTCTGTTCATCCTTTGGGAAAACATTCTCATTGTAGATTTAAAGTAATGATAGGAAATGAGCCAGTGGAGCATGTCAGTGCACTCATAGGTATAGCTGCATTTCCCAGCAAAGTACAAGCAGTGCAGTGGGGTTTTTTCCCCTCCAGGTCACTGGGTGAGTGACAATCCTCAGGATCCAGAGCCCATAAGAAAAAATTCCCTTCATGGAAGTTCTGCTAGAAAATTCTCTGCTGACTTTTCCAGTTCTTTTGCAGCACCTACTGCAGGTTGTGGAGTTGGGGGGTATTTAGCCAGAGGCTTGGGGAGCTCTGGAAGGGCAGGAGCTCCCACAGGACACTGGGAAGGCCAGTGGGGACGTCCGATGGTCCCCTGAGGCAGGGGGAAACTGGTTGGAATTCCGACTCTGTTCTCTTCACAGTGGTTTGTGATCCTGGAACTTACAGTCCCAACAACGAGGTGACGTGCCGGACCTGTGCCAGGCCTCAAGCCAGAATGTATGGAGCAAAATCCTGCTCTTAAACTGGCAGAGATTGGAAAACCAAAGAGCAGCTGTGAAAGAATTCTTGGTGTTGTGGTGTTCTTTTCATTTTAGCTGCCAATCCTGGAATCCTCTGCTCCCTTTGGAACAAAACATCCTCATTCTTGCACCCCTAGGTTTTCCTGTATTCAGGGACTCCCTAGACTGGAAAAAGCACCGCTTAAAACAGTGTTCATGCAAGGAAAAGTAATTAAATGGGAAAAAAGGAAGTTTGTCACGTGGCTTAGTGCAGAGTCTGTTTCTTGGTGGTGACACCAGACACGACACAGCTTTGTGCTGCTCAGAGAACACAAAGGAGCTACAAACAATTCCAGGCAGGATGGCAGGTGGCTGTGGCGGAGTTATGTGCCAGACTGGCATATGCCAAAATCTCTGTGAGGAATTTCTAGCAGATATTAACAGAAGTATTTGATCTTTGATATTTAAAAGCATTACCTTCCCCCCTTCTTTTTTTTTCCACATTTCTTTCTCTGTTTCTAAAATATCCCAGCCTGGACATGAGGAGAAAGGAAAATCAGGTCTCCAAGACAAAAGAAGGGGTGAGTAACAGATTACACAGCCCAGCATTCAGGAGGATTAAGGACCCAGGTTATGGTTCTCTCCTTGTCCCCAGAATAAAGAGGGAACATTCCAGAGGGAAGCAGAGAGTCTGCGGAACCTCTTCCACCTCCTCCTGCTGCATCTTCCCCTTCAGCTGCACGGAACACTCACGCAGGGCCCAGCTGGCCCCAGGTGCTGTACGAGCAGACGATCCTCTTACACCAGCTGTAAATTCCTGACGCGTTCACCGGATGATACAAATTGCCAAAGCACTGAGCTAATGGGAACGTTTTCTTCCCAGAAAAAGCTCACTCCAACCCGCTTTGGAAGGTTGGCTGCTGGATCTGCAGCGATCCGTCACCCTGCTCACAGAGAGAGTAAAGATTACTTGACCACTATTGAGAACTTCGTGTGTAACCCCAGCTGTTCCCCAGCCCCAGCTGAGTGTCCTGCAGCAGAGCTCCTGGAACATGGGCTTTTAGAGCTTCTTTCTAAGCTGTTCCCTGTGGGAGTTTCTACCTTCCAGACTCATTTCGTCGAGGGACATCAGAGACCTCAGCTTCTGTGCACACACTGAGCCGTGGAAAGCGGTGCCCGGCTTTCCTCCTTTCTTTTACAAAGCAGGACTAAGTCAAGCAAAAAAAGCATCTCCCACTCAACAACCCCAACTTCTTACAGCATCTCGAAATTCCTTGGTGGGTATTCATCCAAAAATCGACCCGATTCAACCCAGTTTAACTTATGCACAGTGACAGGAACACAGCAGGAGACGGCACGGGCACAGACCCCGCTCCGAGCTTTTCAGAGTCATTACTTATTAAATACTGAGGAATAAAGTGTGCTGTAATGAGCATTTCCACTGCCCTTGGGCTGATTATCCTTGCCGCCAACTGGACACCGTGCATGGCTCAGGCTGAGACAGATGAAGCAGCCGGGCTCGGCGGTGCTGCCTGGTTCTCTTGGCCTATTTCAGCAGGAGGAAATGCCACATGCATCAATTATGAGGGAAAAAGGAATAAATATGTACTAAGTGCCGTGGAGAGTCACAAATGAACTGTACTCCCTCCTAAAAGCTCTTACAACACTTGCACTTCTTCACTGGGCCTCAAACTCAGTGGGAAAATTTAAGTTGGATACACAGAGGAAATCCTTCCCTGTGAGGGTGGTGAGGCCCTGGCACAGGTTTCCCAGAGAAGCTGTGGCTGCCCCTGGATCCCTGGAAGTGTCCAAGGTCAGGTTGGGCAGAGCTTGGAGCAACCTGGTCTAGTGGACAGTGTCCCTGCCCATGACTGGGGGTGCAACTGATGAGTTTTAATGTCCCTTCCAACCCAAACCATCCTGGAATTCTATGATTCTAAAAGTAGAAAAATAGCTCAAATATTTAAGTATAATACTGCAAAGGAGTTTGGGTCAGTAATTCTGTGGAGACTCACGAAAACCTGACAGGAAGTGGCTTCTCTCTGACCTTTCCTATGTGAAAGTCCTCTGCATCCGGCTGGAGCTGGGTGCCTGGGACAGCAGCTGAGCCTTTCATTACTGACACCATCCCTCACAACTCTCTCTTCCCTGTCACACCTCAGGACTTACAAATCTCTGTGATCAGCTCTCACCTCAACTGTTCCCATCCCTCTCTACCTCCCACAGTTGCAACAGCTCATGAAGAACTGCAAGATCCTTCCTCACCACTTTAAATTCCCCTCAAATCCTCCTCTTCTGCTTGGTTCTAGCTTTACAGGAGGAATCATGGCAACCTGATGCTCTTGGTGAGGTGAGTGAACTCCGTCACCCCTGCGAGGCTCAGCCCTTTGAACCCCCAGTTTTACCTGCCCTGGTCCCACAGCTCCAACCTCGCTCTGTGCTAAGGACCATCACGACACCTTGAGAACACTGAAGAGTCCTCACAAATAATCAATTTAGGACTTCAAGCTTCCTGTCCTCTTCTCCACACAGACCTCCTGGATCTCAGCATATACTGACAGCACATGAGAGCTTTGAAACATCCACAAATGACAAAAATAACAGGAATAATCTGCCAGCTGGAAGCAGCAGCCCATTGTTTTCCCATCAGAGCTGCCTGGAACAACCCACTTGAGAAACACTTTAGGAACACGTGTTCAAACATTCACTGCAGAGCTGCAAGAAGTGATGGGACTCTCCGTCAGGCGACAGTGACACCTCTGCTCTGCTGGGAAAGTTGTAACTCCCTGCAGTAGCTTTATTAACCCGCAGTTGAGATTTTCCTCTAAATTTAAGACAAGAGGAGTTGAAGGAGCCACAGACCTGCCCAGGACACAACTCGTGGCCCCTGCTTGCAGGTGATAAGGAGGGAGACTGTGGGAAGCAGGCAGAGCAGGTGCCCTGGGATTGGCACACCCCAGGGACTCATCTTGCCTGGGATGGGTGTGGTGCAGCTCTGGCTAATTCACCCCCCAGGAATTCATCCAAGGACACATTCAGGAGCTGTTTTGGTGGAAAGTTACTTGAAAACAAAGCTTGACCTAGAGTCAAGTATGTTCCAAGAGCACCCAGGTGACTCTGAAGGTGCCCCAGCCACAGGCCCCCGGTGCTTCCACAGGAGGATGAATGTGATCCCCAGACCATGGATGATGATGGTCCTGGGTCTCCTGAGACAGGAAAAATACCTGGAAATATCCCTCTGAAAGGGAAAACTGTAAGGGTCACACAATTTTATGAATTGGCACAACTTCATCTTAAAAGAACGGCTGTTAGAAAATGATCCTCGGATTCAGCCATGCCTGTCTTGGATGAGTGATGAGAGGGAAAATCACCAGGGAGTCTGGAGGGGAGCATGTGGCTGGCTGAAACGCCGAGCTCTCAACCACAGGCACAGGAAGTTCTATTGTGATTTTTAGCTCTGCTTCATTTTCCTACCCACTGAAATTAAATTTTCTCCTGCCCAAGCCCAGTGACCACACGATGTGCCCAGCAGTCTTCCTAGAACCACTGGCATCATCAGATTAACGAGTTCTGTGCAGGCAGTGAACAAGGATGATTCATTATTGGCAGCAATGCAGCTGTACATGGATTTTTTTGGGGGTGAAAAGAAACAAATAAGGTCCTTGAGTGAAAGGCGGGTGATGAAGTGTAGCCTGGCTTTAATCCCAGTGTAATCACTGCCATCACTCCTAATTATTGATAAATATTTTTCTAATTGCGGAAATTAAACAATTAGACATCCTTCCTTCCCTCTTGGAAATCTAATCAGTTGAAAGTTCAGGACGCAGCCTGGGGCTGCTGCTGTGGAACACGCTTCACTTGTGGGCTGGGGAAAACAGGGCTTCTCCCAAAACTTTCTCCCAAAATCCCTCCAAAGCCCTCTCTTCCCCTAGCCCAGATGCTGCGGGGTCAGACCCACGGGCAGGGTGTCCCCTGGCACTGGATATCCTGGGGGTTTCCTCTGAACACCCCTCTATCCCTGTGCTCCCAAGGGATTTCAGGGCCAAGCAGGCAAAGAGCTGTCCCTACCAAGAGGATTCAGGTCGTAGATCTTGCCCCGATGGCACATTTTCCTCCATCCTGAAGAGGAGAACAGGCCAGTTAATGGCAGGGTGGGCAGAGCTCCTTGGAAGTTAATAACAGAGATTTACCGGCGTGCTGAAATGCACAGAAGGAGGTCACACTCCTTCTTAATTCTCCCGCTGCTGATCCCTGCGGATAAATCTACATCAGGAAACGAATTACCGAGAGAGGGGTATTAAGAGGGATAATTCTAATTCCTTGCTGGAGGAGAAGTGTTGCCTTTAACACTGAGGCCCTCGCACCCACTGTGCCAAGTGCCAGCTCCTGCTCCCAGCAGGATCTGGCACACAGCACCTCACAGCTGGAAAGAGTGGGATGAGAAAAATCCCTCCTTGGGATTTAAGCCATCTGGCAGGCTGTGTCCCCCTGCTCCCGAGACACCCCAACACCCCAGGCTGGCCACAGCACCCCCAGGAAATAGCCCCATAAACCCATTTTTCTGTTCTTCCCCGTTCCCTGTCACACCTGATTAAATATCTAGCAGTACTGACAGCATAAGTCCAACACAATTCCGTCCATCTATTTGTTAGACTTCTTATGTTTTTATCCCCCTGTACACCCACACAGGCCAGTCACTGGCTGTTCCACATCCAGACAAACTCCTGGAATCCACTTCCTTTCCCCCGTGCTCATCCGTGCGGGCTCTAATGAGCCTGATGGTTTCCATCCAAATAATTGCACAGACAGGATCCAGAGCAGGGCTGACCCCGGGGGACTCAGCATCATCCAGCCCCATGCAAGGGGACACCGGCAGGACTCCAGGGAGCCACGGCCCCACGGACAGGGTGGCAGCTGGGGCCACGTGTCCTGCGTGTCCCCCAGCCCTCCCCAGATGCTCCGGGAGCCTCGGGAGGAGAATCCCCAGGGAGTGACCAGAGCGGGGGACAGCAGCCATCTGCTCCAGAGCCCGGGGTCTGCGTCTGGAGACAGCCGAGTGACAAATAAGGTTAATGTCCCACGAGCGGGAACTGTCACTCTGCGTTAGGGCCCGGTTTTCACCTTCCATGGCACAAGACTCCAGCACGGATCACGCGGGGAGAGGCGCTGGAAAACCGGGACCGGGCTGTGACCGGAGAGGCCTCGTGTGGGGACCGGTGGGACCGTGGTGTTGGAAGGGTTTGTCCCTCCCGGCCGTCATGGTCCTGCCCGTGCGCCACGCGATGCCCGGGCTGCTCCGGTGGGGACGGGAGGGCAGAGGAGCGGAGCAGAGCCCTGGGAAACCACGCCACGGGGTCCTGGGTGACGCGGGGACCGTGCCAGTGACCTGAGCCGATCCGCGGGTGTTCATTATTGAAGGCTGGGGCAGGGTTACCGGAGGGACGGGTGTCCTGTTTCTGCAAGTGCCTGCCCACAAGGACATCGGCTGTCACGGGCACCTCCGTCCTTCCTTTGCAGGCACAACGTCACCAGGGCCCTGTGACCCACAAACACACACACACCAGTACACGCCGGCCACCGGCTCCAAAGTAAAAGCCAATTTTATTGTCGTATAAAGTAAGAACTAAAAGGTCCCTTAACCCAAACACGGATGGGTCGGGTGATCCCGGCACCTCCCGCGCTGCGGGCACAAGCGGTGGCCTGGGGGGAGCAGCCTGGGGGGGTTCAGTCGGGTCGCCCCCAGCCCCTTTTCTCCTCAGGCTGTTGTAGAGGGGGAAGGAGCTGCCGTGGGGCTGTGGGGACGCCCGGTTGGGAGCTGGGGCCCAGGTGTTTGTGCGTTGCAGAGCTCCTGCTCTGTGCTGGAATCAGGCACTTGTGGAAGGGCACGGGCCCCGCTCCTGGCCAGCTCTGTCCCACGGCTCCCACCGGCACCGGGGCACGAGGGCAGCAGCAGCAGCCGGGCCAGAGCCCTGCCTGCACCCAAACACACCGCCCACACCAGGGGCTGAGGCTGGGCCTGGCAACAAGCCAGCTCTGGCTCGGTACAGAGGAGGTTCAAGCAGCTTTGGTTGGCGGTCTTGGTGAATTAAGGCAATTCAGCATTGGTTGGTTTAAAAAAAGGCCAAAACCAGCAAAACCAGATGTCCTGGAGGCCAGACATGCAGGTGGAAGAGTCTGGGGCTGCTCTGGCTTTGCTCTGAGTTGCCACTTGAACCCTGCACACCCAAAGGTGGGCACTGACCTTGCCTGTGCCAGCCCTGTGCCCAGCATCACCTCCACCACTGCCACCAGGAACCTGCAGCCCAATACTGAAAGTGTCAAAAAGGGACTTTTGGACATTTTTAGGGGAGATTCAGGCTCCTGACAGCAGTGCGGGAGTGGGGAGAGGACAGAGGAGCCGTGGCAGCTCCCTCCATCCTGCTTCCCATCACAGTGACCGGTCAGCAGCTTGTGAGGTGGGAGCTCCCCTCCGGCAGTGACAGGAGCAATGGCAAAGGGTGCTGCAAACACCCTCCCACATGGTCCCCGAGAGCACCAAGGGGAAACCCGCTTCCCCAACATCCCAGCAGGGCTGGACCCACTGCCAGGACCCCCAGCTGCCCCTCCATCAGCACCTACATCCCTTGTCAGCCCCAAAGGGCTCTGCCCCAGGGAGTTCATTCCCTGATTGGTTCTAATTCCCCACACTCAGAGGGGAAAGGCCCTGGGTTTGCCCATCAGTGACCCCATCTCTGAGTGGAGACCCCCACACCCCTTGCCCCACCTGGCCTGAGAGTGCTGGGAAAGGAGCAGGGAGATGAAACAGGAGATGGAGTGGCACCAACCAGTGCGTCCCCACCTCCTGCCCCACCTCTTGGTCCTACTGGCTGGGCTTGAAGCCCATGACCCTCCAGGGCCAGTGACCTGGCAGGGCACTGGCCTTGCACCCGTACTGCTCCTTCCCACTTATCTCTCAGCAGGGAGCCAGGCACAGACTGTCCTGGGCTACCAGACCATCCCTTGGGCAGCCAAGGGGGAGCAGGGGAGAGATGAAAACACCGATTCCATTAATACCCCAAGGGATCTCTGCAAAGGAAATATAAAAAGTTTTAGATGAAGTCCAAATGTCCAGGTCAGTTGGAGCAATGGCCACATGCCAGGGGGATGCTCCAGCTCGCTCCAGTCATCCATAACTTGGGAGGATGCTGCAGATCCTCCATGCTCATGGCTGATATCCATCCCTGACCTCAGCCACCAGAGCCAGGGACTCATCAGCTGTGGCTGCTGCTGCCAGCGGGAGAACAGAACAAATCCATGAGTATCTCTGTGAGATGCTGGTGGCTGGTGACAGCTTCTGCAGCCGTGGCGAGCCCCTGGAGCGGCAGGTCTCCAGCTCCACACGTCCCCATGTCCTGAAGGATGCTGGTGCTCACACCACAGTGCTGATGGTGGATGACTCCTCCGATCGCCGCTGCTTGCTGGGCAGTGACTTGAGATATTCCAGGTGCCGCCGGGCATCCTCCTGGTTCTGCCGCACGTAGTAGACCAGGTAGGAGATCACCATGGCGAACCAGCCAAACATGGTGACCAGCATGGCAATGTCCGTGGTCTTCTTGTACACATTGCAGAAGTCTGTGTCGGCAATGACCTGCAGGAAAGCTTTGCCGACGTGCTCCTCCTGCGTGGAGGAGTCGCACATGATGCCCCCTGAGGAGTCAGCCGCCAGCTCCACTGCGCGGATCAGCTCCTGCAGCCGACAGTCACACAGCCACGGGTTGTTGGACAGGTTCACCTTGGCTTTCAGGTTGCTAAAGGCATCTTTGCTGACCGACACCAGCCTGTTGGAAGACAAGTCCAGAGAGCGCAGGTGCTCTGCCAGGCCCTGGAAAGCCCCACTTTCAACTCTGGCAATGGCATTGTGGGACAGATCCAGCTCCAGCAGGAGTGGCAGGTCCCGGAAGGCATCGCGAGGCAGGAAGGGGATTTGGTTGAAGTCCAGGTAGAGCTTGTTGGTGTCATTGGGGATGTCTCTGGGGACCTCGGTCAGCTGAGCGTTGCTGCAGCGAAAGGTCTTCAGCCCCTCCTCTTCTGAGGGGTAACAGCCCTTGGGGAAGGCAGCAGCTGGGTGGAGGCAGGAGCCCAGGAGGAAGAGGAGGAGGAGGAAGAGGTTCTGCAGGAGCAGTCCCATGGTGATGGGGCAGAGGAGAACCCTCTGTGCTGCACTCATGGTCCTATGCTGCTTTCCTCACGGCCACAGTGGCTTCAGCTGAAGTCGGCACATCTGAGACAGGGACAACAAGGGGACAGTGTCAGGCCAGGGGGGACAGGGGCAGAACTGTCACTGCGCTGGCTGTGAGCACCACACCTGACCCCAACCATGAAGCAGGGACAGGGATGGGGGCCGGGACAGCCGTCACGACTCACGCTTTCCCCCATGCCCGGCCATCACCTCGCTCCAGGCTCCTGCGTGCCAGGATCAGGCCCCAGGGGCTGGGCACGTCTCCTGCGCCGGCAGCTGGGTTGTAACAACCGGAGATGCTCGGGTTGAGCCAGAGGCGGGGTGAGCTCCCGCCCTGCCAAGGTCACGGCGCCACGATCGCTGCTCGCAGCAGGCCAATGCATCCTGCGGCGGCCGGAGGACGCACCAGAGCGAGCCCCGGCTCCGGGCGAGCGGCCGCTGCAGGCGGCCCCCGGGGAATGCCAGGGAAAACATGTGCAAGCAGCGGCTCAGCAGGTTCCTGCTCCCGGCTCCGCTCTCCGGGAGCGCCCGGGGCACACGCGGACACGCGGCGGGTTTTCTCCTTTCGAGGGGACCGGCACAGGTGGGCGCTGGGTGCTGCCGTGCTCTGCCCACTGCCACCCCACCGTGGGGTTGGGCTGCTCACACTACCCCGTAACCATGGGCCCCATCCAGCCCTTGATTCCGGAGGGGAAAAGCGTCAGCAGGAAAGAAACAAAAACAGAAAAAGGAAATTCACTGGAGCTGAGCGTGCAACGAGTTCCCAGGGTGGTGGCAGCAGATAAGGGCCGTGTCTGAGCGCTGCGAGCGCTGCGAGCGCTGCCCGGCTCTCCCAGCCCTGGGTCCCACCATGTCCAGGAGTCCCAGCTCGTCCCTGTGCCGGCCGTGGCAGCGGAGCTCTGGAGGCAGGATCCAGGTGTTCTCCCACCATCCCATAATCAAAGCCACTGGGGCTGCCAGGCGCCTGTGTCACCCGGTCAGGCAGAGCTCAGTGCTGCGGGAGCCCTGAGCTATGCCATCAGCAATGCTGCCTGCTGGTCCCACTGCTCCCCGGAGCACCCCAACACCGGCAAACCCGCTGACTGGGGCTCCTTGGTATGGTGCAGAGGCACAGGCAAGCGAGCACCCCGAGTGCTGGGCGCTGTCACATAGCCCTGCCACGCCAAAACACCCCAAGGTCACACCTGTGCAGAACTGACCCCTGCACTGCCGGAGCCCCAGGATCCAGGAGGGTCCTGAGAGGGAACCAGAGTTCAGGGCACACCAAGGGCACCGGGACCCTGGAGCCCCACACTGCACCACTCCCCAAGTCTTCCAGAGGTAACCTGGGACAAACACAGCCCCTTGGTACCCTCTTCCCGCTGCCCGGGAAACCACCGGCGTGAGCCGGGACCCGGTGTCCCGGGAGGGGGCTGCTTCGTCCACGGGACCGGGACACCCCTGCGGGTGGGATGCGGACCAGACACGGCAGCGACGACAGCGAGCCAGCCCCTGTCCCACCGCGGGTCTCCCAGCCCGCAGCAGGGCGCGGGGGTCCCCAGCCCGACCGCGGGGGTCGCCGCCAGCCCCAGGAAATGCGGTTGAGGAGCCGGGGGCGGTGCGAACGCGAGGACCCTCCGTGCGCCTGGGGATGCCCGGGGATCCCCCCGGCCCGCTCGGCACCGGGGGCGTCGCAGGCGAGGGAAGCCCCGGTGCTTTCCCGGGGGAAGCTCCGCTCTGCGCAGCTCTGCCGACCCTCCCCTCCCCGCCTCCCGCCCCGCCGGAGGTGCAGTTGAGGACTCACCTGCCTGTGCAGCCCCCGGCGGCGGAGCGGCCCCGCGCCCCGGGCCGGAGCGGCCGCGCCCCGCGCAGCGCGGCGGCCCCGGAGCCGGCGGCGGCGGCGGGGCCGGTGGGCGGGATCCTCCGCCCGGGCCTCCCCGGGGCTCCCCGCCCCCGGCCCGCCCCGCCGGGGGGGCCGTGCAGTGCCGAGCACCGCCGGCCCCCTGCCCGAAGCCTTCTCAGCTCCTCTCCCTACGGGAGAAGCGCTGCCCCGGGTCCTCAGACCGGGATGGGTGGGAAGACACCGGAGAGACCCGGCGAGGAGCTGCCGGGACCTCCGATCCCGGGGCAGCTGGTGCCAGCGCGTCCCGGGGCACTCCATGGCCTCCGCCCTGCCGCGTCCCCGCCGAACTCCGGTGGGAGCCCTCCCGGCTCCCCGGGCCCTCGGCGCCCCCCGGTGCTGCCCCCGCAACCCCCCAGGAATCCCCTCATCCCCTCCCCAGCTCTTCCGGGGGGAGTAGGACACCCCTACTCCCACTCCGGCGGGGTCACGGTGCCCCCCCCCCCGTCCTGTACCGGCATCGCTTACTCGGGGAAACCCGACCCGCAGCGGCGGCACCAGGCGGGGTGAGATCCAGGGGGGCCGGAGTGGGTCCCCAGCCCAGCCTCCCGCTTCCCGGGCCGGGGATCGCCGGGCTGGGCTGCGGCTCGAGGTCTCGCCGCCCCGGGGCACCGGCGAGGCTGGCTCAGGACCATGGAGAGCGGCCGCCGTTACCGGGCCCCGGGGCGGCGGGGAGGGACGCGGCTCCCGCTGCCCCAGCCCCGGATCTCCGCGGCGGGACAGCCCGGCCCCGGGCACTGACGTTCTCCCGCTGCTGCGGGAGGATAAACCGGTTAGGAGGCGCCTGGCCTGGATCTCGCCTCAATTAGGAAAAGGGAACCTGACGGCAGCCAGACACGGCCACGGACAGATGCTCCCCAGAGACCCCCGCACTCCCCGGAGCCCCCTGCGCACCGCCGGGGCCCGGCCATTGCTGGGTCTGGAAGTGCTCTAAGAACGTGTGGATGTGGCACCTGGGGACATAGTTTAGTGGTGAAGGTGACAGTGCTTGGTTACTGGTTGGAGTCGATGATCTTAGAGGTCTTTTCGATGTTTCCAGGACCGGAGCCAAGCCCGACGCCGGACCGATGCCGGAGTCACCGGGCAGGGTTGTCCCGGGACACGGCCGGGAGGCTGGCAAGCAGCAGCCGGCAGCCACAGTTGGTACTCTCGAGCACTTCTCTGGCATCTCCCCCTTCGGCCAGGAATCGGAGCAGCCCCGTGCTGCCCATCACCATTCCCAGTGCTGCGGGGAGCTGTGCACGCAGCGGGAGCAGGGATGGGCATGTTGGGATGTGGCTGCTCCGATGACACAGCCACCCGCCGCGGGACGGGGCCGAGGGGCCAAGGTGACAGGCAGGTGCACGGGGGGATTGAGCTGGGACCCAGAGAGGTGGCGGGTGATCCCGGCAGAGGGCACAGATCCGGGAGCGGGAGCAGCCCCAGGGCTGCACCCCACGGGGCTCCCACGTGGAGGACACGGCACCCACCAGCCCAAAACCTGCAGTGCAGCACGACCCACGCGGACCCTTCCCACCGCAGGATGGCTAAAAATAGCTGGCACCGGCTTCTCGCTGCCACCACGGAGCTAAATATAACCGGCATCGACCGGGCAGCGGGACCGGCAGCCAGCAGAGTGGGTGGGAGCTGAGCACGACCCGGTGCCGGGAGAGGCTGGGAGCGAGCGAGGCCTAGGAATCCACACGGGAACGGCCCCCCTGGGCACGGGGTGAACGCGGGTGCAGCTGCCGGTGAGCGGATGGGGCCGGATCCCCCCAGGGAACTCCCCGCCCCCAGTGCCGGTGTTCCCTGGGCGGGTGAGCGCGCTTTGGGGAGCCCAGGGAGCGGGTCGGGTCCCCCCCGCGCTCCACCGGCAGCGGCGGCTGCTGCATCACGGAGAGGGATGAATATTTATGGGCGTTTAAAAATAGCTGCTGCATTGTGCTTCCCCCTCACGTGCGGAACCAGCGGGGTGCGGGGAAGCTGCTAAATTAGATGTCACCGCGCAGGGAGCTGCTCAGTCAGGCAGGAGCAGGATAAAAATAGAGCCTGCTGTGCGTGCGTGGATCTCCTGCAAAGCAGGACCGGATCCCGTGGGATCCCCCGCCTCCGCACGCCGGCATCCCCGCACCGCGCCCTGCCAAGAGGTCACCGCAGAGGAGCCGGGCAGGGACAACGCGGTTCCACAGGGTGGCAATCAGCGGCCTTTCATCTGCTTTACCCCACATGTGCGTCTCTCCGTGTCCAAAGCCCTCTGGAAGCAGACACTGCTGAGCTCTGGATCCGGCAAGTGCCCCCGTGCCCTGCCAGCAACACGGTGCCAGCCTGTGACACCCAGGCAGCCCCGGCCCTGGCAGCCCGCGGGGTCTCTGCGCCCTCGCCGTGCCCAGTCAAGATGTGCGGCTGGAGCCAAGGCCGGATGGATGCAGAGAGGGTCAGGACACAGAGCTCAGAGTGGAGGCACAGGGGCACTCAGGGAACCTCGACGTCGCTGTGACTCCACCTGGGCCAACACCAAAACCCACCGCGGGCTGTGGCGAGCGGAAGTGTCTGTGCCAGGTCGGGGGACTGCGAATGGCACCGGCAGAGCCACATGTGCGCCGCGGGCAGCCGGGAGCGCCGCGCCCGGGCTCCGCACACAGCCAGGGGCTCTGCTCGTCTCCGGGCAGGGGGTTTGCAGCCCAAAGTGGCTCCGGCGCTGCCCCTCCGCTGCTGGAAGAGCCGGCAGCAGGCACACACAGAGCCCTGCACAGATGGCTGCGGCACCCGTGGGCCGTGCCAGCCCCACGCGATGAGCTTTGATGGTTGTGCAAACAAAAGCGGAGCCAGATGGTCTCCCCCCGCGCTCCAGCGCTGGAATCCTGCGCTCGCTCCCAGCCCCGACCTTGGCAGGGTGTCCTGCAGCGCTGCCGGCTTGCCCGGGCTGTCTGCACAATGCTGCTGATGGGATTTTCACGGTATCACGGAATCAGAATGGTTTGGGTGGGAAGGGACTTTAAAAATCAACCAGTCCCACCCCCTGCCATGGGCAGGGACATATTCCACTCTCCCAGGTTGCTCCAAGCCCCGTCCAACCAGGCCTCGAACACTCCCAGGGATGGGGCAGCCACAGCTCCTTAGGGAAGCTGCCCCAGTGTTCCCCACCCTCGGATTTCCCCTGGGAAAGAGAGGCGCGGGGAGGGTTGGGGGGCAGCCCAACCTCCCCGGGCAGGCTGGACGCACCCCACCGGGTCTGGGGTTCTCTGTGTGCGGAGCGGGGGTTGGTGGAGCCCCCGATCCCCTTCCCGGAGCCGCTCCCGCCGGTTCCCATGGCGGCTCCGCCTCTCCCGGTGCTGCCGGACTACAGCTCCCGGCGTGCCGCGGTGGGGCGGGCCGAGGGGCCGCCGGGAGCGCACCGGGAGTGCACCGGGAGCGCGGCGGAGCGATCGCCGGCCCTGCCGAGTCGAGCCGGGCCGGACCGGGCGGGAGCGGTGAGTGCGGTCCGGGGGCGTGGGGCGGGACCGGGGGGCTCAGCCCTCCCAGGGGGCGGCGGCGGCCGAGCCCCGCGGCGGGGCCAGGGGAAGGTGCCTCGCATGGGCCCGGCCCGAAAGGAAAGCACCCCAAAAGAGAGAAGCGGGTGCTGGGATGGAGCTGGGAAGCGGCGGGGTGGGAGTGGGGGGTCCCAGTTAGGTCGTGCGGGTCCCCACGGGGGGGTCGCGCTGTGCAGAGCCCGGCCGGGAGCGGGTCCTGCCCCGGCCTCCCAGGACACCGTCCCGTCCCGGGTAAACGGGGAGGAAAGTAGGGTCTGGGACCCCATGTGCGCCCGGAGGAGCCCAGCCTCGGCCTTTCTTTCGTGTCCAAGATTTCCCGTTAAATCCATGAGGAAAGGCCGAGGGGGCAGGACCCCCGCACTCAGCCGGGGCGGCTCACGTGTGTCCTCGTCCCCGTGTTCTCCGTGTCCCCTCCGGGACTCTGGCAGCCCCGGGCCCCCCGAGGAGGAACCGGGCAGCGCTGGGGCTCAGACATGTCCAACACGGCTCCGGGCTGGACAGACACGGAGCGTTGTGGTCCCAGTCTCACCCAGCACCTGCCTCCCAGCACAGCCCAGTTCACCAGGGTCCCCCATGTCCTCCGTGCTCTGGTTCATCCGTTGCCATCGGCAAAGAAGGGTTTAAAGGATTTGTTTGGGCGGTGGCAGCTGTTGCTGCCAGAGATTTGGATCTGTGTGGGATCTTCATCACCTGCAGTCTGGGAACACTCAAGATCAAGATAAGCACCTGAGCCCTCCTTCTCTCACCAGCCCTCTCTCACCAGCCCAGTGAAGATCCTGCAGTGGGGTGCCAGGATCGGAGCATGATCCTGCAATCCCTGGGGAAGGGTGACGGCACTGCCAAATCATAGGATCATTTATTTAGGTTGGAAAAAGCCTTTAAGATCATCAAGTTCAAGCGTTAAGCAAGGGTACAGGAGCAGATGGTGGTCACACTCTTCTGGGGACAAAGGTGAGGAAGGAGCTGCCCCTGGACAGGCAGCAGGACAGGCAGGATGAGGCAGAGGGAGGGCTCAGCTCCACCGCCACATTGTGCCCTTTGCTACTGGCCACAGTTCCGACTTTTCCCCTCCTTGGATGGCCACTGTCCAATGTCAGCACAGCCCTGACCTTCACCCTCAGCCTGGTGCAACATTCAGGCTTTTCTGTCCCAAAAAAGAGTGGGAAAGCAGAGCCTGGCAGCAGCTGCTCTGGGAAGCGGGGTGCTGGAGTCCTTCCCATGGTGGGCTGTGCCTTGCTGTCCTGCAGGTGAACAAATCCTGGTGTGGAATTAGAAAGCAAACATGGGATGTGGGATGAGGGTAGAGACAGAGCTCTGGGAACTCGTGTGCCCTCAGCCAGGCTTGTGCAATCCAAAATTCAAGAGAGCTGGGCCAAGGGCTGCACAGCCCAGAGCAGAGCTGGTGAAATATTTAAGGTGGGGAAGGACAGAGTTGGAGACATGGAATCACCCTCATTGCAGCAATGTCTGTTTCTCCTGCAAGAATGAATTAACCTCTCGTATGTTGCAGCATCCCACCCCTCTAATTCTTAATTTTACAAGGAAGGGAAACTGAGGCACAGGAAGGAGAATTGTTTCACATACAGCTTCCAAATTGGGCCCTTTCCCACCCAGCTGTGGGTCTGCAACTGCCCTCGTTTGCAGAGGAGACCAAGTCCACGCTGCTCCTTAGTTTTTGGAAGTTACACTCACGGTTGGAAATTCCACAGCACCGGCCATGTGCACCTCTGGCTGCAGGGAGCTTCCACAGTCTCTGGATAACGATGTCACTTCAGGAAAGGTTCCTGGAGAGAAGTTTTTTAAGGCCTCCAGCGAGAGCAAGGATCCCTTTCTGTGGACAGTCCCTTCCCACTTCCCCCCCCCTGCACCCCCGCGTCGCTCCAAGACCCAGCCATGTGGTTTGTCCTGCTGCACAGCTGGAACCCCACAGGCACAGCTCTCTGTGGAGCATCCGACTGTTCCTCACGCCTGTCTCCAGCCTCCTCCAGACTAAACAAACCCGTTTCCTTCCAGCTGTCCTTGCAGGTCATGTTTTTCCTACACCTCTGCTCATTTTCTCCAGCTCCTCCCAGGACTGGACACTGTTCACCCAACATCCAGGAGAACTATTTCCCATGTCTGGCTCTCAGCACGCCTGTTTACACATTCCATAGGGTGTTTTGCTTTTTGTTGTTGTAACAATCTGACTTCTTTTGACTCATTTATGCTTCACCCCAACCCCCAGTTTTCCTTCTGAGAGCGCTTGGGAATTGCAGCAGGTTTAGGACAGAGCTGCTCCCCCTGCCAGGGGTGAAGTGCTGAGCTCTGGCTCCCAGTCCTGTTTCCAGACCAAACTTTGGGCTTTTCTCTGGAATATCCACAAGCTGGTGAGCTGGAGGGTGGGCAGCAAGGGAGTTGAGCACCCCGCAGACCTGCAGCCTCTTTCCTGGAAACAAAATCCTTCTTCAGGTATGAGCTCCCTGATAGAGGAAGGTGAGGATCTGCAGCAACAACCGCCTGTGTGGATGGAAGAGGTTTGCAAGTTACTTGGAGCATTCCAAGAGCTGTGGAGCAGAGGCTGGCTGTGAGTCCCAGCCCTGGGCAGGAGCGGGGATGGAGTCAGCTCCTGAAGCAAGCCAGGCCCAGTGCTCCACGAGGGAGCTGGGAACAGCTGGCAGTGAGGAGAGTGGGATGTTGGATCTGGCTCGGGCTTGCCTCCGGAGAGCTGGAGGGAACAGCAACACAGCTTCCAGCTGTGGGAAGCAACAGCAAAGCCACGAGGCCAGACATCAGGAAACAGCCCTCACCGTGGGGTCCTGTAGCCAAGGAGGATGAACTGGATCATCTCATCAAACTCCGCTTCCATGGGACACAAAGATGATTTTACATAAGAATTTCCCTGATCTTGGTGTGAAGACACTCAGCTTTACAGTGAGTTTAGTTTGTGCTGTTTCCTGTAATCCCTGGATACCAGTGAGCCAGAGCTCTCCTGCTCCCAGCCAGCCTGGGAGCTGACCGATACCTGCTGCCACTGGCACTGTGTCAGTCCAAAAAGCCACTTGATACCTTCACTGTCTCAGGGGCACCACTCCAAGGACTTGCTCTGAGAGGGTGACACTCTCTTGTTTCCTCTCCTTCCTGGCATTGTCCAGAAAACCATCTTTGTGCTCCTCCTACGTGGCAGCTGTTCTTTCCAGGTAGGGGAAGGGCCAACTCCTCCACAGCTCTTCCTCCTGAAACATCCTCCCAAGGCACTTTGCCCTGTTATCTCTCCCTTTTTGCTTTTTACGTTCTTCAAGAAGAATTTCATTCCTTCCCTGGGGGGCAATTTTTTTTTTTGTTCCTCTTTTTTTCCCCTCTGTAAGTCTTACATCTGAAGGCAAAACACATGAGCCAGAGCAGACCAGCAAACCTGCCGAGCTGTGCAGAACCCTGTTAATGTAGTTAAATTAATTAGGAAATCTGTTGATACAGAGCCTTTCCTCTGCAAATACTGTGTTCCCTTCCCAAGTTTAAGGCATGCTAACTCCATAAACATGCAGGAAGCTTCCTGTGCTGTGTGTTTCCATGATTAACAGTGTAATGAGGATTTAAAAGTGCTTAAAAGTATTGGTTTGAGTTTTGTCAGGCAGTCGTGGGATTGAACCTCAACACCTCGGCTCCAGGAAAACATCTCAAATCACAAGTAGCTTCTGTCACAGACAAGCTTCCCACACATAATTCCCAAATCTCAACCACTCCCGGAGTTAGCGACGTCAGCTCTAAGAATGGCAATAACGAGGGGCAGAGGAGGGAACTGACTTGGGATTTTTATAGCAAACAGCAGATTTTGGGTTTGCTTGACAACCAGCCGGTGCTCAGCCCCGCTGAGCAGTTTGGATCCAGGCTCTGACCTCAGTGTTTCTGTTCCAGGGGCTCCCATCAGCCACGAGAGCCAGGATGAACGTGGGAACGGCACACAGCGAGGTGAACCCCAACACCCGAGTCATGAACAGCCGCGGCATCTGGCTGTCCTACGTGCTGGGCATCGGGCTGCTGCACGTCGTGCTCCTGAGCATCCCCTTCTTCAGCGTCCCTGTGGTCTGGACTCTCACCAACATCATCCACAACCTGGTAAGGGAGCGGCGTGACCTGGGGCACCTAAGGGGAACCTTGGCCCAGCTGTTCCTCTGAGCAATCTGCTGAGATTCCTGTTGAAACAATTCTTTTGTGTTTCCAAAGATGCTGGGTGAGTTGCTCAACCTCCAGCCCTCAGCCTGTACTGGTGCCTCTGGGTCATGGATTTAAATCCAGCCCAGGTACAGGTGAGGCAGCAACAGCTGGTGAGGCTGCTCAGAAGGAACATGAATTCGTTTCCTGCAGGGCAAGTCCTTTGTCGTGTCCCGTTCCCAAAGGGGTCTGTGACAGGCCCCAGATATTGGCAAGACATCGCTAGGGTTGGTAAAACCTGAATTGGCTTCATGAGAGTTAAGGAAAAACAGTATTAACTCCCAGATTTTGTTCTGCTTAAAGTAAAAGATTGGTCCAGGAACTGATTCCTCCCTCTAAAGATCAAATCTCCACACAGGTCCCCTTGGGCACAGGGGACAAAAAACTTCAGGGATGGAGCAACTGCTTGTGTATCTTTTATTTTAAATAATATCTTACCCTGGGAATATTCCAGAGACAAAAATGACAGGGATTGAGGACCCTCATGATAAGTTATTACCAGTGAGGGATAAAAACCTCCACAAACGCCCAAAGTGGAGCTGCTCAGGGGATAAAAAGCTCCACAAACCCTCAAACTGGAGCTGCTCAGGGGATAAAAACAACCACAAACCCCCAGACTGGAGTTGCTCAGCGCTCAGCTCATGAGCCGCCGGCTTCTCATCCATCTTCCCTGCAGCTTTAAATTCCGGGGACAAAAAGGAATTTAAAGGCCAGGAGTGGCTGTACTTTGGATCTGTGGTGTAGCCAGACTCTTTGTCTCTGACTTGTGTTCCCCTGGTAATCAGGGGGTGACAGACCTTCTCCCAGCATGTTTTCGGGGAGCGTTCCACCGTGCCGAAGCAGGCAGGCGCTAATCTCCCGATCGCAGAGATCCCAGGGCTGTAATCTTGCCACCACCTCCTTGGCTCACACCCAGGAGCCGAGCGAGAGGCTTGACATGGAGCAGCCGAGCTGCGCCGGCCTTTCCCAACTCTCCTTTCCCTGCTTCCCTGGCCGCTCCGGGTTTTCCAGCAGCGCCACATCCCTCTAGTGGAACGGCGCGGGGGTGCAAGCTCCCAGATCTGCTGCCCTGGATCTGGGGTTTTTGGGATGCGGGGCCCCGTGTGCCTCACGCTGTGTGTCCTGCAGAGCATGTACATCTTCCTGCACACCGTGAAGGGAACCCCCTTCGAGACCCCGGACCAGGGCAAGGCCCGGCTGCTCACGCACTGGGAGCAGATGGATTATGGAGTCCAGTTCACCGCTTCCCGCAAGTTCCTCACCATCATGCCCATCGTCCTGTGAGTATTCTGGGGTCGCTGAGCTGCCTCGTGTCCCAGTATCCATCAGTGCTCTGTCCCGGGAGACAAACACATGGAATGCCACAGCTTTCCCTCTGTTTCCACCCTCTCTTTCCAGGTATTTTCTAACCAGCTTTTACACCAAGTATGACCGGATACACTTCATCATCAACACCATCTCCCTCATGAGTGTCCTGATCCCCAAACTGCCTCAGTTCCACGGAGTTCGGATCTTTGGGATCAACAAGTACTGAGCGGCATGGCTGGAGCGGATGGCGGAGGAGCGGGGCAAAGGGAGGATTCCTTCTCTCCAGCCCCGTTTCCTCCTTCGCGCAGACTGGATGTGGTTTTGCAGCGGCTGTTTAAATGCAGATCCCAACAGACACATTCTGCATGCTGGATCCTCGTGCCCAATAAATCCAAACCAGCTCCAGAGTAGTTTAGTGCGGAACAGGACGCGCAACACCGGATTTCTCTTATCCCAGGGTCATCAGTAGATGCAAAACCACTGAGACTTTGAGGTACAAGGATGAATTCTGGGAAGAGTCTCATCTATTCCAGACATGGAATGACGAGGATAGGGATGAGGGGAAAAGCTTTTAGTGCTGGTACTATTGCTGTGGTAAATGCACTTTAAAATACATTTCCCTTCCTGAAGCTGGGTGCTTTGAGCAGAACATGGGGGAAATCCAAAGGGATACAGCCAGACTTTCCCAGGACTGGATTGTTTTGGGGTCTGATTTCCAGTTTTAGGTAGGAAGTGGGAGGGGGAAGTGAACAACAGATTTTTATTCTGCAATCGTTGACACTGCTGAGAAGGGAAGTTATTTTCCTAAAAACAGCCCAGGAGGGAATGACCTGCAGTTTGACAAAGCTTTTGGTTTCCTACAGCACCATCCGTGTGGTCCAGGGAAAAGGTGGATCGATCCTAAATTATGCCCATTATTTTCAGTTTATGCCTAAATCTGCCCAAGTAACTCCTCTCCCCACCCCAAACTGCTGTTTTTAAGTGCCCAGGGGCTCAGTGAGCATTTGGATCAAGGGCTGGGGACAGGTTCTTTATTAACCAACAACAAATGCCATGGAGCTCCTTGGAACATGGACATGAACAGGTGTGGGAGAGGCTGATGATGGACAGGTACAGGAGGAGGGCTGATTGCTCTAATCAAGCACTCAGCCATCCTTGATTTCATTGGAATTTGTCTCCTCACTTCAGCTCCTTGGTGGCTTAAGTGCATGTGACTGGGATTTACCAGTTCTCCATGGACTCAAGGGAAGCGAGGGTTGGATTTCTGGCTTACCTGGAAATCTGTCCCTCAGCTCCACGCCCAAGGGCTGCGTGAACAGCAGCACCAGCAGCAGATGAATTGACCAGCAGAAGGAGTCAATGGGTCACTGATAATAGATTATTTCACAGAGGAACAAAATTGAGTCTTTTCCCTCTAAAATTACCACCTAAATAAAGCAGGCTTAGGTTTCCTGGCTGAGACAACTTTTTACTGTTTTACTGAAAATCAGAATTACCTGGTTTTCCTTTGCGTTGTGTCCCAAATGGAATGGGTTTTCCCTCAGTCTTCCCCTGTAACCCCACGAAAACCTGTATTTTTGTTGTCTTAGTGCTTATAATGTCTCACCTTTTTTGACAATGGTATAAATCTTTTAAATCTGCTTTTTTTTCCCCTGCAGTAGCAAATCCAGCTTTAGAGTCCATGGTAGAGAGTGTTGAGGTTTTGGATGTTCTGAGCATAGGATATAGAAGGGGGAATTTCAGATCTGTTACTAGTCCATGCATAATTTTAGGCAAGTTGCTTTACTTCTCTCTCAGACTTCCTATGGGACTGCTACAGGGAAGGGAAAATACGGCGTGTACCTCAGAGGGCTGCTGGAATGCAGGGAGAATCATTCCCTAATATGTTTGAAAAGTGGAAATTCAAGTGAAAAGGAGGTTTTCAAGCAGGTAGAAGGAGAAGAGAGTTTGGCTGGAGACCCCAGAGTGTTGACAGATGTGCAGCTTCCTTGATGGGCAGGTTAAACCTTCAAACCCAGGACAGAAGAGCTGCTGCTTTAGCTGAGGTACTCTTTTACCCTTATCGGCTCTTTAAGCTACTAGACAATGATAATTGTGATCAAAATAGAGATATTTCATCAATCAGCTGGGAAATGACACAGACGTGAGCAGCATTCCTGCGGGAAAGGCCGCTCCAAGGGGGGCAGGTCCTGGCAGGGTGGCTGAGGCTGGACCTGAAATGCTGACTGTGGTGCTGAACAGACCTGAGTGTCTGCCCAGACACCACTTCCATCTCCAGGGGAAACGAAAGAAAACTAATTATTGTCTTAGAAAACATGGGGAAAACCATCTTTTTTGCAGCAGAAACAGTCTTTAGATGCTTTCAAACATTTCCTCACAGACAGACATATGCTGGGTATTTCTAAGCATATGCACATCACAGAACTGTAAATTTAGAATAATTATCAGTTGAAGGGATCGGCTTTTTTTGATACAACAATTCCCAGAGTCTCCTGGAAGGCATTAGGACAGCTGTAGCTTTGAACACATTACTTGTGCTGGTCACTGACACTATGGACATCTGACCCTGTTTCTTTAAATTAAAGATCAACTGAGATGCAGAATGGGATTATAAACTTTTCAAACAAGCAGGTTCTAAAGCCTAAAGCCCCAAACTTGTAATTAAGGCTTCGCCTAGCAACAAAAGTAAACTTTTTTTTTATTTCTCTCCTTCACACAAATGATCATAACAGTCGATGCTGGAGTCACGTGACACTACAGCACAGGTGTGGTGTTTTCCCATGGAATAACTGAGATTAACTTGGGCTTAGTGAATCCAATCAAGGGAAACATAAATGGAAACAGGAGACATATGGAAAGGAGAGAGTTGAAGAAAGATTTCACGTTCTGTTGTGGAGAGTTAAGTATCTATATATGATGAATAAGTGTTTGAACAATTACACATCGGGTAGAATCTTTCTGAAGATCCTGGCTTAAGGGTAGGTGTCAGGATCAATTTAAACTAAACTAAAACTAAAAAGCAGTAAGTTAATTGTAATTAAAGCACCATTCTTGGGTGTACCTGAGGCAGTCTGAAGTGAAAGGACAGCGTGGGCAGGCTGAGGGGTGGTCAGACGTGTTCTGGCAGGGGACAGATCAGGGGTGAAGCCACATTGTGGGAGGAGAAACAAAACGTGAGCAGAGCTCCTTCTTTGAGAGCGGAGTTTTCCCCAGGTGCCTGCATGGAGGAGATAACTGATCATTACTGATTTTAAATGGGGTTCTGATCACACCACACAGGTTTCCTCTCACATTTGTCCTGCATCATGATCAGGGCAAGTTCTCACCTGGAGAGATCAAATCTTCTGTGACAGAGAAACAATTCCTGGTAAGAAGGTACTTTTCTCTTTTGTTCTGCAATGAAGGAGAAAAGCTTTTGAAAGGCTGGAATGCTTCTCAGGAGCTGGCAGCAGCCTGTCCCATCTTGTACTGGGCAAAGCCTCCTCAGCCACTGTCAGCACTACGCATGTATCCACGGGGTACGGCAGCCCCTGCTCCAGGACACTCGGAAAACCAGCAAGTCCTCCCAGCCTGATGCTCCTGAATCAGCAATCCTGGCTTGGGAGTTGTTTCACAGAGCTACCAGGCTGGCAAACAGTCCAAACCTTTGCAGAAAAAAGCCTTTAAAATAAACTAGATGGAGGGCTATTTAATTCTTGAGTACTTTTACGTTTGAATTACTGTTCAATTTGGGGTTGTTTTTAGAAGCTCGGTACTGGCCCTCAAGGAGGGGACAGCAGTGGGTTAACACATTAATATTCCTCCTTGTGACTTATGTTGCTTTATCATTGCCTAGAATATCTTTTAAGCATGCGAGTGTTGGTGTGTCCATACCCTCCTTGGATCAGTTAAATTAGCTGAATTAGTTGGGAGGGTTTTTTAAAGGAATGTTCTGTACAAAGTTTTAGGGGTTTTTTTCCCAATAGCCTTCTTTTTGCTGTGGATACAGGAGTCTCATGTAGAGAACTTTCTAAAATAAAGTGTGAATATTTTTATTACTCCTTTGTACAGTATTCTAAGAGAGACTAATAAAAGTGAACTATTCAGGTAAAAACTTGCTCTTGCCTCCTGGAATCTTCACATGGATGGCTTTTGCTGTTAAACAAGCATGGCTATGAGTCCAGCAAACATGGAATGGCTTGGGTTGGAAGGCACCTTAAGGCTCATCCATTCCTGCCTCCTGCCATGGGCATGGACACCTTCCACTCTCCCAGGTTGCTTCAATCCCTGTCCAATCTCTCCTTGGACACTTCCAGAGATGGGGCAGCCACAGCTTCTCTGGATAACCTGTGCCAGGGCTTCACCCCCCTTTACAGGGAGGAATTTCTTGCCAATATCCCCTCTTGAGTCCATTTCTCCATCTGTAAAAGAAGGGCAACATTACATGGCTCTATAAAGTTGAATCATGCAAGGATGGAATGGTTTGCCTTGAAGGGACCTTTTAAAGCCCATGCAATCCCTTTTGCTGCCAGGGGTGGGGGCACCTTCCTGTCCAATCTGGTCTGGCATACTTCCAGCAGTGCACTCGCATCTCCTGTATCTGTAGAAGTTTGAGTTATCCACAGCCCCTATAACAGACTCCACTCAGTGACTAAAAGGAAGAGTGACGCAAGTAACGGCCAATTTGTGGAAGTGGAACACTGGTGATGAGGACGTAAAATTGCTGAAGTAACCTCACAGCTGGGAACAACTCCTGATAAGCTGCTGTGAACAGCCAGGGATCCTACAGCATGGATCAGGTCTAACACTCCCCCTGCCCAGGAGTTGCTTTGGGGAGCCCCCCGTGAGCAAGGTAAGAGAAATCAATTTACTTTTTGCCGTGGGTTTGTGGGGTTGCCAGCTGTGCAACTCACAGCTCCCATATTTAGCAAACAGTCCACATCGCTGAGCAGAAGGGAAGACTGAGAAGATTCTCCCCAGTCCTGCTGCTCTCCAGAGGTCACATCACCTCGCCAGCCCTGTGGTCTGCTCCACACACCTCCCACCCCACAAACAGGCAAGTGCATAATCCCAAAGCTTTGGGTACGGGAGAGGGTTGGTGGGAACTTTCTGTCAAGTGCTCATTTAGTTTTTCTCTCTTCTTGGACACTTCCAAGGGAATGAGTCCTGCAAGTGCTACTAACATTGAGCACACAAGGCTATTTGTCTTTGGAACGGTTTAAACTCAAAGAGGGCAAGGTTAGATGGGATATTGGCAAGAAATTCCTCCCTGTGAGGATGGTGAGACCCCAGAACAGGCTGCCCCATCCATGGAAGTGTCCATAACCAGGTTGGGCAGGGCTTGGAGCAACCTGGGATAGAGAAGGTGTCCCTGACCATGGCAAGGGGGAGAACAATATGAGCTTTAAGGTCCCAGCCAACCCAAACCAGTCTGGATTACCCAATTTCCCCTCCCCAGCTCCATCCCGTAAAAACCCAGAAAAGCGAAACTGAAACTTTTTGATAAAAACAAGCTGTGTCAGAAAACAAACGGGGATTTCTTTCTGGCCCTCAAACAGCAGCTCTCCCCTGCAGACCACCAGGGCCTGCCCAAGGAGGCTGGGCTGTGATTTCTCTCTATTTTGGGGGACATTTGCCTCCAAAAGCAGCACCCTCAGAGTCTGCCAGCTGCGTTCTCTCTGCACAATCACTGGGGATCATCAGCAAACAGGGACAAGGCCAAACAACCCACAGTTCCTGCTTCTTCCTCTCCAAACACTCCCTGTAACAACCTGTGAAACTTGTGTCCTTGGACAATGGGGGGGGGGGTTTGAGTCATTATTTTGAAATCATCTTAAGCATTAAAGTAACACTTTGTTGCAATGTCCTGCTATTATTTCAAGTAATCTGCCTTAACTTGTGTTGCCTCTTTCCCAAGGCACAAATCCACTTGGCTTTGCTTCAAAACTTCAGCCACAGCAGAATGTTTAAAAAATTCACCAAATTCCTTGTAAAACAAATGGATCCAAGCAAAGAATTGGTCCCTGTCGAGAGCATCGCAGACAATGAGCACTTCAGGCCTCTCTATCTACTGAAAAAAAAGCGCAAATCAAAAACCATATTCCACCCAGCTCTCTACTACCAGCGGACAGGGTTCACACTGGATGATGTGCTGCTGCCTGGAGAAGATGGTAAAAGTATAGGTAAAGCCCAAATTTATCAATCTGAAGTTCACAAATTCCATAGATCATGTGTTTGGGTCATTTATGGCTGAACTGTATCATGTTCCAGCTTTCCTGTGGGTGCTATCCTTACAGTGCTGAGTCTGTGTAATCCTGTTTAACATAATGCATGGAATTATTTCAGTGTCCTTCCATCAAGATTCCAGCCAATTTACTCTCACAAAAGTCAGCGCTGACCAAGCTGATGGAGGTCTCAGCATTTCTTTTGACCCTGCAAGTGTAGAGCTGAAAGGAGCTGCCTCTCTGTCCAAGGTGTTTTCCATCAAACCCCAGAAGAAGAGCGTATCACTGGAATCACTGGAGGCACTGAGAAGAGAAAGGTAAGGAATGATGAGGGAGCACACACGCTCCAGTCACCTCCTCCAGCCCACAACAGGTCAACAATGGGTTTTCAACAGCCTAAAACTAAGATTAAGACCTTAGGGCAGGAATTCCCTCTAACTAGGACAGGTTTGACAGGAAATGGGAGTGACAAGATACCCCCTGAGCCTCCTCTTCTCCAGGCTAAGCCCCTCCACCTCCCACAGCCGCTCCTGGTGCTCCAGACCCTTCCCATCCCTTTTCTCCTTTAGACAAATCAACATGGATCACTCCTTCATCCGACAG
Organism: Coloeus monedula; assembly: GCF_965178545.1. Taxonomy (NCBI): domain Eukaryota; kingdom Metazoa; phylum Chordata; class Aves; order Passeriformes; family Corvidae; genus Coloeus; species Coloeus monedula. The sequence continues at coordinate 4,585,757 of NC_138806.1, read as the reverse complement.
CTACAGAGAACAGACATCCACCTATATGTGGTCACTGAAATCCTCGAAGCCTCGGAGGAGACCGTCTACAAGGAATCCACCAAGGCAGACGGGGGCTTCAAGGCCAAATTTTACAGCACGCTCTGTGCACAGGTTTGGCTTCTCTCTCCTCCCTTCCCTGACACCTGCACTCAGGTGTCCTAACAAGTTATTTTCTTTATCCAGAGCACCAAGGAGGACAAACAAAGCATAGTCATACCCAAGGGCTGCACCCTGGCCTTCAGGACCATCCAGCTACACATTAGAGATGGAGCATGGGGTAAGCAACTTCCAGAAATGACAAATTTCTCCATTCCGGAAACAGTGCACAAGAGGAAGAACATTTTAGGAAGTATCACTTAGCCACAGAGCCACCCGCAGCTTGTCTGCAAAGAGATGGAAGCAGTGTGAGGAACAGAAATCACCTGGGAAAGGTCAGATAACCCATGCAAGGTCAAAGATGCAGTTTGGGGAGGGGTCAGTAAAGAAAGAAGGAAGCCTCAAATCTATGTTTCAGGAGCTGCAGAGCTCCTGTTGATAAACTGCACACAGAGCAGAGTTTGGGTTGTTTCTTTTCTTTTTCTACTCAGAAGAGAAGAGCCAGGGAGAAAACTGGGTGGGTGACCACAAGCGGGAAGGCTGGTGTAGAAGACCATAAATGTCCTTTTTATCCTGTTGCAGATCTGGATTATTTCCCAGCAGAAGCCATGAGAAGGGCAGCTTACGTAGCTGATGGTAAGTAATGTATTTTCACAGCTTCCACTTGCACAACTTTTACCTGCTTTGGGTAAGATGGAATCTTCCAGCATAAAACAAACCACCTCTTCCCTGAGACATCACAACTGCCCAAATTCCATATTGCTTCAGAAACACTCATACAAGGGTTTCCAACTCTGAATTTAGAGATGCCAGTGAACTCCTAGTTCAGAAGTGACAGATTTGGATCCCTTCTGGTTTGCAGGTCCCTCACAAGGAAAATTAGGAGTAGTGCTGGGAGAAGTTAAATACGCCTGCCGAATTTTCTCCGAGTTGTCTCCTGACCTGCTGCTCATAGTCTTAAACACCATTAAAACTGTGATGAGGGACAAGATCCTCCTACAAGAGCTCAGCCAGAAAGTAAGTGAAGCTTCTCTTACTGCCACGATTTATAAGTACAGACACATCCAGGACCACACCTCTTGCCCCACAAGTTACCTGTCCTGTGTCACCACTGTCCATCCAAAATCCCCTCACTCAGCACACCTGCCTGCTTTGGACAAGCAGCAGCCTCTGCCCCCAAATCCTCACATTTCTTTTCCTTGTTCCCCCACAGATGGAAGAAGTTCCTGAGGAAAATGATGGTTATCAGCTGAAAACTGAGAGCCCAGACTTAAAAGACCTGTTCAGCACCTTAGAGCATTCTCCAAGAGATCTTCTCCTTCAGCTGGCAGAGGGAATCACCTACATCTTTGATGCTTTGCATGGTGAGGCTTTGGGACTTTAAGAGGGAAATCAAGGCAGGGATGATGCCCAGTCCTGCCATTCCCTCTTTCCTTCTTCTCTGACTCTTCCTCAAGTGGAATCTACAGCTGAGTCCCATGGTGAGGAGACAAGAGAAACCCCCTTTGCACCCATCCAGGGCTCCTTCAAAGTGCAGTCACAGCTTCCTCCCAAGGGGCTGCTCCAATCTCTGCTCTGGTGACCAGGGACAGAACCCCAGGGAACAGCTGGAGCTGTGTCTGGGAGGGTTAGGTTGGATAGCAGGGGAAGGTTCTTCCCCCAGAGGGTGGTCAGGCACTGAACAGGCTTCCCAGGGAATGGGCACAGCCCAAAGGCTGACAGAGCTCTACAAGCCTTTGGACACTGCTCTCAGCACAGGGTGGGACTGTTGGGAGTGTCCTGTGCAGGGATGGGAGTTCAATTCTCCTTGTAGGTCCCTTCCAACTCCATATTCCATGATTCTGTGACAAACAGCCATATCACTCTCGCAGTGAGGCTGCACAAATTATTTCTATTAAAACATCCAAAGAACTTTTGACCAAACGGGCATTTCCTACAAGAAATTATCACCCTTCCCATCCTCTTCACTCTTTCCCATCCCTATCACACCAGAAACTCCAACACCTCGGGGGTGGTTTTGGATCCAAACCCACTTTATTTCTGCAGAGTTATTGGAGGATCAGCTGCTGCTGCTGCTGGAATCCTTGGAAAGGAAGATTGTGTCCCAACAGCTGGAGCTGGTGAGAACACACATCACATTTGGCTCCTTTCAAGGGGAGGCGGGAGCTATGTTAATTCTAACATTTCCATACTGATGTCACAACTTGACTACTGATTAAAATCCTGACTTTGCTTTTTTTGTTGTTGTTGTGAAGGTTGAAAACCTCCTGAAACACGACCTGGAGAAGAGGAAGGAGCCTTTCCATGTGGATGCTGGGCTGCTCTCCTTCCCACACAAGGAGGAACAGCTGTTAACCATGGCCCTGGTGGAGATGAGTGGAGTGCAGCTCCAGGAAGATGGATCAGCTGTCCCTAGGGATCAGCCCTTCGAGGCCATGGCAGCCCTGTTCGTGGTCCTGTATACCCTCAATCTCCTGAGTGGCTTGGAGTAGGAGGTACCTGGCTCAGCCTAGGGAACACCTCCTCAAGATGTTGGAAAATCTCTGATGACAAGACAGGTTTCTCTCCCAATTCCATCCTTGTTCATGCTCAAGGATACTTTGGCTGTGAAAGGCAAATTTAAGGCAGGAAAACTCATTATGGATGCTAAGGGCTGGATATCCAAGGGGATTTGTCTGTCTGTCTCCCCATGAATGCAGAGGGACAATGGGAAAATCCACAAGCCCAAAGAATCCCAGGCCTGGCTGTGATGCCTCGTGTAATCCTGCTTCCCTAAAAATGCTGCTGCCGCTTCTGCAATCAGTAAATGGGAAAGAGAAGGGTATAGGAAACCTGAAGTGGATGGGAATGCAAAGAGAAAGGGGAAATTGAAAGGGAAAGGGAAGGCAGAGGAAACAAACGCCAGAAGGCAACACCAGGAGTGACTCTCCCTGGTCCCTCTGTGGTTCACTGAGGGCTCCGTGAACTGCTGGTGGCCAGAAGGTTGGGGAATCCCAGAGGTTTCAGCAACACCTCCCTGCTCCCAGTGCTGCCATTGTCCCTGAGATGCTTGAGGGACACGGGCAGCACTTCAGAGCAACCATCCTCTCATTATCACTTTATAAATAAAGAGCAGTTTCCTGCTAAGCAACCGGGTGTTTTCAAAGTCAATTTCTTAATTTTGTGTGGTTTTGGTCCCACAGCACATCTGACAAGCTTGGGATGCTGTACCAAAAATGTGGGCACTTAGCCCTGGGGTGAAGTCGGGGTGTCCCTCAGGCTGCGGGGCCCTGGAAGGGTCCCTGGAGGCGAGGGGCAGCACTGCTCACCTGGCTGGACACTGACAGCTCCAGGAGCACTTCCAGCACCAGGGGCCAGGTTCTGCCTTGCAGCAGCTACAAAGGGAGCCCAGCCCCAACCTGGAACCCTTACTGGACACCCTGGTTCTAGTCCCACACCAGACACCTCGCAGAACCCCCAGCTCCAACATGGCCTCTTTTGGGACCCCTAGACCCAGTCTGGCCCCTCACGGGACCTCCACTCCAAGCCCCGACCCCGCCTCCTCACCGGACCACTCACAGGATGCCCGGCCCCTCACGGATCCCCAGACCCACACAGGACCCTGCACAGGATTCCCGGTCCCAGGATGGCCCCTCACAGAACCCTTTACGGGATCTCTGGTCCCAGTGAGGCCCCTCACGGGACCCTTCACGGGATCCCCGACTTAGCCCCAGTGCAGACCCTCATGGGACCCTTCTCTGGATCTCTGGGCCCAGCATGGCCCCTCACAGAACCCTTCGCGGGGTCCCCCACCACAGGCCGGCCCCTCACGGAACCCTTTACAGGATCTCTGGGCCAGCATGGCCCCTCACGGAACCCTTCGCGGGGTCCCCCACCACAGACCGGCCCCTCACGGAACCCTTTACGGGATCTCTGGTCCCAGTGTGGCCCCGCACGGGACTCCTCCCGACATGCCCGACCTGTCCCCCGCCCGGCCCCTCACGGAACCTCGCGCTCCGCCTCAGCAAAGGCTAGCCCCTCGCCCGCGCCCCCAAAAGGCGGGAACTGCTCAGCACCGGGCGGAAACACCCGAAAGCTCTACGGAGATCCCCGAGACAGAGAGCCGAAAGAACACGAGCGATGCCGGAACCCTCCGAGAAGTCTAGGCCAAAACACCCGAGAACTTGGCGAAAATCTACGAGCGAAGACGGAAATACCCGAGAGCGTCGCGGAACTCCACGAGCGAGAGAGGCGGAACTCTCCGAGCGGTGACTGAAATATACGAAAGCGCGGCGGAACAACCCGAGCGACGGCGGAAACGGCCGAGCGAAAGGCGGAAGGAGACGATCGTGTGTCGGTCGGCGCTCGGCTGGTCGCGCCTGGCGGCCCGTTGTGCAGTGTCACGCCATGAAGCAGGACGGCGCGTCCCGCCGCCGCGGCGACAAGGCCAAGGCACCCCCGGAGGGACCCCCGCCCGCTCCCCCCGACGTCGAGATGCACGAGGAGGCGGCGCCGGTGGCCCCCGAGGCGGCCGGAGAGCGGCAGCCGCAGCGGGAGCTGGACGCGATCACGTTGGAGGGTGAGGGGGGGGTGTTGTTGTAATGAGGGTGTTTGTGGAGATGGGGGGGGGAACTGAGGGGTCTTGAGGGTTGAAGGGATTTGGGACAGGTCGGGGGAACCCCTGAGAGGGGGGATGTTGGAGGAAGAGGATTGAGGGGGGTTATAGGGAGCCTTGGGGGGACTGGGGAGGGGTCAGGGTGGAGATACCTGAGGGGGGTGGGAGAGCGGCTGGAAAGGTGTTGGAGAAGGGGAATGGGCGGATCAGTGTGGGAGTGGGCAGTTGGAGGGAGCTCTGAGGGAAAGAGGAACGGGGGAGCACTTTTGGGAAGGGGAGTTGGGGGGCACCGTGTAGGAAGGGGAGAGGGGAGCTGTGTTTGGGGGCGTGTCACTATGGGATAAGGGGTTTGGGGGGCACAGAGAGGGAAAGGGAGATGGAAGGTGTGTTTTTTGGGGGGGGAAACACTGTGGAGAAGGGTATTTGGGGCAGTCTGTGAGGGAAATGAAGGGGGGAGGTTGGTTTTGGGGGCAGTCACTGAAGAATGGGAGATGGACTTATGTTTTGGAGGGGATTACTGTGGAAAGGAATTGGGGCAGCTCTGTGAGGGAGAGGGTGTGTTTTGGGGGGACAGGCTGTGAGCGTCAGGGGAGCTGCAGCCCTACTGTGGTGGGACCCCATGGGGGTGCAGATGGAGGCTGGAGCCCTTGGGGAGGAGGGACAATACTCTGGAAGGGTCTCACCAGCCTCCTGCTCCAGGCAGGGACAGCCCTGAGGACAGGTCAGGTCACTGGGGACACCAAGGCCATGGGCAGAGGGACCCCAGAACAGCAGGACAGGGTGAGGGGGCAGCCCTGCCTTTGTTCCTGGGTGCCCCTGGCAGAGGATTTGGGGTGAGGGGTGTCCATGTGCCCCCGCAGACATCAAGGAGCACGTGAAGCAGCTGGAGAAGGCGGTGTCGGGGAAGGAGCCGCGCTACGTCCTGCGGGCGCTGCGGGCTCTGCCCTCCACCTCCCGCCGCCTCAACCCCAACGTGCTGCACAAGGCCATCCATGGCTTCTTCACCTCCAACTGCACTGTCAGGGACTTCCTGCTTGGATTCCTGGAGGAGGTAGGGACAGGGCTGGGGAGGGGACACCTGCTCTGTCACCTCTGCCCTGCTCTGGTGACACCCCCCAGCACAGGAAGGATGTGGAGAGGCAGGAGGGAATCCAGAGGAAGCACCAAGATGATCACAGGGATGGAGCAGTTCTGCTGTGGGGAAAGGCTGAAAAAATTGGGATTGTTCAGCCTGGAAAAGAGAAGGTGTAGGGGTCATGTCACTGTGGCATCCCAGGATTTGAAGAAGCAACAGAAGAGATGGAGAGGGACTATTTACAAGGGCTTGGAGTGGCAGGACAAGGGGGAGTGGCTTGCCACTGACAGAGAGCAGGATTAGATGGGCTATTGGGAAGAAGTTCTTCCCTGTGAGGGCAGTGAAGCAGTGGAATGGATTTCCCAGGGAAGTTGTGGCTGCCCCATCCCTAGAAGTGTTCAAGGCCAGAATGGGCAGGGCTTGGAGCTGCCTTGTCTAGTGGAGGGTGTCCCTGCCCATGGCAGAGGTGGGACTGGGTGAACTTTAAGATCCCTTCCAACCCAAACCCGCCTGGGATTCAATGATTGTTTCCCTCTCCAAGGAGGGAACAGGGCAGGGGGATTTGGGGACACTGAGGATGAGCAGCCCCTCTGCTCAGACACATGTGTGAGCAGGGACAGGTCCCTGCAGTCCTGGCCATGCTCCTGTCACACCTGGAGCAGAGCTGTCTCTGCACAGGGACAGAGATGCAACATTTCTCTCTCCCCTCAGTCCATGGACACAGAAGCTGAGCTGCAGTTCCGCCCACGGACAGGGAAAGCAGCCTCAGCCCCTCTCCTGCCAGAGGTGGAGACCTACCTGCAGCTGCTGCTCGTCATCTACCTGATGAACAGCAAGAGGTACCCCGAGGTGAGACCCCCAAGCTGCCCCCGCAGCGCTCCTGCTCGGTGGGGACCCCCTGGCCCTGCCCCACGCTGTCCCCTCAGTGTTTGGGTGCCGCCCCAGGTTCAGCCCCACAGCCTGGGTGGTCTCTGCCCCTCCCAGGATCAATCCCCCTGCTCTGACCTCCCTTCCCCTCCTGCAGGCTCAGAAGGTGTCTGATGACCTGATGCAGAAGATCAGCTCCCAGAACCGCCGGGCCCTGGACCTGGTGGTGGCCAAGTGTTACTATTACCACTCCCGGATCTACGAATTCCTGAACAAACTCGACGTGGTCCGGAGGTGGGATGGGGCCTATAGGGGGCTGTCCCTCAACATGATCCCCCTGTTTTCCTCCCTCTTCGCTGATTCCTTGTCCCACCTTGCAGCTTCCTGCACGCCCGGCTCCGCACGGCCACGCTGCGCCACGACGCCGACGGCCAGGCCACGCTCCTGAACCTGCTCCTGAGGAATTACCTCCACTATAACCTCTACGACCAGGCTGAGAAGCTCGTCTCCAAGTCCGTGTTCCCCGAGCAGGCCAACAACAACGAGTGGGCTCGGTACCTGTACTACACAGGTGAGAGGGGCTCGGTGCCTGCCCTGGCTCCTGGCACCCCGCACCGAAGGGCTCCGGTTCCTCAGAGAACCTCTTTGAGCAGCTGGAGGTGGGGCTTCCAGGCAGGATTTGGAGCCCCATCCGTGTAGGTCGGGTTGGATTCACTGGGTGGCTTTCCCCACCCGCCCCGTGTGGGCGCAGGGCGGATCAAGGCCATCCAGCTGGAATACTCGGAGGCGCGGCGCACCATGACCAACGCCCTGCGCAAGGCCCCGCAGCACACGGCCGTCGGCTTCAAGCAGACGGTGAGTGGGGAGGGGGCAGGACCCCCCTGCACTGGGTCTGAGACCCCTCGGGGTTGGGATCTCACAGGGCTTGGATGTAGGACCTTGTGGGATGTCAAGCCCCATGGAGTTTGGTTCTGGACCTCCCAGCTTTGGGACATCCTGGGGACAGGTTTGGGGCTTCCTTGGATGTCAGCCTCCATGGACTCGAGTCCTCTGGGATTTGGGATTTCCCAGGGTCAGGTCCAGGGCTCCCCAGGGTTGGGCTCCACGGGGACAGTCCTGGCACCTCCCAGGCTCAGCGCCTTCCAGGATGAGATCTGGGACCCCCCAGGGTTGGGCTCTGTAGGGACAGGTGTGGGATCTCCCAGGGTCAGGCCCCACGGGGACAGATTTGGGACCTCCCAGGGTGTTGGGCCCTGCAGGGATGACAGATGTGGGACCTCCTAGGTTTGGAACTTCCCAGGGACAAATCTGGGACTTTCCAGGCCCCACAGGGACAGGAACAAATTTGGGTTCTCCTGGGGTCGTGTGCCCCATGGGGATGGGTGCTAGACCTCTTGGGGTGCCCAGGGATGGTTTCAGGCCCTGTGGGGACTCACTCAGGGTCTCACTCTGCCCCAGGTGCACAAGCTGCTCATTGTGGTGGAGCTGCTCCTCGGGGAGATCCCGGACAGGCTCCAGTTCCGGCAGCCCTCGCTCAAGCGCTCGCTCATGCCCTACTTCCTGCTGACCCAGGGTATGGCTGCCCACCCCTGCCTGTCTCTGTCCTTCCCGCAGTGTCAGAGAATCATGGAATATCCTGAGTGGGAAGGGACCCAATGGGAGTTCTCTCCCCTTGATGGGACTTGGATGCAGATGCCACTTGAGAAGGAGGAAGTCAGCCAGCCCTGACTCACTTTCCCCAGCCTTTCTCCTTCCCCCATTCCCACCTTCTTCCCTCCAGCTGTCAGGACAGGGAACCTGGCCAAGTTCAACCAAGTCCTTGACCAGTTTGGGGACAAGTTCCAGGCTGATGGCACTTACACCCTGATCATTCGGCTGAGGCACAACGTCATCAAGACAGGTAGGAGAGTGTTTGAGGACCCTCCACAGGCTGGGCAGGCTGGGGGGCTGCGTCCCATTCCCTTCTCCCCACAGGTGTCCGCATGATCAGCCTCTCCTACTCCCGCATCTCCCTGGCCGACATCGCCCAGAAGCTGCAGCTGGACAGCCCTGAGGATGCCGAGTTCATCGTTGCCAAGGTACCAGCACAGCGAGCCCCATCCTTTTGGGGTCCTGGGGTGCCCACAGCCCCCCACCCTGCCCCATCCCCCACACCCCTCCCTGCAATGCCCCTGGGTTTGGGTTGAGGCTCCTCCAGGGAGAACTGGGGACACTCAGGGCGCCGCATCCCCGCTCTGTGCGCCGTGTCCCGAGCCCTCGGGGACACCCCATGCCCTGCCCCGTGCCCGGGCTCACAGGCCATCCGGGACGGCGTGATCGAGGCCAGTATCAACCACGAGAAGGGCTACGTCCAGTCCAAGGAGATGATCGACATCTACTCCACACGGGAGCCCCAGCTGGCCTTCCACCAGCGCATCTCCTTCTGCCTCGATATCCACAACATGTCCGTGAAGGTGAGCACAATCTGTTGCTGGGGGGGACAGCAGGACACGGCTCAGGGCTGGCTCAGCTCCAAGCTCATCCTCCTCTTCTTTTTCTCCAGGCCATGAGGTTCCCACCCAAATCTTACAACAAGGACTTGGAATCTGCAGAGGTGAGATCTCACCAGGGTTCTCTGCAGCCACCATGGCTGTGGGAAGGATGTGGCTCCTGTCCCCACCTGCCACCAACCTCGGCCTTTGCTTTCCAGGAGCGCCGGGAGCGTGAGCAGCAGGACCTAGAGTTTGCCAAGGAGATGGCAGAGGACGATGACGACGGTTTTCCGTGACCCTGGGCCCTGGCTGTACTTTTTTATTTGTCCCTTGGACAGATGGTGGCTGAGCAGGGCCCTCCGTCCCCCCCAGACCCCTCTTTTATAAATCCCTGCATGTCTGTACTGTGGGAGGGGACACAGGGGGTTCCCTAGGCCCACACCCCCTGACCACCTGCACCTGTGGTGGGACCCCCCCTCCCCAAAAAACATCCTTAAAAGGATCCCTGTGGTGACATCGGAGCCGATGCCAGAGGGGCTGCGAGGGGAGTGGGGCTGGAGGGAGCAGGAGTGGGGTCTCCACTGGTGCCCCCCCGGCTCCCACGACAACAACGGGGTCAAACTTTGTTAAACTTCAATTATGACTTTTAAAATAAAAGATGGAAAAACACCAGCCTGGGTGCCGCCAGCTGTGGGTTTGTTGGGATAGGGAGGGGGCATGGGGCTGGTTTGGGGTCTCTGCTCTCCTCTTGAGCTTGGGGAACTGGAGCTTTGTCCCAGTGGTGCTGGGAGAGGCCCCAGCAGCTCCGGGATGGTATCCCAAGAGGATTCCACTGGGAAAGGCACAGGGCCGGGCTGGGCCCCCTTTGTGCCCCACAACACCAGCCCTGGGGGTGATGGGGACAGGGGACATGAAGCCACTCCAGGTGGGTCCCAGCAGCATCTGGGATGAGTTCTCTGAGAAAATCTGGGAATGTCCCAGCACCCCCATGCCAGGAAGGCAGCCAGGGCTGCAGGTCAACTGTGGGGCTGTCCCAGCCCATTACCCCTCTGAGGGTCTCTAGGGGAGACCAGAGAAGGCGAGAGCCCAGCCAGGGGGGCTAAGGCTGGCACTGGGGACACAAGGACACCCCAGGAGTGCTGGTGTGTTGGCAGAGGTCAGGAAGGGGCTGAGGGTGCCCAAATTGGGCCACGGGAAGAGGAAGGGTGACCACGTGGCTGAAAACAGCGGGGGGGTGCCCGGGACACTCCCTGGACCAAGGAGCTCCAGCCCCATGGGGGAGGGGGCTTTGCTGGGCCAGCTCCCTCCCCCACTCCCCAACACCCACAGTTTCGGGTCTGAAACCACTTCCTTCCTTGGAAAGCTGACAGGGGCTTTGGGCACTGATTCAACCCCCCCCACCCCCATCACAATTCCTGAAAGCACCATCCTGCTGAGAGGACAGATCTGCTCTGGGGTGATCCTGTGGGTGCACAGACTGAGGGGACCAGGCTGAGCCCCTCAATGGCCACCGGCTCCCCCTGGCTCCAGGGAGGGCACAGGGAGAGCTGGGAGGGCTGTTCCTCCCAAAAATCCTATGAATCTCTACTGCCAAGGTCATTTCATGCATCCGGAGGGCAGAACGCTCAGTGCTGCCAGGTTTGAAGGGAGGTCATCAGTAGGTTTCAGACTTAACACCTGGCTGTGCCAGGAAGGCTCTGCTTGGTACTTGTGGATTGGCTGCAGCTGATGGGGGTTTATTTCCCAGCTGGAGGCAGGAACTTCCAGGACTTCCAGGACTTCCAGCTTCTGGTACTGGTGCTGTGGCTGTACCCCACAAACTGTACCCCACAAATGGACCCCACTGGGTGTGTGGCCCATCACGGTGCCCACCAACATCTGCAATCTGCAGAGACAGGGTTCCCTGTCCCCATTCCTCTCCCCATTCCTGTCCCCATTCCTGTCCACACAGCCTCCAGGAGGGCAGCGGTGGGACCCAGCCAGGGGTCAGGGTTGCAGAATGAGCCTCCCCACCCCAATGCTGCCCTGGGGTCACCCTGCCCAGGGCTGTGAGGGGAGGGAGTGGGTGCCTCCCGTGCCCCAGCCAGCCCGTGCCAGGCAAGAGCCGGCCAGCTGGCACCGGCCCAACAGATCCTGGAAGGACTTGCGGGAAACGTCACGAGCCAAAATTCCCTCGTCAGCACAACGGGGCCGGGAGCAGCTACCCCTTGCCAAGGGCTGCCCTGGAAGCCTCTTCGCTGAAGGGGCAGAGGGGGAGCTGGCCCCTGGCAGGTGGGGTCAGCCTGATTTGGCCAGTGCTTGAGGACACGGGGCACAACCCGGCCCCACAGTGCCCAGCAAGGCAGGATCTGGCCCCGTGGTGCTGCCCGGGCAGGGTCACACCTTGGCCCCCTCCAGCTGGTGCTACCACCATGAAGGTCACACCGCCAGGACCCGCCCAGATGCCGAGGTGAGGGTCGAAGGCAGCTGACAGGGGGTGCTGCCCACATGGGCTGGGGATGGGGACAACCCCAGAGTGACAGCAGCAGTGAGAAGCCACCATCCCCTTGTCCGGTCACCTGTGAGTGACCCTGCGCATGACCCTGCGCGTGACCCCGCTGTGCTGGGCACTGGCCCACCAGGCCAGCGCAGTGGGAGCCCTGCGAGCAGGTTAATGAGTCACCAAAGCCCCACCTGCCCTGTCCTGACACCCGCCTCAATGCCTGGGCTCCACCGGGCGACTGCGGCCGCACCGAGGGGCACTGCTGCCCACCGGCCCCGGGAAAGCCCCACGGTGTGGCCGCGGCCGAGCACCCGCTTCCCGAGATTTGCATGCTGTGATTAACGCAAGTGAAGCAATCGCGCTGTTGCCTCATCAGTGAGAATCCCCGAGGCCCGCGGACTATAAATGCCCCGATTGATGAGCAGAGCCGGGCAGGAGCGAGCGGAGCCGGGCCGGGCTGGGCAGGGCAGGGCTGCACTGCACAGAGGAAGAGGCACCGAGCCGGGCATCCACCATGTGTTTCCTCACCCGTGAGTACCCAGCACCCACTGCAGCACCCCCATCTCCCACTGCACCCAAACCACCCCTAAGCCCCACTTTGCCCATAGGACCTGCTGCCCCCACAGCAACCACAGCACCCACTGCCCCCACTGCACCCAGCCCACGCACTCCAGCAGTAGCACCCACTTGTCCCCACTGCATGCACCACACCCAGAGCGCCCATAAACCCACCCTACCCTGTAGCACCTGCTACACCTACACCCAGAGCCCCCTTCTGCTGCCCCCGGCACCGGTGGGACACAGAGAACACTGGTCCCTCTCCCTTTTCAGGGTCTCTACCCCTTCCCCATGCCACACTGCTGCCACCATCCCCAGGGTGGTTCGGTTGCTGAGCCCATCCTGGATGAGGGGTCGGGGCTCCCTGGGGTGTCTGGTGGGTGCTGAGCCGCTGTCCCCCACAGGTGGGCTGGCGCTGCTGCTGGGTGTGCTGCTGTGGGCGCCGTGGCAGGCGCTGCATGGGGCACCGCTGACCGAGCTCTCGGGGGACCAGGACTTCCAGCTCTTCCTGCAGAGGAACCTCGAGTTCACCCGCAAGATCCACGGGGATGTGGCCGCGCTGCAGCGCGTGGTGGTGAGTCCCACACGCTGCAGAAGGGGAATGGCAGCCACTGCGAGGTCACAGATAAGGCGACCTTCTCCTCCCTGGCCTTATCGGCACTGCAGGGCCAGGAGCCAGCAGTGTCCCCTGCGCTGCCCAAGGCTCAGCCCTGGGGTGTTGGGGCACCCACTGGGAACACGTGGTGACCTTCCTGGGCACGCACTTGCCAGGGCAGCCACATCTCTATCCCCATTGCACCAGGTCCACTCCATCCCCTCCCTCCTCCTGGTTGGGCTGCAGAGGGTCCCAGAGCACAGGGATGGGATGTTGCAGGGTGCTGGGGGCGTTGGGGTCCTCTGGTGTCCTGACCCTGTCCCCTTTGTCTGCAGTGTGACACCTTCCAGCTGTGCAAGGAGGAGGAGCTGCTGCTGGTGCGGCAGGACCTGGACATCACACAGGCGCTGCTGGAGCAGTGTCACAAGCGCACCTTCCAGGCGGTGAGTACGGGCAGCCCACTCCTGCCACGAGCTGGTCAGCTCTGTCATGGCTTGAGGCACCCCAGAGCCCCCTGTGTCTTGGTGGCCTGGCCATGCCCAGCCCCGCTGACCACACCATGCCCACCACAGGAGACCTGCTTCAGCCAGATCCGTGCCGGGCTCCGCATCTACCACGGCTCTCTGGCCACCATCCGGGACCTGCTGCCTGGGCACGCTGCCTTGGTGGAGACCCTGCAGCTGGACATGGCCAACCTGTCCTCCAACATCCAGCAGCAGGTGAGGGGGCAAAGGGGGACTTCGTGGGGACAGGTGGGTAAAGCAGGTGCTGCATCCCAAAGGAGGGGAGGGCATGGTGGGGGCTGCATGCCCAGGAAGGGCACACAGGGGCAGGGGGGTGTCTCCAGGCCTGGAGCTGATGCCACTGCCTCTGCCTGGCTGCAGATGGAGGACCTAGGCCTGGCCACGGTGACGTACCCCACGGAGAACCAGGACCCCCTCCCCACCTTCTCCTCCCGCTTCCGCCACCAAGTTGGCGGCTTCTTCATCCTGGCCAACTTCCAGCGGTTCCTGGAGACGGCGTACCGGGCACTGCGGCACCTCGCCAACCTCTGACCCCTGTTTGTGGATGTCGCACCTGAGGGACATCCCGGGAGCACCCCATTTTCTGCTTATTTAATATTTAAGGCTATTTAATATTTATCTGTCTGGAGATGCTCCCCCGCCCACGACCCCGGGCAGGCGCCAGGGGATCCCGCGGTGGATCCGTGCACAGGTACCTGTGCAGCATCACCCTTGTTTAATATTTAAACACAAGCGTATCTCTGCTATGAGGTTCTGGAGCTGGGCTGAGCCCCTGCAGCTGCTGCTGGCACTGCCCGTGCCTCAGTTTCCCCACGGCTCGCGCTGTTGGGGCTGCTGCAGCATCCCAAGGGAAACCACCTTCATCCCAGGATGAGGGTGCTCCAGAGCAGCATCTCCCTGTCCAGGCTGCAGCCTGCAGGGACACATCTGATGGGTGTTATTTCTAGTAATTAATATTTATTAACCATTAGGGAAGGAGGGGAGGGAAGATGGAAGAACCATAGGGATGCAGCAGCCTCACCAAGATGAGGCTTTCCCAGGGAGCCCCAGCACTTTGGGGTGCTGTATCTCTGCTCTGTCCCCCTTCCTTGCTAAACTCAGAGTACTTATTGCAGTTTAACTTATTTGTGTCCATCCCTGGCCGGAAAGAGCCACTTGGGCACAGTCCCATCCTCCTGAGCCTGACGCAGCCCCGGTCCCGTGGCTGTGTGGGAGCTCCGAGCGGGGGTGGTTTTGTACTGTATTCATTGCTGCAGCTGGGTGAGCCCCGAGAAACACCCGCTCGCTTTTTTCTATGTGATAAAAATGGAAATAAACTCTATTTTTGCACTCTTTCTCTGTTCCGCTGTCTACTGCCTGGGTGGGAGGGATGCGGAGTGGCCACGGCGTGGGGACACGGGGACAGACACACGGGGGATGAGGGAATGGGACTTTGGGGCTGGGCTGTGGCTGCTGGTGTCAGCTCAGACAGATGAAATGCAGACCCCACAGTGTCCCCACCCCACGGCCTGAGCCCGCTGAGGGCCAGGAGGCACCATAGGACGGCTGCTTCCTCCACGCCCGGCAGCACTGCTTGGGCAAGAGCCGATTCCTAGAAAGCTCCGGAAGCCGCCTGCACTGGCAGCGCCCGCTGAGGGCACCGGCACCACGCCCAGAGCTGGTTTGTGGGCTCATCCTTGGGCTGGTGGCACCGGGGGTCCCTAACCACCCTTCTGCTGCTGCTGTCACACAGGGAAGCTGCCCCAGAGCTGCCCAGGGATGTGCCCAGGGCCCTTGCAGAGCTGTCACAGTGCGAGGAGGCGTTCAGCAGTGAGGAAGGCAGAGTGGATGGACAAAGGGGCAGCGCCGATGTGGCTGAGTAACGTCAGAACACCCCTGGGCATCTTCCCTGCCCCAGAAAGCCCCTAAGGGCACCCCCAGCCTCTCCCCAATGGGTGTTTGCCCACCCTGGGCTGTCCCAGCTTCACCAGTCCCATTTCCTGCCACTGGGCCCACGCTCACATCCCATGACCACCAGCATCCCTCACCACACTCATCCCAGCCACACAGGGACAGAGCCCAGTGCTGGGGGTGCCAGGGCTCACAATTTCCTGCCTCCCCCCAACTTCCAGCCCTGGGAAGGGGCTGGCACAGGCAGGAGCCCCCCGGTCACAAACTGCCAGGGGGAAGCCCTCACCCAGGGGCGTTTGGCTGCACACACTCCACGGGCAGCAGCTCCCTCCCTCCCCCGCCTCACGGGTGCTTACAGAAAACCCCCTTCTCCCGCTCCAGCCCCTTCCTGTAAGGGGAAGCGCCGGTGCCAACGCCAGGCACGGGGCTGCCTCGGCAAATATTGACAGAGCCGGGAAGGCCACAAGCGCCCGGTCCTGCTCTTTGCTCCGGGCTAACGGTAAAGGGCCGCCCCTGGGCAAGCAGAGGTGCCCGGGCAGGTCGGTGCCAGCTCAGGGAGGGATTCACGCAGCTGTCAGGTCCGGTGAGGCCATCCCGACCCATCCCGGTGCGTGCCACGGCTCCGTTATCTGCCCCACCCAGCCCCGCAGCTGCTCCCGGCTGACCCCGGATTGCGACCAGGGGCTGGAGCCCTGGGAGCAGCGGGAAGGGGGAAGATGCTCTGTGTGAAGGCCAAGGACCAGCAACACGCACGGCTACCCCAAGTGCATTGGGGTCTCTCCCTCCGGCAAAGCCTGGGAGCTGCCAGGAGTTGAGCTCATCCCGGGATCAGATGGGGTCAGCCTGGCCCTGAGTCACCGTCCCTGCTGCCTCTTCCCCGGCCAGCACTGACCCAACCCCTGTGGCACTGCGCCAGGATCCCTCTGAGCCCCATCTCCCCTTGGAGTCCCCAAAACAGGGCTGGGAACCCCACTGCTGCCAAGGGGGCAGAGGCACAGCCCAGCCCCGGGAGTGGGATCAGTCACAGTGCCCTGAGGGAAGGGCTGGGGCCTACTGGCCCCGCTTTCCCCTTTCTTGTGAGTCAACACCAGTGGAAGGAGCAGAGGTGCAGCAGCCCTGGCCCTGCCATCCCCTCAGGGACAGCAGTTGGTGACAGCGCCGGGAGGATTCACTGCTGGAGCAGCTGACAGGGTGTGGGGACAGTCCCAGAGGAGCCTGTCCCGGCACGAAGCCAGTGTGGTGCTGGCGAGGCCACAGTTACTCACCCACTGCCAGTGCCGTGCTCACCGCGGACGGAACTCACGGGGAGGAATTCCAAGAGCTCACACTCATGGGAAGGAATTCCAAGAGCTCACACTCATAGGAAGGAATTCCAACAAAAACTCACACTCACTAGAAGGAATTCCAACAAAAACTCACACTCACTGGGAGGAATTCCCAACAAGACCCCGCTTGTGGCTGACAGCACAGCAGGGAAGCATCCCTGCCCTACCCAGGGCAGCACCCACTCCCGGCCGGAGCACCACGGGCAGCCCACCACCCGCTCTGAGGTCCGGGACAGGGATCCCCCCCTGCCCAGCACAGGGCTTGGCTGCTGGCTCCCCATCACCCCCAGAATCGAGGGGTTTTGGGGAGTCCCAGGACCCCAAACATAGATGAAGCAAAAGCTGGTTCTACAAAAGGATTGATTTATAGAATAAAAAAAAATAGGGGGTGTTTCAGTCTCAAAGGTGCCATGAGGCAGAGCAAGGAGACGGCTCCGTGTGCCGAGGGAGCAGCCTCCAGCAGCTGCACTGACAGAGGCGGTCCCAGCCAGCCAGATGATCAGCGAGATCCCAGGGATCCTCCAGGATCCCCCCTGGCCGGAGCAGCCCCGCTCACAGCGCAGCGATGGCCTTGGCGGCGACGCGGCGGCCCAGGGGCAGGCTGAGGTCAGTGATGGCCAGGACAATTTTGGGACTGGACATGGTGGACACCTTCACCAGCTCTGAAACCTGCCCAGGGACAGAGAAGAAGCACAGGTGAGTGTCAGCAGGACCCTGGGATGTACCCATCCCACGGGACCCTGGTGCACCCCCAGGTGTGTCACGGCCACTGGACCCACCATGGTGAAGGGCATGAACTGGAGGATGCTCCCACGGCTGCCCTGCTCCAGGCACTCCACACATTCCTCCATGAACCACTGGACAAACTGGGTGTGGGTGCCGGCTGTCTTGGCCCCCAGGATGGAAGAGATGAGCAGGAAGAGGTTTGCTGTGGGGACAGAGAGAGATCAACAGCCAGGTCACACAGAGAGAGATCAACAGTCAGGTCACACAGAGAGAGATCAACAGTCAGGTCACTTCTGGGAGGCCGGGGGTGGCCTGAACTTCCCCCTGGTGTCCCAGTGGTTGGATGTGACCCCACAGACCCATCCCCACCTTACCCAGCACCCGGTTCAGCGGGTCCCTCATGCTGACGGTGTGGAGCTGGGAGGCAGAGAGTGAGCTGCTCATGGAGCGATCTGTGGGCAGGAGCAGAGAGTCAGGAACAGCCTCATGGCCCCTTTGGTCAAGCCAACGTGCCCACCCCAGCCAGCTCTGGCCACTCGAGGTCACCCAGCTCTAGGAGGGGCTTTGCCATGAGGCAACCCTGTTGTGCAGAAGAGGTTTAGGCCCCCTGTACCCAACAGTCTGTGCCAATGGGGCACCCCAGAAACACAGCACAGATGGTCTCTGCCCTGTCCCTGTCCCCTCTGCCAGCCCACACGGAGCCCTAGCGGGTTCCCCCCACTGCTTTTGGGGTGTGATTCGTGGTGTCACGCACGGGAGCAGAGGAGAACAGCAGCAACACACAAGTTACACATCCTGTGTGAGAGCCAGATGTTCAACAGCTGCACAGCAGCCCTGCCATCTCACTGTCAGGGCGCAATTCAGCTGTCAGAGCTGAGGCACGTCCAAATCGAGCAGCAAATCCTGGGACAGACCAGGAGGATTGAGCTGACCCCAGCTGTGAAGTGCTGCTGGGCGCTCCTGTGGAAGAACTGGGTCAGGTCCGCTCCAACAGGATGGGAACCCCCTTGGGAAGGCTCTTGTGCACCCCATGGCCCACAGCCCCTGCCCAAATCTGCAGGATCCACCTTGTGCTGCTCTGAGGATGCTCACCAAAAAAAGAAAGCCCTCCCACACTTTTCTCATGGAATCACATGAGTTACGTGGTAGCTGCAGGAAGCGGCATTTCCACATCACTGCAGCAAATAGCCCAAAAAAGTCCTGAATGTCACTGGGAAGAGGTGGGACTGCTGCCTCAGGAGGTAAAAGAAGATAAGTGAAATAAAGGGAAAAGCCCATATTTCGACAGTAACGAAACCAACTGAAACCGAAGGTCAATGGATGTGTCGAAAACTAATATATAGAGTAATTTGGGATAAGGAGAGAAACCACCTGGGAATGTCCTGACTCACTGCCCAGGAGTGTGGACAATGCATGTGGGAGCTGTGACAGCACCCACTGGGTAGGACATGGACCCTTTCCAGCAAGTCCCGCCGGAGCTGCCGCAACCCGTGACACTGCAGGGACACGGATGTGACCGGCGGGGCCTCATCCGCTCCACTCCAGCCTTGTTAACAGCAGTGGAATGTCAGGATTTGGCCTCAGACACCAGGAATGTCACCTCCAGCTGTGGTCCCATGCGGGGTGGCTGGAGGGACACAAAGCCCCCCCCGAGCCCCTTGGGTGTGGGGTGCTGGGCTGGGGGGCACTGGCACGAAGGGAAGGTTTAACCTCACCCTTTTAAGTTGTTCTGATCAGAAAAATAAAGAAATTGGCCTTCCGCAAATGAAAAAACTCCAAGATAACTCAAAAACCACTTGAGAGCTCTAAATCCTCACCTGGCTGGTTTGGGAAGGGAAGGGTTTTTATGCAAATACACGTTTCACACCCAAAAGGGACAGCGAGGCAGGGGAGCCGTCCCCCCTCCCCTCGTGCACTTACTGGGGCTGGAGAGGATGTTGGAATCCTCCTCATTGGAGCTGAGCAGCCGCATGAGCTTGGAGGGCTGTGTGTCATCCAGAGGGAACAGGCTGATGTAATCCTGGGGGGACAGGGGGGTCAGCCCCACCAGCCCCTCACCCTGCACGGGGGTGGTGACCCACCCTGGGCTCTGCACAGCCCCACGGCCCAGGATCTGATCTCTGTTCACCCAGAGCACCCCAGCCTGGGTGGGGCCGGACACACACTGACCAGCTCATTACAGCCCCTTGCCCAGAAAACAGAAGGGAGAATCCTGGATTTTAAGGTTGGAAGGTCTCAGAGAGCCCAGAGAAGCTGGGCAGGGAGTCTGGCTTCACCCACCCACTCCTGTCACCCTCACCTCCCCCAACCACTGCTGCTTTTGGGCACAGAGAGCCCTCAGCCAACCCCTGCTCCACCCAGACACACCTCGATGTCCTCCCGGTGCCTCTTCTTCTGCCGGGCCGAGGCCTGGCCCTTGTTGTGGGAGGAGTAGGAGCTCAGGGCACACCACACAGAGAGCCTGGGGACAGAGCAGGGACACAGCCAGGTGCTGCCAGCCCATCTGAGGACAGGGTGTGAGCAGGGGGAGTGGCAGAGGCCAGAGAGCGAGCTGGGATGGGACACAACAGGTCCCTTCTCAGAGCGGGGACAGCAGGGAATCGGGACCAGAGTGGGAACTGTTGGAGCCAGAGTGGGATTTGGGCAGCTGGACCCTCATCCCAGCACAGATCACTCCCCCATCTCCCCCAACAGGCCTTGAGGAGACAGTCTCCATGGGTCTGGGGTCTTACTTGGCCAGGGCCTTCCCGGGGGGGTCCATGAGGGTGTGCCACTTGGAGGAGTCTGTCAGCAGGTTGGGCAGGATGTGGCCCAGCAGTGTCAGCGTCAGCTGCTGCATGTCCAGGCAGAAGATGGCATAGAGCAGCTCCACGGCCCTCAGCGTGTGCTCCTTCCGCGTCTCCTTCAGCAGCTCCTGCACGGCAGGGGGGGAGAGGTGGGCCTGCTCCACTCCCCTCCAGTGCCAAAACTGTCCCAGTGCCCAGCCCAGGGACACTCGGGACACTGGGAACACAAACTAGACCCACCAGTCCTGGCCTCAGCACCCCGCCCAGCACTGGGGGTCCCTCCTGCCCCCTCGTACCTTGACCAGGTTGTTGCAGAACCAGTAGACCCCTCCCATGTGCAGCAGGGTGTCGAAGATATGGATGGAGCGGCTGTCGACCCAGCCCTTCTCCAGCACTTTGGTGAACACACCGGTCAGCACCTCCTTGATGGGCTTCTTGGGGGGCAGAAGATTCCAGTAGGGAATGGTGTCCATGCCAGTGGAAGGGAATTTGATCTGTGTGGCCGTTTGCTGCAGGACATCTGCACACATGTGCTCCAGGATGGAGCTCATGATCACCACGCTGAGGAGGAGAGACAGCGTCAGGGGGCACTGGGAAGGGACAGTGGGGCAGAGAAGGGCACGGCACCGGGAAGTTGGAGCTGGGCAGGAGATGGCACAGCACCAAGAAATGGAAACAGGAGATGACACAGCACTGGGAAGTGGAAGCAGGGCAGGAGATGACATGGCACTGGGAAGCAGAAACAGGGAAGATGGCATGGCACTGGGAAGAGGAAGAAGGGCAGGAGACAACATCACTGGAAAGTGGAAGAAGGGCAGGAGATGACATGAGATCAGGAAGTGGAATCAGGGCAGAAGGCCATGGCACTGGGAGGCAGAAGCAGGGCAGGAGATGGCACAGCATCAGGAAGTGGAAAAGGGGAAGCAGGGCAGGAGATGTGGTTCTGGGAAGTGGCAGCAGGGCAGGAACAGGCCCGTGCCCCCAAGCTCACCGCTCGTTGTAGAACTGGAGCGTGTTCTCTCCATACAGGGGGGTGGCGAGCTGCCGGATCATCTGCAGGGACTTCTCCCGCTCATCCAGGCCCAGCATGCGGACATGAGCCACCAGCCAGGCCACGGCACACACCGCCATGCTGCACACCTTCCCCTTGATGTTGTCCGTGATTTTCTAGGAGAGCAGACAGAGCAGAGGATGAGCACAGCCAGGTGGATGCGCAGCCAGCACCTCCCAGGGCTGTGGGTCCCGACTGCAGGGTCCAAGCCCTTCTCTCCTCCATGGGTGACACTGTCCCTGCCAGTCCGACTGCCACCCACGGGACAGTTTGGAGCAGGAATGAGGGGCTGGAGCCACATCAGACGCCCACTCAAAAGTCACAGCAAGCTCCGAGGTGGCTGTCAGAGAGATCACAGCAGGAGAACAGGGTACCCCACAGCTTCTGGAGTCTTGGCCCCGCCTCAGTACACCGCACAGTCCCCCACCAGCCCCACCTGGATCGACTCAAAGGTGAGGACTCCATTCTCCCAGGCGTTGAGGATCTCCAGGATGGCAGCTGAGATGCTCAGACACACCTCGTGCCACTTCATCTGCCTGTTGGGGGAAGATGGGGAGTCAGGCACAGCTATGGGGCAGGGGAGCTGGGCTGGGGGCTCCTCCCAGGCATGGCAGGGTAGGCACATGGGTGGGCTCTTACACCAGCTTCATCTCAGAGGAGTTGTTGAGGAGGGCAACCAGGGACTCCACCTTGGTGGAATCCGGGCGGAAGCAGGGGTGATCGGGGTTGAGGATCTTCCCCTCCTCGGGCATGCAGGTCAGCATCCAGGTCTCGAAGAAGGGCACCTCACCCGGAGGGTTGGAATCTGACAGGATCACCTGGAAAGGAACCGGCACAGGGTCTGCATCCTGCAGGGACCCTGCTGGGGACCCCCACCCTGGGGCCTGACCCCCACCCGGGGGTGCTCATGGCCGTGGGAACAGCGCCGCCCTGTGGCCTGGAGGGAGAGACAGGCACTGGTCTGCCCCCAGTAAGGCACTGGTCTGCTCCCAGTAAGGCACTGGTTTCCCATCTGCGGGCTGTGGTTTCCCCCCAATACCAGGGGCCTCCCCAGCAGAACACAGCCCAGCTCAGAGGAGAGATGCCAGGCCAGCTGCGAGTGTGGCCATGGGGTCACCGCATCCTGCTCAAACACGTCCCTTGTCCCCCCGTCCCATCAAGCCCCTCACAGGGTCCCCAGGGCTGGGGCTGCACAGCCCAGCTGGGAGGGTCCTGTGGGGGCCATGAGCTGGGAACCCCACACGTCACTTCCTCCCCTCAGCCTGTGTCACCCAGGGGACACTATTTTTGTCCAAAAAAAGTTCTGCACATCTGTTCAGCAGCAGCTGGGCAGGAAAGTCACCGGGCTGGGAGAGGGGGATGAGATCTCATTGGACAGCCCTGGGCACATCCGTCCCTGCCTGGTCCCCCCTCCCTGCTCCCAGGGCTGGCTGGGCAGGACCCCTCTCTCCCCCCCTTCTCCACATTCCCAGTGTTTCGGTATCGTTTCGCCTCCAAACACACACAGATGTCGAA
Source organism: Coloeus monedula (assembly GCF_965178545.1). Classification (NCBI taxonomy): domain Eukaryota; kingdom Metazoa; phylum Chordata; class Aves; order Passeriformes; family Corvidae; genus Coloeus; species Coloeus monedula. The sequence continues at coordinate 4,563,181 of NC_138806.1, read as the reverse complement.
ACCTGGAAAATTTTCATGCAACCAAAGTGCTGCTTCCTGAGCAGGGCTGAGTTCCTCCTTGGATGGGGGAGGGCTGACACTGCCTGGCCGTGTGACCCCCCACCTAACCAGTGCCAGACTGGAGGGGCAAACTGGGAGGAGCCTCGTGAGCTCCGCGGCCGTTGGAAACAGCATTCCCATTGATTCCACTGCCCATCAATGCAGCACAGCCCAAGTCCTCAGGGAGGCGACAGCCAGTCCCACTCTATCACCTGGCACCCACAGAGCTCCAGGGAGAGATTTCCAGGTGGCAGGCGCTGGGTGCTGTGCCCTGGCCTATGGAATGGCTGCAGAGACTGCAGGGACAGTGGGGACACTGGCAGGCTGGCCACTAGAGGAGGCTGAAAGGCTGCAGCAGCGCAGGGGCTGAGCTGGCAGGGTGAGAGCCCCTCGGAGGACACAGCCCCATCCTTCCCTCCCTCACAGGATCCAGTCCCATCCTCTCATCCCCTCGGAGGATCCTTACCTCTGAGCCATAGGTCTGGGCCACATGGCACAGCATGAGGAAGGAGATGTCAAAGAGCAGAGCCCGGACTGGGCCACTCTTGGCTGAGGGAGGAGAAATAAAGACCTTGAGGCTCTCTGGCCTCGGCAGGGTGAGGGAGGCAGAACCCCATGAGCGCGGGGGCCGAGGCCCTGCTTCCCCCACACAGCTTTTCTAACCCCCCCGGTGCTTCTGTGCAAGCAAGGGGATGTGCCAAGTGCCTCCCCCCACCTCATCTGTCTCTGCTTGAGCCCTCAGAGCAGCTCCAGCCTCCCTCTGGGCAGCCCCAGCCCAAGCGGGGCCCCCCTTGCCATGGAAGGTCAGAGCACTCTGCAAGTTTCATCACACAGAGTCAGAGTCCTTATCTGGGCTGTGCTGACACATCACCCCTTCCAGGGAGGGAGCCAAGGGGCCCCCGGGCTCAGCTGGGGAGAGGGAGCCCTTGGGAACACCCCACATTTGGGATGGATACGCACATGAAGGCAGCACGTCCCCAGGAGCCCAGATCCCTGCTGGCACATGGCCCCCTCCCTGCCAGCACCCCCACAGCCTGGCACAGCTCAGCTTTCTCTGGCACCACAGCCAGTCCCAGTTTAATCCAGCCAGGCCCCAGAACATCCCAGCACAGGCAGCAGGGGGGGCACAGCTCCAATCACCCCACGCACAGACGCACACACACTTACAGATTTCTCCGGTGATTTGCTTGGTGAATTCATTCAGCCTGGAGGGGCAGAGAGTGGCAGCAAAGCATCGTCAGTCCAACCAGACAATTCCCAACCCCGAGACGAGCAGAGGGCTGCCTGGCCTGCAGAACCCCCCCAGACTCCATCCCAGCACAGAGGGGCAGGAGACGTGAGGCCTGGCTCTGCGGACACCCTCCAGCACTGCAGGGACAAGTCACCTCCTCCCTGTGTCCACTCCCTGTGGCCACTCAGGTCCGGCCACGCTGCTCATCCCACACCAAGGGCTCTCCCCAGAGCCAGCTCTGTGGGTGTTTCGGAGCAGAGACCCCCAAACAGGCCCCCCCCATGCACCCTGAGGCTGGTGTGGGTCAAGTCACCTCAGGGGAGCCCGTCACACAGCCCCACATGTGTGCTGGTGTGTGTGCACCAAGCAGGACACATGTGTCTGGGGACAGCAGGGACACACAGCCCTGGGTCTGGGGCTCTGCCATGGCCTTCAGTTCTCTGAACACCCCCAGACCAACCTGGCTCCAATTCTTTGCCCTGTTCACGCAAAGACGGGGTGCTGTGGGGTGCAGCCTCCCTGAGATCCCAGCCCACCCCAGTGCTCCACAGGGCCAGAGGCACATCCAGTCCTGTCTAAGGGGCAGTTTAGGGGGCTGCCTGCTCCCCCCAGTCCCCTGGTCACCAGTCACAGTGCCATGCAAGTGGACACTCACTTGACGAACTTCCGAGCGAAGGATTTCAGCTTCCCAGTGGCCGCTGCCGCTGCCAGCAGCAAGTCCAGGCTCTTCCCAGACAGCATGTGACCCAGGACCCCCAGCAGGCCCTCAGGGGACTTGGAGTGATCTGCATCCATGGTCTCCAAGCAAAAAAGTAAGAGGAAAGAGAAGTCATGGGGAATGTGTGCTACAGAGCAGCCACAAACTCCAGCTTTTGGGGCACAGAGTTGATCAGCTGCAAAAGACCTTGAGGAGCAGGGACCTGCTGGATTTGGGAGAGGTGGGATGGAGACCTCTGAGCCCCTGCCATCAGCAGGAAAACATCCCTTGTCACTCAGCAGCAGCAAAACCACCAGAGTGACACAAGGACGTGGGGAGTCTCCAGGGAACAGGGGAGATGCACACAGGAAGCAGCGGGATGGGCAGAGCTGGCAGGGCTCAGCCTCCTGGCACTGATGACATGCCACCTGACAGCTCCTCCAGCTTCCTGGGAAGGAGGAGGGGAGCTCCTAATCCCCACAATGGAGCAGCAAGGCTCCTGTGTTTTTCTCCACTACTCCACCCCAGGGCAGGGGGAGATCTGGCACCTCCCAACTGCCCTGGCTGCCTGGTTAGGCTGATGCTGCTGGTCAGGGGCTCCAGGGCTGAGCCCAGCCAGCCCAGCACAGCTACAGAAGGGCACTCACCTTCAGAATGTTGGTGACAGTGGGCTCAGCCCTCAGGATGAGCCCCGGGTTTGGCTGGATGTTGGCGTTCTCGGCCGATTTCAGGGACGGAGAATTTTCCTTGTCTGCTGCCCTGGGGGACCCCAAAGAAGGGCCAGTGTGTAGGAATCCCTCACCTGCCTCCCTCTCTCCACCACTGGCAGCCCCAAGGGACAGCCACTGCCTCAGGCCACCACCAGCTGCCTCTCTGAGGGGACAGACTCTGCCTGTACCCAACCTGTCCCAAAAGCAGCAGCCCAACCCTCCAGGCCGCCACGTCCCGATTGCAGTCCCCCAGTGTCAGCACAGCTGCTCCCTCATGCTTCCCCCCCAAAACCAGGTGCTCCAGCCCCACTTCTGGGGGTTTCCCAGACTTTGGTGTGGCTGTACCGTTTGTCGATGAGGTTGTTCATGTTGGCCTCAGAGAGCAGACCCTGCTTGCTGCACTCCTGCAGGAGCAGGCTCATGCAGTTGCAGCTGGAAGAGAGAGGAGAGCTGTAGCCCCAAGGAGAGCATTCCTGCCACCCCAGACAGTGCCACAGGGCAGGGGGACTCCTGAGCTGCCCTCCTGGCCCTGTCCCACCCCTCTGAGGGTGCTGCAGGGTCCAGAGCAGCTCTGGGTGTCACATGTGACTCAGCTGTCACACACTCACTGCTTCACTCGTGGCAGCAGCAAGGCCTCAGGAAGAAGAAAAGGGATCAGAAACTAACCCAGCCCTGCCAGGAGCTGCCCCAGCACCCTGCAGCGGGGACAGGGTGGTTGTGGCATGTGGCCACGTGGCAGCTCTGGCCATGGTGAACACTCACTTGCAGCGCTGGTCGGCTTTGTCGAGCAGAGGGGTCAACTTCAGCAGGAACTCAAAGGCACAGTTCACATCCTCAGTGAAATCCTGGCAAACACAAAGCCAGGCACTCAGCTCACCATGCTGCTGGCACAGACCCACCCTCCCTGCCCCCACCTGCTCTGTTAGGGAAGGTTCTTGGGACAGGGACCATTTCCCGGTGCAGGCCAGGCTCAGCACCACCATGACACACACAGGCCCCACAGACGGCCCTCCAGACTCACCTTGTCCCCCTGGGGATACTTCTTGAGTTTAACCAGCACTTGGGGCATCTGAAAGACACAGGGCACAGAGTGACATCAGGGCAGTCCCCATTCCACAGCTGGGACCCCCCAGCAGCACCAGCCCACACCAACACAGCTGCACACAGCTGCTCTCCCAGCCCCAGGAAAGGAGCATTTCTGGAGCAGCGTGTGCACCCAGGGGATTTTGTGCCCCTGTTCCCCTCTGCAGTGTCCTTCCACCATCACTTGGAGCCACATTTCCACCACAACACCTCAGGAAAACCCACTCTGCCAAACAAAGTGAGGCTGGGCTGAAAGGAGGCCCCTGGACTCCTGCTCAGTGGGTGACAGGAGGGCTGGGGTGGGCTCAGGTGGGATGGAACCCAAGGGGCACATTGTGGGGAGTGGAGGCACCCTGAAGAGCACATGGTGAGCTGTGGGGGACATACTGTGGGGTGTGGGACACCTTAAGGGGCAGATTTTGGGGTGGGGGGGGCACCCCAAGGGGCACACTGTGGGTGAAGGGCACACTGCAAGAGAGAAGGACTGATTGCTCTGGCAGAGCTCAGGGCTCAGCAGGAGCCAGACGTGCAGGAAAAGGGCAGGGACTCGGGGCTGCAGCTGGGCCCTACCTTCAGGAAGGTGAAAGCTGTCCACTTGAGCTCCTCCGTGCCCTCGGGACACTCGATGAGGCCCACAAAACAGGCTTTCCAGATCTCCAGCACAAAGAGCGGGGAGGGGATGCGCTGTGGGGAACACACACAAGCCCTCCCAGTGCTGGGCTGGCAGCAAAGCACATCCCTCCACCACAGCCAAACACTGAACCCCTGCAGAGGTGTTGATGGGCTTCCACTGCTCCCTTGGACCAGGACCAGCACAAAGAGGCACATGGCATGGAGCTGTGGCCAGGCCCCACAGCCCCAGGCTGCCTGAGCAAGAGAACACGCTGTCACTTCTGTACCTGCATCCTCTTCACCATCATCAGCTGCTCCACCAGTGGCTGGGTCTCTCCCGTGAGGTTCATGGTGCCCTCCAGCAGCACCACAGCGTGCACAGTGGGGAAGCCTGTCTTGTTCAGCTGCTCCGAGTGGACTGAGAGCATGGTGGGGATGCTGGGTGGAAAAGGACAGTCCAGGGTCACTGGAGCCCTGAAGGGACAGATTCCTGCTCCTCCTGTCCCACTCCCATTCCCTGGCCAAGCCTCTGACCTTTGCTGCCCTGGGGGAGGACACTGGAACACCTGTACCTGGGAGTTCCAAGGCACAGCCAAGCCCTCAGGCCCTGGGAGCAATTCCAGGGGGATCCAGAGCAGGAACAGCAGCTCTGGTGTGGCCAGAGTAGCTGAGGGATGGTAAAGGGTCCCAGGGTCACCAGAGGAGCAACCCCTGGGTAAGACTCTTCTGCAACAAGTCACCACTAGCCCTGTCCCCTCTCCACTGGGAAGCCCCTGCTGGATCAGGGCTCTGAGCTGGAAAGGGACAGGGAAGCCGGGAGCCAGTGTGGAGGGAGGCAGGAGGCTCTCAACCCTCAGAGCAGGGAGTCTGGGGGACTCAGAGTGGGGCTCAGACCCATTTTGCCCCTCAAGCCCACGGGGCAGCAGAACACAGCCACCTCTTGATGAGGGAGATGCAGTCATCAGCCTGGCTCCGCAGTGGGGAGCTGCCAAGGTTGTTCAGGTTCTCCCCCAGCTTGACGAGGGACTGCTCCACAGTGCTCCAGGAGGCTGGGAAGGGAAGGCAGGGATTCAGCGAGGGGACAGTGGCACACGGGGAAGCCAGGCAGGCCAACTCCAAGGCCTACAGCAGCAGAGGGGCTGAAGAGGCTGGGGGTCCCTCCTGGTGATGCAGCCCCAACCCGGGGGTCTGTGTGCCCCCAGCAGCTCCCATCCCAAGCCCAGCCTGGCACAGCCCCCTGGCCAGACACAGGCACAGATGAAGGCGTGGGGCTGTGCCAGGCTGTCGGAGCACAGGGCTCGCCACGCGCCCAGAACAGCTCACACAGCCTTCACATTAATTCTGCTCCTCTTCCAAGGGCAGCACGGAGGGGAGGGGGCAGAGGGTGGCACAGAGCCAGGGAGGAGACGGTTACAGCAACAGGGCTGGAAGATGGATAGGCTTGGAGCCGCAGGGACAATGCGGCAGGAGCCGGGCAGGGGGAAGGGAGAGGTGGCAGTGACATCTCCCCAGGGCCAGCGCGCGGGGCAGGGACGTACACGTCTCCTCCAGCTTGGCGATGTGGATCAGGGCACGGTTCTTGGTGCTGCTGAGCACCTTCTCCAGCCGCTCCAGGCACATCTTCAGCTGGTTCTCCGCCGCCGCCTGCTCCAGGGGCTCCTTCACCTTCTCGGCGTAGAAGGCAGCACAGCGCAGGAGCCAGGTGAGGGCACTCAGCAGCGCCCGGCACAGGCTGATGCACTCCTCGGCCTTGCCGTGGCAGCTGGGACAGGAGAGAAGCGGGAATATCCTCACTGTGTGTGGGGAAACTGAGGCACAGACACAGGGTAGGCTGGGGAACCCAAAACCAGGTCCCGCGCTTCCAGCCCACTCCTCTGCTGCAGATCCCAGCCTGCTCATCCCACCAGCGTTCCTGCTGTGCCAGGGGGAAGGAGACATCCCCACCCCCCACCATGCAGCCTCCTCGCTGGCCACTCCACTACAGGGAAACTTTCCAAGCTTTTAATCAAATTATCTTGCTAAGAGAGGCTCAGCATCGATCAGTACACTGTGAGAGGTGAACGCTTTCCCCTCCTGATGCACAAATCATCGGGGCCAGAAGTTTTGATCAAATTAAGCAGAGGATCAGAGCAGGCAGGAGCGGATTAAGGGCCGGCTCTGCAGTTGGCCAGCGACAGCTCCTTGTCAACATCTGCCACTGATGCATATTCATTGCTGCTGCTTCATTTCATCTCATTGAAGAGCCTTCCTCATCCTCCCTGCCGCATGCTCTCACCTCCCAGAAGAGGCTGTCAGGGGTTAACAGGAAGATTTCTAAGCTTTCTAAAAAAGTTTTTATGGCCTGAGTTGTCTGGACTCCCCTGGGTCCTGCAACACCAGCGGAAGAGCATAAAGGAAAAAAACAAGGCAGCGCCTGGGGCAGCACAGGCAGGACCAGATTGGGACACACAGCCAGGGCCTGGGAGGGTGCAGAGGGAAAGGAAACGGAGACCCTCGGACCATGGGTCTTACACCCACCCCACCCCATCTACCTGAGCTGGGCAGGAAAACCATGGTGAGGTTTATCCCAGAATAGCAGGGGTTTCCTGCAGCTTCCCACAAAGCTGGTGGGGTTTGGATTCCTTCTTCTGTCCCTGTGCTGCCACTCACAAGGCAGCAACTTGAGAATGGACACAGAGCTGGAGGGGGAACCTGCCTTCCTCTGCCATGGTGAGTATCCTGGGATCAGACAGGACCCCCAGGCTCCGCTGGCTCCTGGTTCTGCCCATGGCACAGCCAGGGCAGAGATGGCAGCGCTGGAACGTCACACAGTACCTGAGGCGGTCACAGAACATGTCCATGATCTCCAAGAGCGACTGGACACACAAGTCCCGGGAGAAGTCATCGAACTAGAGCAGGGGAACACAGAGAGACTTCAGATGGGGGCTGCTCCGGCAGCTCCCGAAACAAGCTCAAGCCCTTCCTCCAGGGCCGGGCCAGGCGCTGCGGCCACAGGACACTCCCCCTGGCAGCTGCCCAGAAGCCACTTGAATGAGAAGTAGGTCAGGACTGTCTGTCGGCCAGGTCGTGCCCTCCCGGGGTGGCGAGAGGCGGTGGGGCCGCGGCAGCAGGGCCGGGGCTGTGCTGCCCTGGCGCGGCGGTGGTGGCCGGACGCCAGCCCCCTGCCCACCCCCGGCTCGGTGGGGCTGGCAGCGCCAACAGCCCGGCTGGCCGCGGGGCTGGGGGCAGGAGGCAGCAGAAGCACGGTCCCTCCGCCTCCTCCCAGAGCAGATGGGGAGCCCCGCCGGGCCGGAGCTTGCCCGCAGCTCCGCGCTGGGCCCACGCTGTGCTGAAGGAGGAAGGCTCGGCTGTCAAGGTCAGTGCTGTGCCCGCCCCTCTGAACGGGCAGTGACGCGGCACCGGGTAACAGCAACGAGCCCGAGCCCTTCGGAGCAGAGCTGGGGTGGGCTCTGCTTTACCCTCCCCTGGGAGCGCATCCTTCCCCCCCGGATCGGCACTGGGCCCGCTGGAGGGGTCCCCACCTCGCCAGGGCTTCACGGCACAACTCCGAGCTCAGCCTGCAGTCCCCCAAAATTTTCAACACTGACTGCCAGCGGCGTTCTCCTCCCATCCCCATAACAACGAGGTGGAGGAAGAGAAACCATTCTCCCTGAAATCATTCCTCCTTTGGTCACCCTGAGTAGGGGGCCTGAGGTCAGCCTGACAAGGAAGGGAGTGGGGGGTCTGTCACAGCCTGTGAGGGGCTTCCCAACACCAAGCAGAGGCAGCCATGGAGGGCTTGTCCCCATGGAAGCAGCACAGGGACACCAAGCACCCGTAGAAAGCCACAGCTGAGCGTGGTGTGTGGCTGCAGCCGCATGGCCCAGGCCCTGGCAGCTCCTCCACGACCAGCTCTGATCACCACAGCGCTGCCAGCACCGCTGACCGCGGCAGGATGTGGTTTCCAGCGGTTGGGATGGGGTTACACGCAGGGCAGGAGCCTGCCAGGCCCCTCAGGGCAGAGGGACCAGGCATTCACACCCCCAAAACCCACTGGGACCTACGGCAGCCCATCCCCAGGGGGGCACAGAAAGGCTCGGGTGCTAATCCGTGCCGGCTGCCCGCTGCTGACTCAGCCCAGGACATCGCTTTCCACTTGACCTACATTTGGTGGGAGCTGTGGGGAGGGAAAGGGATTCGTGGGGTTGTGGGTAAGGAGCAAAACCTCTGAGAGCACCTGCCAGAGCCGTACCTTGCTGATGGCCGTCAGCACCGTGGAATAAGACACCATCTACAACAGAGAAAGCCAAAACAAGTGCGGTGTCACAGGGGCTATGTGCCAGCACCGCGCTCGTTGCTGAGGAACGGCAAGGTCAGGGCACGGCCCCGCTGCCTGTCACCGCAGACGGGGCTGGGGCGCTGACCCGGCACAAATCCAAACAGACATTTTTAGGTGATCACTGATGTGTTTCACACAAACTTCAGGCGATATTAAACGCCAGGATATGAAAGCGTGGAGCTCACAGCGAGTGCAGAGACTCTCGGGGGGCAGAATTCCCACCCCGGGCAATGGCAGAGGCTATTTATAGAAACATCCCTGCCCAGGGCATGCGCTGAGCCCTTCACTGCCTGCCCCGGCCCAGGAGAGGCTCACATGGGGATTTGGGGTGCCTGCCCAGCCCCAGAGAGGCTCACATGGGGATTTGGGGTGCCTGCCCACCACCAACACCCCACTAGCTTTGCCCACCTCACTGAGGCTGCAAGGTGACCCCGAGCAACACCAGCAGGTCCTTACCTGGGAGCTGATGGCGTATTTCAGGTAGGACAAGATGAGTGGGTTTGGGGACGGCCCGATCATGGCCTGCTCCAGCAGAGCCTCTGCAAGGAAAGAGGGTCCCAGGTCAGCACACAGGGACACACAGACACACTGTTCTGCCCTCATCCCACAGGGAAGCAAAGTCCAACTGTACCAACCACAGCGACTCCACACCAGTGTTCTTCTAAATTCACTGAATCCCACAACTTTCTAATCCCTGACGGGCACAGGCCGGTGAATAATTCAGGCAGAGCACGCAGCCTCCTGCTAACACTGCTCTCTCCCTGGGCACTCCAGCCCCAAAATTGCTGCTGCTGCTCTCCACATTCCCCTCCCTCCCACTTCTTGCCAGGAGGCTCCTGCAGCCTCCACCGAATGGCTTTTGCCTGGGCACCTGGGGCTGAGCTTGGGGCCACCAGTCCCCTGCACTGGGTGCAGCCCTGCCCGTCTGGCCCTCGGTGGCCCGAGGGGCTCTGCCCGTCCCATCTGCTCAGCCAAGCCTTTAATTGCCCATTTGAACCATGGCAGAGTGCAGGAAGCACCTCCCCGAGCAGGCCCCGGGCTGTGGTGGGCTGTGGCGTGGGCTGCAAGTAGGTCAGAGCACCCAGATGTAAAAGGGGGAGTAGCAGCAGGGTGGGAAGTTGTCGCCCCAAAGCCGAGGAGGAGGAGCCACCGCCGGATGCCAAGTGCAGGAGCAGGAGACTCCCTGGGTCTTGCTCCAAGGCTGAATCCTGGGCCAAGAGCGTCTGGGATGAGGACAGAAGGCTGGTGGCAGCCGTCCCCTCCCCAGCCCATCCCAGAGTGTCACCACGAGCCAGCCACATGCTGCTCCCCACTGCAGACGTGTCAGCAGCGATCTGCCGGGCCCTGCCGTGATCCCAGCAGCTCGTGCCAGCTTTCCCTCCTTTGTACTTCCAAGCTGAAAGGCATGAGCTTGGGAAAGGACAGCTCCGGGGGCTGTGGTGAGGAAGGGAGCTGCTGTTCCAGCCATTGGGACCTCGGGAATGGGCTCTCCCTGTGTGCACACAATGCTCACAGTCGGCGCCAGCATCCTGCCCTTGTGGCTCCCAAAAGGAAAAGGGGACACGGCTCCTTCCCCTCCTGGCAGAGGAGCTGCCCCCAACGAAGCCACTGAGCCCTAGCTAAATGTGGGCCAGGAGAAACCTGCTCCTGCAGAAATAATAACGAATTATCATCTCTGGCTCTGGTTTTGGGGATACACAGACAAGCCCATGCCAAGCATCCCACAGGCCTTGCTGCCAGCAGAGCAGGAGCCGGTGCCACCAGGGTGGGAACAGGCACCAGGGAGCCCCGGGGACCAGCTGGGCAGCAGCAGGACCAGCCCTTGAGCCAACCACCCCCACCCCCAGCAAATAAATCCAGAGCAAATCCATCTCCCCATGGCCACAGCTCCACTTGGCCCCTCCAGCCTCACCTTGGAGAGGACAAACCCAGCTGGGGCAGCTCAGCAGTGGGGACAGGAGGTGACAAAAACCAGACACTGACAGAAAATCCACTGGGAGGATGGAGGGAGGGGGAAAACATCCACAAGGGAAAGATCCCCATACTCAGAGCAGTGAGAGCTGCTGCCTGTGTGGGGCTGGTTCCTTTAAAACCCCCTGGAGCAGCAACCCCCAGCTCTGTTTATTTATCCAGGGACTCGCTGCATGGGGAAAATCCCAGCACCAAGTTTCTATAATTAGCAGGAGAGCCTGGCAAATCTTTAAACCAGTCCTAGCCTTTGGCAGGATTTGTGTGAAATGCCCTTGAGTTGGGCTGGGAAGCCAGGGTGGGAAGCAGCCTTGGGAGCAGCACCTGGCTCCTGTGCAATGCTAGAATCAGGAAATTGGGGAATCATTAAGGCTGGGAAGACCTCCAAGAGCATCTCACCACTAACCCAAGCCCCCAAGAGCCATATCCACATGGTGACTCCACCACAACCTGTTCCAACACATAACCACCCCTTCCATGAAGAAATTTCCCCTAATTTCCAACCTAATTCTCTCCTGGCTCAACTCAAAGCTGCTCCCCTTGTCCCAAAAGCCAGGCTGTGCTGACCCCTGAACCTTCCCATAGGGAATAATGGAGGGAATGACCCCAAAACAGAGCCAGTGGGGTGGGAAAGGGGTGGGGGAACAGTCGGGAATGGGCTGAAGTGGTTGGGAATGGGCATTTTGGCATGAAAAGTGGTGTGGGAAGGGGGGGGGGCCCAAAATGCAACAAAAACCCCCAAAACACCCCTGTCTGCACCCCAAAGAGGGGAACACTAGGGGAAACAACCCACTGCCCTCGTGGAGACCCCCAAAACACCGCTGTGTGCCCAGTAAAGAGGGGGAACCCCCCGCCTCCCCCCGGACCTGCCAGGTTGAGGATGTCCCAGGTGGCTCCGCGGGGGAAGAACCGCTTCATGTTTATGGCCCATTGATAGTCGCTCCAGCGCTCCTTCCAGGCCTGCAGGATGGCCTGCTTCAGGTTCACCACCTTCATGGTCCCCCTACGGACGGAGAGCTCAAGGCGAGCGGCACGGAGCCCTGACGCCGCCGGGCAAGGCAGAGCGGGCCGGGGAGCGCGGGTAGGCGGCCCAGCGGCTTCGGAGGGGCGCAGCTGGGGGTCCGCCCGCTCCCTGGGGCTGGGAGAGCTCGGAGCCGCCCCGGAGCCCCCCGGAGCCCCCCGAGGTCCGGTGCCCGCAGGTCCCGCCGGGTCCCGCCGTCTCCCACCGCGGCCCGGCGCCGCCCTCAGCGCCTGGGCACCGCCATGGCGGCACCTGTCAACAAACCGCACGCTGATTGGGCGGCGGGGCAGGGCGGGCACGGGGGGTGATGGGAATGGTAGTTCGGGGGGGAGAGGGCGGGCGGGAGAGGGAGCGAGTGTGCAAAGGGTGGGTGGAAACGGGGGCGAGTGTGCAAACACCGAGGTGAGAGTACAAGCACCGTGTGGGTGAGCAAACGGGGAAGAGTGGGCAAACATGGGGGTGTTTGTGTTGAAACATGGGGGTGAGTGTGGAAATAGGACTCGACTGTGCAAACACCGGGGGTGAGTGTGCAAATAGGGTGAGTGTGCAAACACAGGGGGGGTGTGAAAATGACGGGTTGCAAACACGGAGGTGTGCAAACAGGGGTGGGTGTGCAAATAGTAGGGGTGTGAAAAGGTGGGGGGGTACAAACATGGAGGGACGATGCAAACATGGTACGTGTGTGAAAATGAGAGGGCGTGCAAAAATAGGGTGAGTGTGAAAACAGGGGATGTACAAACACAGGGTGAGTGTAAAAGCGTGGAATGTGCAAACAGGGTGCAAAGGGGTGAGTGTGTGAAGGCTTTGGGGTGGCAGCACGGGTGTCCCAGCACGGCCGTGTGCAGGTGTGTCGGTGTGTGCACACACGTGGCATTGTGTGTGCGTGCACAGATGTGCACAGGTGTTCATGCACGCACGCACACGTGAGCACAGGTGTGCCCACAGGTGTGTGTGTGAGCACAGGGGTGTGCACGTGTAGGTGTGCAACCACAGGTGTGCACTGAGGGCTGCGTGTGACACAGGCAGGTGTCTGCACGCTTGTGGATATGCGGGAGTGTGTGTGTGTGCATGTGTGTGTGTGTGTGTGTGTCCCTGCACACGCGTGTCAACACCAACACCCCCGGGCAGGTGTGCACACAGGTACCCGTGCAGGGGTGGGCACACAGGGGTGTGCACGGCTGTGTGCCGCAGACACGCGTGTGCACACACGTGTCACAGCCATGGGCCTGGGCTGCCCCCCACCCCCTCCCTGCAGTACCAGCAGCTAAAAATATCCCCAGGGATGGTGCCAGCCGTTGCCGTGGCAACAGGAGGATGGGGAGCTGGGCCGGGGGGCAGCCCCCCACAAACCCCAGCCCCTCAGAATCCCAACACCCTCAGTACTCCCAGCACCCCAACACCCCCAGAATGCCCCCAGTAGCCCCCCACCACCTCCAGCACCCCCAGAACACCCTGCAAGCCTCAGGCCTCAACACACCCAGTCCCCCCCAAACCCTCAGCACCCCCGACACTCTCAGTACCCCCAGAACCCCCCAGGAGAGAACCCCAGGGGAACTCCCCAAGGCTCAAGAGCAGGGTGGAAGCCCCCAGGGTGCTGGGGTGGGAGCTCAGTCACCCACTTCCCCCCCAACACCCCCCAGCCCTGTTCAGGGGGGCTTCGCGGCCCCTTAATTCCCCGGTTAATCATTCATGGGGCCGGGGCGCAGCAAATCCCCCCGTGCCGGGGCCGGGATTAGGCGGGCAAGCGGCTGCCCAGCCGGCGAGGGGCCCCGGCAGCGGGGGGGGGGGGACCCCGGCAGCGGGGGGGTCCCACCGGGGGGAGCCCTATCCACGAGGAGGGATTTCCTGTGCAGGGGGGGGGCCACTTCCCACAGCTGGCGGGGGAACAAACACCACGGGGGTCCCCAGGCAGGAGGGGATCAGAGGAGCGCTGCTGGACACCCCCCCAGCACAGCACTCCCAGAGTTTGGGGGCAGGGGGTGGTGGCCCTGGCATGGTGGGGGGGTGGCAGGGTGTGCTCGGGGGGTCGCAGCTCCCCGGGGCGCCGCGGGGGCGGCCGGGCGGGGGGAAGGCGTCGAGGCTTCGGCGCCTTGGCAGGGCGCCCCGGCACAGCTGCCTCCGGCCTGGGGCCGGGGGGGCCGGAAGGGGCTGGGGCCGTTCCCAGCGCCGGGGGCAGGCGAAGGGTGAGCAGGGGCCAGCGTGGGGGGTTTCCCCTTCCCACGGGGTCACAGGGACGGCCGGGAGCTCTGGTGCAGCGTCCTGCTGGGGGGCACATGGCTGGTGACTGGTGTTTGGTGGGGTGTGAAGGATCTGATCTGGGGCGGGGGGACACCCCCATGGGGCCATCCGGACCGCTCAGCTGGTGGTGGGTGCTGCCCCATGGGGGTGTCTAATGCTGGGAATGGAGATGCCTGGTGTTATCCCCTTCCTGGGGGTCCGGGGGGGCACCACTGCTGACTTGGGGCTATATTTAGTGTCTCTGCCGCAGAGCAGCGGGATGAATTTTAATGAGCGTGTTCCGGCCGACTGCCTGCGCCCCGAGAACAGCACGGCCCCTCTCAATCCCAAATCCCCCCAGTGGGGCTCTGCCACAGTGCATGGGGTCCCCACCCTCCTGGGGCAGTGCAGAGAGACCTGTGGTGGCACTGGGGGCGCCTCACAGGGGACGGGGGGCTGGTGATGAGTGTGAGAGGTGCCTGTCCATGCTCCAGAGGGGCCAGAGGCAAACTCCAGCCCTGCCTCAGTTTCCCCACTGGGATGGGGGGATGCCAGGCAGCCTCAGGTGGGGGGATCTGGGGACATGACGTGGTGTTGAGATGGCCGAGCCCCGTGGTCCGGGGGCAGGCGAGCTCGGCCACAGCCTTATCACGGGCAGACGGTTGCGGGGGGCCTTGGCCGCGCTGTGTTTGCTGAGGATAAAGTGTACAGAACAGGCGGGGAGGGACGGGGGAACCGTCACGCTGCTGCTGCCCCGCCACGCTGGGACCGCCAGCCATGCGAATGAGGGCCCCAGGGTGACACAGGGACCAGGGGATCAATGGGGGCTAGGAGGACCACAGGCCTATGGGGATCAGGGACAGTGAGAGGTCCAGGGGTCCACTGGGGTCTGTGGGGACACCCACCAGCAGTCCCTGGTGTCACACTCCTCCGTGTTCTGGGTAGCACCATTCCCTGGGGGCCACCATTCCCTGGGGGCCACCATTCCCTGGGGACTCTCATTACCTGGGGACCACTATCCCTGGGAACCACCATCCCCTGGGCATCCCCATTCCCGGGGTAGCACTGTCTCCTTGTTGTCCCCATTCTGAGCAACACCGTGCCCTGAGAGCCGCTGGCCCTTGGGGATCCCCCTTCCCTGGGTGTTGCCTGCGTACCCCGAGTATGGGAAACCAACCCCTGGGTACACCCCTCCCATGGAAACCTTCATCCCTTGGGGACCCTCCTCTCCTGGAAGCCCTGGAGACCCCCATCCCCCTCGTCCCCCGGGTGTCATTCCACCGCCTGTGCAGCCCAGGGAGGGGAGTACCCACGGGGCTGGGGGGTGGGGGGCGGCCAGGCTGAACCCGCCGGGGGTCCCGGGGCCGAGCTGCAGGGCGCCGGGCGGGGGTGGGGGGGCGGCAGAGCCGCTTTAAGCCCGGGCATGACGGGACGTGTAGTCCTGGAGGGAAAAGGGGGGGCTGGGAGCAGGGGCTGCTGGGAAGGGGGTGGGGTGGCACGGGCGGGTCGGGGGGCTCCGGGGGGCGACCCTCAGCGCCCTCCTCAGTGATCCCCCTGGGCTCCCAGTGCACGCCGCCATCCCCGGCTCCACAGCGGCTGCGGCTCCGGCCCCACAGCGGGGTACGGCCCCCGTCCTCCCCAGTCCCACACATCCCCCGGGGGGCGCAGGGGCAGGGCCCCCCGACGTGCGGGTATCCTGCGGGGCCGGATCCTGCCCGGGGCGGTGCGGATCTGGGTGCGACCCCCGTGCCTGGCGTGTGCCCCGCCCCTGGTGCTGGCCTGGGCACCACGGGGTGTGGAGCTGCCCTCTGCCGCGTGGGCACTGTCACCAATCCCCGTGGGCACCGTCCCAGCTCTCCATGAGCATCATCTCCACCCCACCGCCACCCCGCGAGGGCACCGTCCCAACCCCTCCTGGGTGCTGTCCCCAAATCCTGTGGGCAGCGTTTCTAGTCCCCACTGTCACTATCACAGCATCCCCGTGGGCACCGTCCCCAGCTCCCTGCGGGCGCCGTCCCCTGCCCTCGTGGGCACCTGGTTGTCACTGTCACAGCATCCCCGTGGGTGCTGTTCCCAGTCCCTGTGGGCATCGTCCCCACCCTGCCATGGGCATCCCCCTGGGCCTCCCTGGGCACTGTCTCCGGTCCCCCTTGGGTACAGCCCCCCACGCTGTGGTCGCCATCCCCCATCCACGTTGTCACTGTCACTACCTCCCCGTGGGCACCGTCCCAAACTCCTGTGGGCACCAGCTTCACCCCACCACGGGCACCATCTCGGGGACGCTGTGGGCACCGTCCCCAGCTCCCTGTGGGTGCAGTCCCTAACCCCCGTGGGCACCTCCCTTAGCCCTCCCCCCCCCCTGCATACAGCCCCCCACCCTGTGCTCACCACCCCCCGTCCTCGTTGTCGCTGTCACCACATCCCCGTGGGCACCGTCAGGGCTCCCATCACGCACCCGGCCACGGACACCGTCCCCACCCCGTGATCCCCGTGTCCTGCACTCCCCATCCCGGGGTCACCCTCCCACGGTACGCCCCGACCCCGCCGCTCCCCCGTGGGTCCCCACGCGGGGCCGGGCGCGGCGGGTGCAGGGAGCGGCTGCGGCCGGCGGAGGGGGCTGCGGCCGCGGCGGAGCGGAGCGGGCGGGCGGCGGGGCCGGGGGAGGGAGGAGCCAGCGCCGTTCGTCCGCCGCCGCCGCCGCCGCCGCCGCTGCGCCCCGCTCCGCTCCGCGCCCCGCACCGCCGCTCCGAGCCCCGCTCCGCGCCCCGCACCTTCGCTCCGCGCCCACCGCCGTCTCCCCCAGGTACGGCCCGAGCGGCCCCGCCGGCCCCCCCGGCCCCGCCGCCCCCCGGTTGTTTACCGCCGCCCCCCCGGGCCCCCCCGGCTGAGCACGGGCGCAGTTCGGTGGGTGTAATGGGGGGGGGGGTGGAGGGTGATCGGAGCGGGAGGCTCGGGACCCGCGGAGGGCTCGGGGGCCGCGAACCGCGAGGAAAAAACACGGGGAAAGATTTTTTTCTTGGAAAATCCGGGCGTTTGGCGTGGGGCGGGGGGGCCGCGTTCCCCCGTGGGGGCGGGGGGGGGCACCGCGCCCCCCACCCCCGCCGCTGCTGCATGCGGGG
The DNA here is from genome assembly GCF_965178545.1 of Coloeus monedula. NCBI lineage: Eukaryota > Metazoa > Chordata > Aves > Passeriformes > Corvidae > Coloeus > Coloeus monedula. The sequence continues at coordinate 4,546,166 of NC_138806.1, read as the reverse complement.
CACGGCGCTGCCCCCCGCCCGCCACGCCACGCCACGGGGGCAGCCCCCCCCCAGCCGTGGCCCCCCGGCCCCGCGGCCCCCCCGTGGCCGTGGCGTGGCGGCGTGGCGGGGTCCGGGCCGCGGCGTGGCTTTGCGGTGATGGGCGCGGGGCCGCGCCGTGGGCAGGTCGCGGGGCCGGGCCGTGGGCAGGCCGTGGCCCTGTCGCGGCGGGGGGGGGAGAACCGTGGACGGCCGGGCCGTGACGGCGCCGTGGGGTGTCCGTGGGGGCTTTAGGGGCCCCTGTGGCCGCTCCCCCGCACCCACCCCGCAGGACGGCAGGAATGCTGCGATTTTTTTATTTTTAAAATTTTAAAATATTTTTTTCATTTTTTTTTTTGCGCCGAGAGGAGAGCGCGGGGGGGGCGGGGGGGGGCGGTTCGGCCGCTCCCGGTTAGGGCGGGGGCAGCGGGGGGGCGTCCCCGGTGCGGCGGGGTGGGGGGGGGGCCTCGAGCCCCGCACCACGGGCTTCGCCCTGAGCGGGGCGCGGGGCGTGGCGGGGGCTCCCCTCTCCACGGCGCCCCGCGGTCCCGCGGGATGTACCCCACCCCAACCCCGGGGGGGGGGGCGGATCCTGCCCCCGGTCCGGTGTTGCCGCCGGGGCTAGGGATGCGGTCCCAGCCGGACTCCGGCGCGTCCCCACTGTGCCATGCGGGGAAACTGAGGCAGGGGCGGGCGGGCGCCACGGCCAAGGTCACCCCGGGACCGCGACCTTCAGCCGTGACCCCCCCGCCGGGGGCTGCCACCGGCACCGACACCGGGAGCAGCACCGGGAGGCCGGGCTGCGCCTCACCCCGCCTGACCTCCGATGGCACCGGGGACCCCCGCGGCTCCGCTGGAGCGCGAGGGGGGCTGGGGCCGCCGTGGGGCGCGGGCAAACCCCGGTGGAACCGGTTTGGGGGGGCTCCCCTGCCCGGGGGTCTTGGTGCAGGGTGGGGGCGCGGCGCGTTCCCCCCTTCCCAGGGCAGTGCCGTGCGGCTGCGTGTGCCCCCCGCAATGGTGCGGGCCCCGCGCCCCGCGGGCCGGCGGAGCGGGATCCTCGCGTTGGGGTTCCCCGCGGCACCCCTCATCCTCCCGCAGCCGTGACCTTCGCAGGGCCGCGGCGTGGTCGCCCCGCGGGCGGGTTCCCCGAGCAGGGAGCGCGGGCCGTCCACGCCCGGTGTCCCGCACCCTGCGGAGCAGGGACGGGGGGGCTGCGGGCGCACCCCCGACCCCTCCTAGCGGGCGGCGGCTGCAGGAAGCGGGACCCTCCGGCTCCGTTCCTCGCCCCGCGAGCGCATTCTCGGAGCAGCGGAGACTGAAGCAGCGGCGGGGCCGCCCTTGGGGTCCCGTCCCGCGGACCCCCGGCCCCGCCGGACCCCGCGCAGCCGCCGGTGCGTGGGGGCGGGGCCGGACGCCTGGGTCCCCCTCCGGACTGGGGGGAGAGAGGAGGAGGAGGAGAAGGGGGGATGCGGTGTAGGCGAAGGCGGGCGCGGGCTGCGCTCCCAGAGCCCCGCTCAGGCTGGATGCGGGTGGGGGGTGCAGCGGGGTCGGCCCCCCCGGGGCGGTGCCGTTCGGGATGTCCCCCGCGCTGCAGACCCTCGGACAGGGTCGGGTGACTGCAGGAACGCTGCGAGGACCTGTCCCTCGCGTCCCCTTCTCAGGGGGGACGGGCTCCCCCGGACGATCTCGGTGCTTTGTCCCGGTGTCCCTTCCTGTGTGCCGGTGCCCGTTCCCGTGTCCCGGTGCCCGTTCCCGTGTCCCGGTGGCTGTCCCTATGTCCCCTCGTCGGTGCCCAGGCTGGGCACCTCGTGGCGGCCGCCTCCCCCCTTCAAGCAGGGCCCCCGGGGGAGGGGACCCAGGAGCCCCCCCTCGTTCCCGTGCACGTGAACCGGAGCCCCCGATTTAGAAACGTCCCATGCCGTGCCAAGGGCTGAGAATAGCTCCCGGCGTCCCGGCACACCTCCTGGGGCCAGGGGCACCCCGCGGGGCTTGGGGCCCGCAGCCACCCCAAAGAGCTGAGACTGGGCGCAGTCAGCGCACACCAGGTGCTCGGGGGTCCCTGTTGGGTGACCTTTGCGGCCTGGGGAAGCAGTGACATGGGGATGAGCCACATCCTGTGCACTGGCACAGGGGCACGGTGCTGGGGATATGGGAGTGTGGCTCTTTCTCTGCTGGGCAGCTCCGGTGGGATGGGAAATTGAGGTGGGGTTGGGAAACGGAGGCGCAGCTGAGTGCTCAGACACTGCAGGAAGGAGCGGCCGGTGTGGCCTTGGTTGGAGGTAATGTTATTGGGAGTCCTGTGGGGTTCGTGGGGGCTGCAAGGCTGGGGTCGAGTCATGGTGCAGGTCCCCAGTGTGGTGATGCAGGACCCATCGGAGGCTCGAGGACACCACATGGGTGCCCAGTCAGTGTCGGGGCAGGTCACCAGCCCTGCAGCCGCCAGCTGTCATACAAGTGGTGGCTTCTCTGAGCCACAAGCCACAGGGAGGACACAAACCTGGGCTTAGCCATCCTGTGCCACAGCACAGCCCAGACCCCACATGTGTGGGGAGGGGGCACCATGCAGGGCTCCCATGGCACTGGGTGGGCTGCCCTGATGTCAGGCCCGTGGCATCCCCCTTGCTCGGGCTGCCCAGCTGCTGCGCATGCCTGGGATTCCTGCAGCCTCCCGGCACAGCACAGCACAGCACAGCATGGCACAGCACGCTGTCCCCACTGCCACATGTGCCCACGGTAGTGGGCACCGCGTGGCGCTGGGCATGGTGTGCTGGGTGTGTGATGGGCGCACAGCACCAGACGCAGACACGCGTGTGGCACTTGGCACAGCCTCACACACGGGCATCGGCGCGTGCCGGGTGCTGCCAGCCGTGGTACGGCAGGTGCCCTGTGCCTGGCCACACTCCCACAGCACGGTCCTGCCAGCTGGTACAGCCAGGGTTCTTCAGGCAGGGGCAGATCTCTACCACCCTGGTGCCCATCACGATGCTGCCCCAGTGCCCACTGTGACACTGCCCCAGTGCCCACCGTGATGCTGCAGTGCCCATGATGACACTACCCCGGTGCCCGCATGGCCAGGCATCGCTGGCCAGTGGCCGCGGGTCTGCCCTGCCCCCAGCCCGCAACTAATCACACTAATTGGCACCGTGGCTAAAGCGCTTAGGCCCTCACCTCCCTGACCCGGCTGGCAGCTGGGCTGGGGGGGGATGCTGGGACCCCCGGAGCCCATCTGTGCTGGGGGGCAGGGACACGGCAGTGGCCCCGTGGGGCGGCCCCGGTATCCAGCACCCACGTCCGGCTGCACGGAGGCGGTCAGTGCCTGTGTGGAGGGGCGTCCCATTGTCTGGGTTCCCCGTTCCGGGGGTCCCCGGGGGTGGCGTCTGTGGGGAGCGGGGTGCTGGGTGCCCCCGCTGGGGCGAGGTGGCTCCCGCCGCCGGCCCAGCCCCGGACTTTGCCCCCGGGTTGTTTTCAGCCGCCTGCAACCACCCGACTCAGCAGAAACGCTCCCCTGGGCGTGGGGCTGGGCTGGGGGGGCGCCGGGAGGGCTCCCGCCGGCTGCCACCCCGTTCCCACCCAGCACCCACCCAGCACCTGGTGCTGCAGGTGGGACGCGCAGGTTTGGGTGCCGGCGGCGCAGGGTGGGCTGAGACCTGACTGCGCTCATCACACGTGTCCCGCTGGAGGAGGAGGAGGAAGAGGAGGAGGAGGAGGAGAAGAGCCGCCTCCCGTGTCTGTCTGTCTGGGCCGCCCTAGCGCGCCCGGGATTCCTCGAGTGACGGTTCCTGGAACGGCACCGCAGGCTCCGCCGGGTGATCCCAGGGGTGCTGGTGATACTGGGGGTGTCAGGGGGTTGCTGGGGTCTCGCTGGGGTGGCGAACCCCGACCTAACGCCGCTGCCCCCCGGCTTTAGCCCTGAGCCTCTCGTTTGGGGCTGCACCCACCAGGCCACCTCAGTGGCGAAACTGAGGCGGGGTGGCCGAGCCCACCCACCGCACACCGGCTTTGGGGACACCCCATATCCCACCCCACAGTGGTTTCACCGCGACGTCGATGCACCCCGAGCCCCACACATGCACCGAGCGTGTCGGGGCTCTGCCGGCGCGCGGGGTCCCGGGGGAGGGGGGCGGGGGGCGGCGGGGGGGCCGGTGCCCGGCGGGGGCCGCGCAGCTCTGGATCCCTGCCAGTGCCTATACTTGGAAGTTCTCCGCGCGCCGTTCCCATATGGAACAAACATTTGCTGCAGCCCCCGGCTCTATAGGTACCGCCGGCCCCAAACCCGGCCTGAGGCTGCGGCAGGGGTGCCCAGCCCCCCCATGAGCCCCCCGAGGCGGGGAGTGCACTCCCGGCTAGTGGGATGCGCTGCGGTGCCTCAGTTTCCCTCAAGACGCTGGTGCAGGCGACGCCCCCTCCTCAGGGGGTCTGTGGGACCCGTCGTGCGAGCCCCCCCCGTGCGGCTCTGTGCACCCAGGGGTGCAGCATCCCTCGCCCCCCATCCCCTCGCTGGTCGGGGTGTACTCGGCTTGGGGGGGGGGGGGGCAGCAAGGGGGGAGCCGGCCGGGGCGCCCCGTAGCGTGGGGGTGTCGGGAGGGCCCCCAGCCCCGTCCGCCGCGTTTTAAATCCGCCGGAGGAATTTCTGTGGCGGCCAAGACAAACGTGACCTACTTTCTGCTGTCCCCGCGCGGAGCGGAGGAGCCCGGGGCTGGGCACCGCGCCCGCCGCGGCCCCCCCGGCGCGGGCTGAGGGCCCCCCGCGCCCCTCACACCCCTCCGCGCCGGGAGGGTCACCGGAGGGTCACGGGGGGACTCGTGAGCAGGGCCCCCCCATCCCACCGGGGTGCTGGATGGGTGCTGGGTATCCATGGGGATGTGGAACGGGGTGGGCACGAAGAGCCGGGGGGATGCTGCCGCCGTCGTGCTTCAGTGTCCCCGTCACGGGGGACACCCCCGTCGGGGGCTGCCCCCCGGTGCTGCCCGCGCCCTGACCCCCCCCCCCCACAACGTGTCTTTGCCACAGCAGAGCTCGCAGAGGAGGGATCGCCCGGACCCCCGGCGCCCCCCACCCCGTAAGTCGCCACCTACCCATAAGTCACCCCTCACGCCGTAATTCGCCCCCCTCCCCGTAAGTCACACCCACCCCCAGATTTGGGGGTGTCCAAATGTGCCATGACCGCGTCAGGGCTCAACCTGGCCCCCCAGCCGCAGCATCTGAGGGGCTTCCCTGGGTGCTGAGGGGCTGCCCTCTGCACCCCCTCCCCAACGAGCTCCCCCTACCCCTTGGGGGGGCCCCCAGCCCTGCCCCAAAGCGGGGGGGGCAACTCCCTGTGTGTGCTTGTGCTTTGCTGCACACTCACAGCCCTGAGCACGTTCTCACACAGCCTTGCACCCCGGGTGTGCTTTTGCACACCCACCCACACCTGTGCACACTCACACAGCCCTGCACACCTGTGCACACACCTCTGCCTGCTCTTGCACAGCCCTGCACACTCTTAGACGCCTTCCATGCTGCCACAGCCTTGCACACCTGTGCACACTCTCACACACCTGGACGTGCTCTTGCACACCCGTGCACACACTCTCACGTGCTCTGTACACCTGTGCACCCTCTCCCCCAGCGTGGCACACCTGTACACACACTTGCACACCTGTGCACGTTCTTGTACACCTCTGCACGTTTTTCCACAACCCTGCACACTCTTTCACTCACTTAATGCTCTCACAGCCTTGCACACTTGTGCATTTCACCCCCTGTGCAAACTCTCACCCCCCTGTGCAAACTCTCACCCCCCTGTGCACACTCTCACACCCCTGTGCCCTCTGGCCCAGCCCCGGTGCTGTTGCACACACCCTGCACGTTGCTCCCTACTCGTCTTCTCCCATGTCCCTCGTGCCCTTGCCCAGCCCTGGGCGCCCTAGCACGCTCCACACGTTCTTGCATGCTCACACCCAGCCCTCCCCCGTGGCCACAGCTCCTGGGGGTCCCCTATGGCTTCACACCCCTCCCTGGGTGTCCCCTCTGTGTCCCCCACGGCTGGTCTGGGCTGACCCCCCTGTCCCGCAGGGTCCAGCCCGGGATGCTGCGTGGTGCTGAGCACTGAGGGGCACCATGGGGTGCGCGGCGTAGCCCCCCGCCGTGGCTCCCCAGCCGTGGCCCCCCCGCCGTGGCCCCCGCGTGGCGCCGGAGCCCCCTCGGTCGGTGCTGAGCGCTCCTTGATGGAATTGCGGTGAATGGAACAGAAGCCCAGCACCCTGGACCCGCTGTCGGAGCCAGAGGACACCCGGTGAGTCCCCACCCCAGCACGGGGACATGCGGGGGACACGTGTGGCACCACGCCTGGCGTGTCCCAGCACATCCCTGTGTGGCCCATACCTGGCTGTGCCCTCTGTGTCCGAATGCCGTGTGTGTCCCCGTGTCCCAGTGCCCACTGTGTCCTTTGTGTCCCTGTGCCTGCTGTGTCCCTGTGCCTGCTGTGTCCCTTGTGTCACTTGTGTCCTCGTGCCTTGTGTCCCATGTGTCCCTGTGTGGTTGTGTATGTGTCCCTGTGTCCTGGGTGTCCCTTTTGTCCCTGTGCCCATGTCCCCGACCACCCCGTGTGTCCCCACTCATGTTCCGAACCTGGGTGTCCCCATGTCCTGTACATCCCCGTACCCCAGGTGTCCCCCAGCCCCACTGTACCCCACATGTCCCCAAGTGTCCCTATGTCACGTTCTGGGTATCCCCACACGTGCCCATGTCCTGCGTGTCCCCCTGCCCCCCACATGTCACCGGCTAAGTCCATGCCCAGGTGTCCCTGTGTCCCCACGCCCACATGTCCCCACTCGTGCCCCGCCATGGTGTCCCCCCCACTCGTGCCTCTCCCAGCCGCCCCCTCCCCTCACCCCCCCACCCCTCCCACGGCTATTTCGGGCCCCCGGTGGGGGGTGGCGGCCCGGGGTCACCTTGGGCTGGAGTGGCCCTGGGGGTGGGGGGTCCCCGGGGCTCCCCCCCCCCGCAGGTGCCGATCCCCGCGGCCTCGGGCCCCCCCCCCGCGGGGACGGGCGCGCGCGGACCCCCGCCGCCCGCCATTGGCTGAGCCCCGATGACGTCACTTCCCCGCTCAGCCAAAAGGACATTTTGTCTTTGACTGTGAATGAGCCCCTCCCCCACCCGCCCCTCCCCCACCCTTCCCCCGCCCCTCCCCCACCCCCCACCCTTTTCCTTCCCCTCCCCCACCCGCCACCCTTTCCCTTCCCCTCCCTCCCCCCCCTCCGCCCGGTCCCAGCCCCCCCAGGGCGGTGCCGTGTCCCGGAGGGAGGGGGGTCCCGGCTGGGGTGTTCTGGGTGGGGGGGGTCCCCAGGGCCCTCTCCTACCCCCCCATTCCGCACCCCAGGGCTGGACCCCACCTGTGACATCGCCGCGCTGGGACCCCCGCGTGGGGGCTGCTCATTTCCCTGCAGAGAAGGGGGTTCGAGAGGGGTTTCGGGGGGCTGTTGGAAGTTTGGGGGGGCAGCGGGAATCCATGGGCACCGTCTCAGCCTGTCACCCCCCCTCCCGCAGGTGGCTGGATGGGAAGCGCAAAAGAAAGAGCAGCCAATGTTTGGTGAAGAGCAGCATGTCAGGTACGGGGACCCGCGGCACCCCCCGAACCCCCCCGGGCACCCCATGGCCCTGCTGGGCACCCCCGGGTCCCCCGAGTATCTCACGTGCTCGCCGGGTTCTGCAGGCACCCCGTGTCCCTGGTGAGCACTGCAGGGGCCCCAAGTCCTTACCACGGACCCCTGGATACCCCCCATGTTCTTTGTGGACATCTTGGGGTCCCCAAGTCTCTTCAGACAAGCCAGGGTGCCACAGACACCCCATGTCCCTGGCAGGCACCCTGGGGGCCCCAAGTCCTTGCCAGGGTCCCCTGGCCACCCCATGTGTCACGTGGGTCCCCCAAAGTCAATGGACATCCTTTGTCCCCCATGGTCACCCCAGGATTCCTGTGTCCGTGCAGGTACCCCAGGGTCCCACGGACACCCCATGTCTCGACCGGGTCCCCTGGAGTTCCCACGGACACCCCTTATCCCCTGTGAGCACCCCAGGAACTCCAGGGTCATTGCCAGGGTCCCACGGACTCCCTATGTCCCTGGCGGACACCCCGAGGTCCCCATGTCCCCCAGGCACCCCAGAGTCCCGTGGATACCCCACTCCCATGCCCCCCCTGTACCCCACATCCCTGCAGGGTCTGCGGGGGTCCCAGTCCCCCACGTCCCCCTCGGCGCCCCGTGGGTCGGGGCGGTGCCATCGGGGCGGCAGCGCCCTGGGGTGGACGATAAGGGGGGCCCACGGGCGCTGCCCCCCGCCCTGCCCCATTCCCCGGCGGGGAGCGGCCGGCGCCGGCGGGACCCGACGGGGGGGCCAGGGGGGAACCCGAGCGTCCGGCTCCCGCCCATCCCCTGCACCCGCCCCGCTCCCGGAGGGAGGGAGCACCCGGGGACCCCCGCACCCAGCACCTGCGGAGCGCCAGAGTGGGCTCGAGGGGTGCCCACGCCTGGGTTTGTGGGATCCCGGGTGGGTGTGGCGGTCCTGGGGTGCTGGGGACACTCCCCTGAAGTACGGGTGCTCCGTGCAGGGGGGACCCAGGCATCCAGTCCCTTTCCCATCCCTCCCACCCTTCGGGGATCCCCACTTCCAGCCCCCCCAAAACACGAGGGTGGGCTCCTGGGAGGAGCATGAGGGGCCCGGGGTGCTGGGGACCACCCAATGCATCACGGATGATCTGTGCCTCAGTTTCCCTGAGCAGTCGGTGGTGGGGAGGCTGGGGAGACTGGCGGGGGGCTGGTCCCCGGCCTGCCAGGCAGGGGGACCCCGGACAATGACAGGGACAGTGGGTCTTTGTGTGCCAGGGGGACAGGGACCCCCCCGCTGCCGGTCCCCGGCCAGATAATGGGATAATGGGGGCTTTATTGGTGCAGGGGGCTCAGGCACCCCCCACACACCCCCAGCGTTAACCCTTCCCGTGCCGGGGCAGGGGTAGTGGTGGGGCAGACAGTGGGTGCAGACAGAGGGGAAACTGAGGCACAGGGAGGGGAGGGCTTACTGGGGGTCCCTGGCATGGGGTGTGTGGGGCGTCCCTGATGCTGCATGTGCCAAGGGTCCCTGATGTGAGGCATGCAAGGTGGTCCCTGACTCAGGGTTCCTGGGGGATCCCTGATGTGGGGTGTGTGGGAGGGTCCCTGCTACAGGGTGCTCCAGGAGTCCCTGACTTGGGGTGCCCTGAGGGTCCCTGTCATGGAGCACCCCATGAGTCCCCACTGGTGGGGTCCCTGCTCCGGGGTGCCCTGGGGGTCCCTGACCTGGGGGTCCCCACAGGGTACATCCCTAGTTACCTGGACAAAGATGAACAGTGCGTGGTGTGCGGGGACAAGGCCACCGGCTACCACTACCGCTGCATCACCTGCGAGGGCTGCAAGGTGAGTTGGGGCCGGGGGCTTGGGGAGCTCAGGGGGGCTCAGCAGCGCTCACTGGTCACCCCCCCACGCCCTCCCCAGGGATTTTTCCGTCGGACCATCCAGAAGAACCTGCACCCCACCTACTCCTGCAAGTACGATGGGTGCTGTGTCATCGACAAGATCACCCGCAACCAGTGCCAGCTCTGCCGCTTCAAGAAGTGCATCTCCGTGGGCATGGCCATGGACCGTGAGTTGGGGGTGTGGGGGGTCCCGACACCCTGGGGCACACTGGGGTACCCGGAGCAGCTGCAGGGCCGGGCTGGTATGTGATGCAGCAGTGGGGTGGAATGCATGAATGGGGGGTCCTAGCTGACTGGGGGCATCCCAGATGATAGTGGGGGGCTTTTGAGAGGTGGGTTGGGGTCCTGGTGCTATGGGGCAATTTGGGGTGCCCAGAGCAGCCACAGGAGGAGGCTGGGGGGGGTCACCATGGGGTGCTATGCTGCAGCTGTGGGATGCAGGGATAGGGGGGTCCTGGCTGATGTGGGGGGATCCTGGCTGATGCTGGGGGTCCGGCAGTGGTGCTGGATGACTCGAAGCGGGTAGCCAAGCGGAAGCTGATCGAGGAGAACCGGGAGCGGCGGCGGAAGGAGGAGATGATCAAGTCCCTGCAGCATCGCCCCAACCCCAGCGCCGAGGAGTGGGAGCTGATCCACGTTGTGACAGAAGCCCACCGCAGCACCAATGCCCAGGGCAGCCACTGGAAGCAGAAACGGAAATTCCTGGTGAGTGGATGCAGTGGAGGGACTCTGTCACCATCTCGGTCCCCCACCCTGGCCTCCAGCCCCAGCCGGGATCTGCTGAGCACTCGCACACTCAGCACACACATGGTGGCAGTGCCAGGGTTTGGGATGTCACTGGTGTCCTTGGGCAGTCGAGGGGGGCTGGGACATTGCCCAGTGTCCTTGAGCTGGTCACCCCTAAAGGGTTCAGGGGTGAGCAGTGACCGAAGGGGACAGCTGTGCCCGCGGGTGGCCCCAGCCCTGCCATTGGCCCTGTCACTGTCCCTGTCACGCAGCTCCCTCTCCTGGCTGCTGCACCGGCCCTGCCACAAGTGTTCCCCGGTGACATGGAAGCCCCAGAGGGGGGGCAGGGTCACATCACGCCCCCCGGGGTGTCTCAGGGAGGGGGGACAGGGTCACACTGCACCCCCTGCCACTGCCCACCGTGGGGGTCCCAGAGTGGGACACGGTCACACTGCACCCCCAAACCCCACTGTCCACTATGGGGGACACAGTCACACCACACCCCCCCAATGACCCATCTGCTGTGGGGGTCCCAGGGGTGACACGGCCACACCACACTCCCCAATGCCACCATGGGGGTGGCACATGGTGACATCACACCCCCCCAACACCACCATGTCCCCCGCAGCCTGAGGACATCGGCCAGTCCCCCATGGCCTCCATGCCCGACGGGGACAAAGTCGACCTGGAGGCGTTCAGCGAGTTTACAAAAATCATCACCCCGGCCATCACCCGCGTGGTCGACTTTGCCAAAAAACTGCCCATGTTTTCAGAGGTAACAGCGGGCCAGGGAGTTTGGGGGGCTCTGGGATGGTCTGCCCAGGACCTGAGTCACACCAACCCCCCCCAAAACTGCCCCCGTGCCCCCCCAGCTGCCTTGCGAGGACCAGATCATCCTGCTGAAGGGGTGCTGCATGGAGATCATGTCGCTGCGGGCGGCCGTGCGCTACGACCCCGAGAGCGAGACGCTGACGCTGAGCGGGGAGATGGCAGTGAAGCGCGAGCAGCTCAAGAACGGCGGCCTCGGCGTCGTCTCCGATGCCATCTTCGACCTGGGCAAGTCCCTCTCTGCCTTCAATCTGGATGACACCGAGGTGGCCCTGCTCCAGGCCGTGCTGCTCATGTCCTCAGGTGTGTGTGCACACCAGTAGTGGGGGAATGGGGTGGGTACCCCATGCCAGAGGAATCAGGGTTGGATGTTGGGTGGGCACCCCAATGCCCAGAGTTCTCACTGTCCTGGGGAGGTGTTGGGTGGGCACCCTGATGCCAGAGATCCCCAGCAGCTTCAGAGGAAATTGGGAGGGCACCCCATGCCCAGAGGCTGTGCACGGGGATTGTTGTGTTGGCACCCCCTTGCCCACAACCCCCAGCATGTGGAGGTGCATTGGGTGGGCACCCCAGTGCCCAGAGTCCTGACTGTCTTGGGGGTGTGTTGGGTGGGCACCCTGATGCCAGAGCCCTGCAACATCTGCAGGGTGTGTTGGGTGGGAAACCATGCCCCCCCTGGATTTTGGGGGGGTTTGGAGTGGGCACCCCGATTCCCAGAGCTTCAGGCAGCTGTGCCAGGCTGGGAGGGGTCCCAGGAGCATGAGGTGGGCACCCCAATCCCTGGTACCCAGGAGCACAGGTCCCCTTGGTGCCCTGGGGCCCCCTGCCAGGCTGACGTGGGTCTGTGGGGTGTGTGGGACACTCAGCCCTGGGGGAGGGAGAATCCCTGCAGGTGTCGTATTGGGAGAGGGACTCTTCCATGGGCAGAGAGTGCCAGGACAACAAAGAGAGGTTTAAACTGAAAAGGGGAGATTGTGATGGGGTATTGGGAAGAAATTCCTCCCTGTGAGGGTGCTTAGGCCCTGGCACAGGCTGCCCAGAGAAGCTGTGGCTGCCCCTGGATCCCTGGAAGTGTCCAAGGCCAGGTTGGACAGGGCTTGGAGCACCCTGGGATAGTGGAAGGTGTCCCTGCCCATGGCAGGGGGGTGGAACTGAGTGAGCTTTAAGGTCCCTTCCCACCCAAACCCTTCCATGATTCCACGATCGCCTGATGATTCCCTGATTCCCGCAGACCGGACGGGGCTGATCTGCGTGGAGAAGATCGAGAAGTGCCAGGAGACGTATCTGCTGGCCTTTGAGCACTACATCAACTACCGCAAACACAACATTCCCCACTTCTGGCCCAAGCTGCTGATGAAGGTGACGGATCTGCGGATGATCGGCGCCTGCCACGCCAGCCGCTTCCTGCACATGAAGGTGGAGTGTCCCACCGAGCTCTTCCCCCCCCTCTTCCTCGAGGTCTTCGAGGACCAGGAGGTGTAGGGCTGACACCCCCCACCCTGTGCCCCCCCAACCCCGCTCTGGCCCCCCCCAAATCTTTCTCATCCCCCTGTAAGGACAAGGGGATGCTGCGCCCAGGGTGGGGGTCCTGCTGTGCCCCCCAACAGCCACCCCCCCCCGCCCCAGGACTTGACGAATTTTGTTTGTTTGCACAGGGAAGGGCCCCGACGGTCGAGCGTTCCCTTTATTGTCCTTCTCTTCGTAGATTATTATTTTTTAAGCATTTATTTCCCTCCCTGAGAGGCTAAAATATTAAACTAACTGCACTTTGGAAGGAGGAGGAGGAGGAGGAAGAGGAGGAGGAGGAGGAGGAAGAGCAGGGAGGAGAGGAGGGGGCTCTGGGCTGCACAGGGAGAGGCTGCCCCGGCCGGGGGGGCTGTGGCCATATGCACTTTTGGCCGGGCAGCAATTTGGGGGGCTGGGGTGGGGGCCAGGACCCCCCCTCCATAGCAGAGCAGGGGCTGGGACCCCCATCCCCCATAGTGGGGTGAGGCCAGGACCCCCCCATAGCAAGGTGGGGGCCAGGACCCCCCCCCACAGCAGGGTGGGGGCACGGGAGGCACAGCGGTGGCGAGGGAGACCCCAGCCCATCGGGGTGCAGGGCTGGAGGACCCCCCCAGCCCGCTGGGTCTGCCCCGGCTGGGGTGACCTCCCTGTGTTCCCCCCCTTATCCCCAAATTCGGGGCCAGATTTGGGGTTTTGGGGGTTCTCTTGTCTTTTTTTGAGCTGAGAGGAGACGATTTTGTGCCAAGCGCCGCGGATGGTGGGCGCTGCAGGACGCTGGGGGGGCCACTCCCCCCCCCAAACCCCCCCCCAATTTTTCCGTTGTCCTTTTTTTTTTTTGCTGTTTTTCCCCTCATCCTCGTGGGTTTTGTCGTGTCCGTCAGGAGTTGCAAAGGCCCCGGAGGCGCTGGCGGGGTGGCAGCGGGTGCCCCCCCAGGACCCCCCACTGCACTACTGCCCCGGCCCCCCGGCAGCAGCACTTCGGGGGGCTGCACCCCCCAACCGCCCCCCAATGCTCCCGGGGGGGCCGGGCTGAGGCGGGAGCCGGCAGGGGGGTCCCACAGGGGGCTTGGGGGGAGGGGGTACAGCTGTGAGGGGGCACCCGGGAATGGTTTTATCACCTTTTTAACCCCCCCCCCCCCCAAATTTAGGTTTGTGAATTTTTTCTTACCTCAGGCGGAGGCCGAGGGGGGGTGCGGGCCGGGGGGGGGCCGGCAAGGCAGGCCGGGCCCACCTAAGCTAATATATATATATATATATATATATATAAATATATATAAAATATATAATTTTTGTAATTAAAAAAAAAATCTTTTTACGGGTCGTTTAAAAGCAGAAAATCCCAACACCAGACACGTCCCCCCACAGGCACAGGGGGCCGGGCTGGGCTCCCCCCACACCCCAGACCCCCCCAAACATGGGGGTCGTGTCGGGGGGCCCCGCCAGACCCCCTGCAGCTGGGTTGGGGGGCACAGCGGGGCCGTGGCACCCTGGGGTGCCCTGGGTGGGGGTGCCTGCCCCCAGCCCCAAATACCAGCGCCGGATTTGACCTTGGTGCAAAATGTCTTAAACCCCCACCCGTGTGCCCGGCTCGGGGGCTCCCGGCAGCACCGGCTGCGGGCGCTGCGGTAGGAGCCCAACACTAACGCCCGCACTGGGGGGGCGCAGGGCTCGGGGGTTCGCCCCCCACCCCTGGCAGCACCGGCCCCAACACGTGCCTTCGGGCCACGGGCGGGGCTGCGGCACCCGGGTGATGCCCCCCAAGCCCAGTGGTGCCGTGGCCGTGCCGGTGCCGTGGCCGTGCCATGTTGGTGCCCATGGCCGTGCCGGTGCTGTGGCCACGCGTGCTGCTCTCGTGCCAGCGCCGTGGCTGTGCCATGCCGTGCCAGTGCAAGGCACGTCGGTGCAATGCCGGTGCCGTGGCCGTGCCATGGCAACTCCTGTTGGTGCAATGCCGGCGCGGTGCCGTGCCCCGTGCCGGTGCCGGTGCCGTGCCGGTGCCGTGGCCGTGCCATGTCGTTGCGGTGCCGGTGATGCCACGGCCCCGCGCTGCCCGCGTGTCCCCGCGCACACGCCGTGTGTCGCCGCGCGCTCCCGTCGCGACACGGCAGCGCCGTCGCGGGACGTGTCTTAATCAGCCCCCGTGACCCCCCCCCACGAGCGGCCACACGGGGCCCTGGGGCAGCTTGTCCCGGGGTGGGGGGCTCAGCCCGGCCCCCCCCACCCGCTGCCCCCCGCACGCCCCCCACCCTGCACTCCCCCAGCGCCCCCCCCCCCCCCCCCCCCGGGCCGTCCCCGCGTCTCCGTCTCGCGTCGCCATCGCACGTCCAGCATCCAGCGTCGGTCCCGGGGGGCCACACCGGTGCCCCCCACCCCTGCGCCACCTCCCCCGGGCCACCCCCGCCCCGCGTCCCCCCGTCCCCGCGCCCCCCGTCCCCCCCCCAAGCACATACCTCATGGCTCCCGGAGCTGCCCCTGCCCGCGGGCGTCGAGCCCGGCCGGCACCTGGCCCAGCACAGCCCCGGCACGGCCCGGCTCGGCTCGGCGCGCCCCACGCGGGGTCCCCCACTATGCAGGGTGCCGGGGGGGCCGCGGCCGGCGTCGCTGAATGTAGGGGCGCGGGCCGGGGGGGCCGCGGAGCCCCCGTGACAATCACAGTCTGTGACGTGCGATTTTAAACCCTTTTGTGTTTTGGTCAGGATTTTAAAGAAAGATATTTTTATGGTAATTGTTGCTGGTCTATTTTACTATATATTTATGTAATAAATATATGATGAAAAAAAAAAAACAACCAACCAAACCACCCCCCCCCCCCAGACCCACCCCCCAGCGCGGCTGGATCCGGCCTCTGCGTCCCACCCCCGGCCACCAGAACGGGGGGGTCAGGGCGAGGGGACCCCCCGGCGCTGCCAGCGGAGCCGTGGGGGCGGCGCCCAATTTGGGGTGGGGGGTCCCAGCATCCTGGCGCCCACCTTGGGGTGAATCCCTGCGAGTCCAGTGGGCGCCACGGGGTCAGTACTGCCCCGGGAGGGGGGAGTCTGTGTGTCTCCCCGCTGTGGTGTATGTACAGGGGTGCGCGGGGGGGGCCCGGGGGGCACTACTGGGCGTCGATGCGGAAGGAGAGCAGCTTCTCGGAGTGGAGGTTGTTGAGGGTGCGCAGGTCCGGCAGCTTCAGCAGCAGTTTGGTGAAGCGCGAGGTCTCAGCCGGGCGCGTCTTCAGCACAAGGGCGCGCAGGGCCCGCAGCAGCGTCTCCTGCAGCTGCTCCACTGATGCTGTGTCCTCCATGCCCGAGCGGTCTGTGGGGGACAGGGGGTCAGTAGCAGGGGAGGACACACCCTAGTTCTACCCCCAAAATCCCCTGATCCCACCTCAGCATCTGATCCCGCTCTAATCCCCTCACTGAACCTCCTGGAGTGCCCCGGTATCACCTCAATGCCACCCCAGAATCACCCCAGTCCCACCCCCGAATGCCCCAAACACCCCACGAACCCCCTGATCCCAGTCCCAAACCCCTCAATCTCCCACCAAAACCCCCCGAATCCCGTGCCCACCTGCCGAGACAAGGACGACAGCAGTGAAGAGCCCCAGCTCCTCGTCACTGAGCTCGAGGGCGCTGAGCTTCTCGCTGAAGTCGAACATGGCCCCAAGCAGGTCTCCCATGCCCATGGCCCACAGCTCCTCCAGTCCGTACCGTGTGCGGCTCATGAACGTCACCGTCTGCTCCTTCACGTCGAACAGCGACGCGAAACGAACCATCAGCACCTGTGGGTGGGGGGCAGGATATGGGACAGGGCACCAGGCTGCGCCACGGGCACTGCGCTTCGTGCCAGGCACGTCCATCTCCATGCCACGGCTCCCAAATGTGGGGCACTGCTGTGCCATGGGGCACCAGACAATGCCATGGGCTCCGTGATACATGCTGTGGCTACCAGATGTGGAGTACCATACCATGAGCACTGTGTGATGCCAGGGGCACTGTGTTTCATGCCACGGCTCCCAAATGTGGGGCATTACAATATCATGGGACACCAGGCAGTCCCGTGAGGCTTTGTGCCAGTCCGTGTTTCCCAAATGTGGGGTACCACGCCATGCTAGGGGCATCGTGCTCCATGCCACAGCTCCTAAAAGTGTGGCACTGCAGTGCCGTGGGGCGCTATATAATGCCAGGAGCACTGTGCTGCATCCACAACTCCTGTGTGTGGAGCACTGCAGTGCTGCAGGGCTCCATGCCAGTGCACAGGGCACCGTGCCATGACAGGGACACTGTGTTCTGTGCCACAGATCCCAAATATGGGGCATTGCAGTGATGTGAGGCACCAGGCAATGCCATGGGCACCGTGGAGCACCATGCAGTACCATGTTCCATGGTCCCTGGCTCCCAAACGTGGGGTACTACAATGCCATGGGACTCCTGCCACGTTCAGGGCCCTTGTTCCCATTCTTTGGGGCTCCATGCCAGTCCATGGAGTACCATGCAATGCCGTGGGGCACCAGGCAATGCCATTGGCGCATCCTGTCAGTCTATGGGGTACCATGCAATGCCATGGGGCACCATGCCCTCCATCGAGCCCTCGCCATTCCAGGACGTACCTCAAAGGTGCCAGCCTTGAGCAGGGTGACCTGGTCATGCTGTGAGAGTGCCTGGAAGCCGGGAATGTGCTTGGCGAACTCGACAACCTCGCGGACGGCGGGGGTGAAGCTGAGGGAGAAATCCTCCCAGATCTCCTGCACGGAGCGCCCGCTGCGGCCGGGCACGTGGCTGTTCATGGGGCACGCCTGCGGGTGACCAGGGGTCAGCGGGCACCGGGGGCTCCCCCGGGCTCTGCGGGGCTCCCCCGGCCCTGCCGCCACGGGAAGGGGGGGCACCCACGAGGGGATTAGTGCGATTAGCGGCTAAAAATACCCAGGGGGAGCGGGAGCCCCCGGGCGCTCACCGGCAGGACGTCCTTGGGGCCGCGGGGCCAGGGGCACCCCCGCGGGGCCGGGGGCTCGGGGTAGGCGGCAGGGCAGAGCCGGGGCTCGGGGGGGCCGGGGGCCCAGGCGGGGGGCGCGTCCCAGCGCAGGAGACCGCTGTCGCAGGCGGGGGGGGGTCCCAGCTTGTCGTGCGCGTAGATGAAGATCTCCTTATGGGCCTTGGCCACCTGCGCGATGACGTCCTCGGTGGCCCCCCCGGGGCTGGGCGAGCGCGGGGGCGTCAGCTGCTGGGGGAACTGGGAGAAGCAGGCCGGGGGGGCGAGCGGCGGGGGGCCGGGGGGCGGCGCGCGGCCCCCGCCCGCGGCGGGACCCTCGCCGGGCCCCGGCATCGGCGGTGGGGCGTTGGCCATGCCGCCCATGGCGCTCTGCATCTCCGCCAGCATCCGCTGCTTCTCCCGCTTGGGGATGCGCCCGAAGCGCACGGCTGAGGGGGGACACCAGCGTTAGGGCGGACATCGGTGGCAGCAGGCACGGTGATCCCCCCCCCCAGACCTGCACCATGAGGGGCCAGGGGCTGACGGGAGCACGGCTGTGTCCCTCCCCCTGGCTTGGAGGGGATGCACAGCCCTGAGCACGGGAGGAACCCATCCCGGGAGGGGACATGCAGCCTTAAAAATGGGGAGATCAAGTCCTGGAGGGGACATAGAGCCCTGAATATGGGAGGACAGATTCTGGGAGGGGATGTAGAGACCTGAGCATGGGGGGGGGGGACACATCCAAGGAAGGGACATATAGCCTCGATGTTGGGGGGACCCTGCGTGGGTGGGGATGCACAGCCCTGGCCATGGGGGACCCATCCCGGGAGGGGACATGCAGCTCTGGGCACGGGGGGACCTAGTCCTGGGACTAGGGACACACAGCCCCACAGATGGGGGGGGATCCCAGGAAGTGGGGACACATCCATGGGACAGGCACAGCAGCCAGCACAGGCAGGGGTACCCAGCTCCCGACGGGACGTACAGCCCTGGATGCATCTCGGGAAGGGACGAGCAGCCAGGGCATGGGGAATCCCACCCCCAGAGGGAATCCCCAGCTCGGGATGTCATGAGGGTCCCTCCGAGCTCACCGTCACGGGACATGCCGACCAGCAGGCACTTCTTGAAGCGGCACTGCTGGCAGCGGTTGCGGTTGATGCGGACGATAGAGCAGTTCTCATTCTTGAGGCACTTCTTGTACTGGATGTTCTGCTGGATGCTGCGGCGGAAGAAGCCCTGCGGGGCAAGGCGGGGGGAATCACTTGGGGTCCCCACAGTGTGACAGGAGCTCCGTCCGCCATCCCCGGCCCCATCCCGATACCTTGCAGCCCTCGCAGGCGTGGACGCCGTAGTGGAAGCCGGAGGCGACATCCCCGCAGACCTTGCAGAGCAGCACCATCCCGTTGAGCTCTGCGGGGGGACAGGGTCAGCGGGGTCCAGGGGTGTGTGCCGCGGGGTGGGGGGACCACCCGCCACCTCCCCACGAGCCCCACTCACTCGTGACAGTGCTGCCGGTTTTGCTTGGTGAGCTGCGGCGCCGCTCGTCTGCGGGGACCGGCTGCACCCCGGGGAAATTCACCGAGGAGCCGTACGAGGAAGAGGAGGTGGAGGAGGAGGATGAGGAGGAGGAGGAAGGGGAGCCGTCCTCATGGGGGGCCAGCGTGGCTCCGCCATAGGCGCGGGAATCCTGGAGGGATCCGGTGGGCGACGGTGGGAAGTACGTGGGGAAGGGCTGCGAGCCCGACTGGGAGCTGCCGTTGGAGCTGTCGCTGCACAGGGACACGGGGCTGGTGCGAGTGGGAGAGGCGCCGCTGGAGCCCACGTAGCTGATCACCCCACCTGCAGAGAGAACGGACCACTCATGCACCGAGCTGTGCCGGGCTCAGCCTCCCCTGACTCACGGAGGTGGGAGGGATCCCCCGGGAAGCACCCCAAATCCATTGGCAATCTGGATCCACGGACATCCCGCGGAGCCACACATGCACTGAGCTGTGCCAGGCTCAGCCTCTCCCAGCTGAGGAGGGGGAAACCCCTCGGTGGAAGACTGCAGCCCCGGGTGGGGTGGGATCCACAGGGAAGCATCCCGGATTCATCCCGGATCCATGGGCCACTCATGTACTGAGCTACACCAGGCTCAGCCTCTCCCAGCGTGGGGGGGTGGGGAAGCCCCCCAGAAGGGAATCGCATCCCCACGCGGGGTGGGGTCTCCAGGGAAGCACCCCGGATGCATCCCGGATCCATGGATATCCCGCTGCGCCGCACGTGTGCCGCCCACCCTGAGTCAGGCACCGCACCCACCGGCCGCCACGGGCGACGGCCCCACGTGGGACGGGGACAGCCGGGTTTATCCGGGTGCGTGCCGGCTGGGGACACGGGCAGGGCACCCCGGAATTGCCTGCAGGAGGAATGTAGGCTGGGAACTCTCCGGAGAGGTGAAATCAGGAGGTCACAGGAGTTACTCCTGCCGTTCCTGGCTCCGTGCCTGCAGCACAGGCGGGCTCCCGCCCCACAGCTCCCGGGGCAGCCCCACGGCGCAGCCCCCGATGGCGCAGCTCCCCACAGCACTGGGGTGCTCCCAGTGCAGCCCCCCATGGCACCGGGATGCTCCCAGCGCAGCACCCCCAACTGGGGGGATACATCCCCACTGCAGGACTGAGGAGCTGCGTGAGGACCCCCGAGAGTGGGGAGCAGCGTGGGGGGGGGGACACACGCGTGGCCTCTGGCCGAAGTCGCAGTCGTTGTCACCCCACTCACGGGGCAGGGACAGCAGCACCGGGACACGGCTTCGGGCTGGGACACGTGGATGGTGATGTCGGGGACACACGGGATCACCAGGGCCATGTGTCTCCCGCCTCACACGGTGCCGCTGGCACAGATGCCACGCGCCAGAGCCAGCTTGTCACCATCCCCCCTCACTAAACCACCTCCAAAGGGGGTCACTGAATTGGGGACAGTGGGTCCCATCTCCAGGGCAGCTGATCCTGGGGACCCTCGCTGTTGAGAAACCAAAATAATGGGGGGGGATCTCCACACCCCAAAGCCTCGGGACAACCATTCTGGGGTTTGGGGTGCGGGGATGCCCCCAAGGGCTTGCCCAAGAGCGAGGGAACCTTTCTTGACCCCAAAACAGAGGGAACCCCCCCAAACAGTCTCCCAGCAGCCCCCCCCAAGCTCAGGCGGCCTCACGCCGCCGCCCCACGTGCTCCAGCCGCACGTGGCCCCCCTCGACCCCGCCCCTTCACGCGTTACCACGCCCCCTTCCTGCTGATTGGTCAGAGGCTCCGCCCCGCCCCTTCTCGTTGCCCCGGAGACAGGGCCCCCCCCAATGAACGGCGGCGTCCCCAGTTCCGTGCGTGACGTCATCGCTGATGTCATGTGCCGACCAATGGGAGGGGGCGGGGCGGGGCTGCGGGGAAAACAAACTCCGCACGTGGCAGCGGTGGGGAGGGGGACACGTGCGGGGGGGGGTCACGGGGGAGGGGGGGGGCACCGCCTCCGGTCCCCCCCCGGTCCCTCCCGGTGCGCGGGGAGCCCCGACACGCGCGGCACCGCCTCGGCCGTCCACGGGTTGCCCGGTCCCCGTGGCCCCGGTGCCGCTCATAGGACACCCTGGACCCGCCGCGTTCTCCTCCGGTCACCCTGACCGGTCCCGCCGACAGGGACACACCAATCCCTGTGCGCTGCCCTGCGGTGCCGGTTCTTGGGACACCCCGGTACCCGCTGCGCCGGACCCACTTCACTTCCCTCCGGTGCCCCTGCCCATCAGACAATAATCCCGGTTCTCACTCTTCCTACCCCTGCGTCCAGCACTCTCCAGCGTTCGGGAATCCTCGGTCCCGGTCTCCGGGACACCCGGGTCCCGCCGCTCTCCCCGTCGGTCCCGCTGCCCGGGACACCCCGGAACACCGATCCCTGTTCTCAACCTTCCTACCCCCGCGTCCAGCACACCCCGGCGTTCGGGACACCCCGGTCCCGGTCTCCATCCCTTCTGTCCCGACCACCGGAGCACCCCGGTGCTGGTGTTCACGTCGCCCCGGTGTGCAAGACACCCGGTACCGGCGCGCAGCCCTCCCTACCCTCCTCCCGGGGACACCCCGGCCCCGCTGTCCGAGCCTTACCCCGCTCTGCAGGACCCCCCGGTCCCGGTGGGACGGAGCCCCGTTCCGGGACGCGGTCCCGGTGTGCATCCTGCCCGGTCGGGCGTGCGGGACCCCTCGGTCCCAGTGTCCGGACCCCTCCAACTCGCGGTCTCAGCGCACAGCCCCTCGCCGCGGTCCCGGGGCGCTGCCCCCCGATCCGCTCCGGTGCTGGGGACCGCTGCCGGTGCCGGTGCCCTCACGGTGGTCCCGGGAGTGGGGGGGCTCCGGCGGGGCACTGACCTGTGCTGCCGGCCTCGGGGGCCGCCATCCTGTCCCGGCCCCGTGAGCCTCCCGGAGCAGAGCCGCGCCGAGCCGTGCCGCGCCGCCGCCCGGTGCGGGCTGTTGTGCGCCCGCCGCCCGCCCCGCCGCCCCCCGCACCGGCCGCGGCTGCGCACTGGGCCGCACGCGGCGCCGCCGCCTCCCCCATGTGATTCCCGGGGACAGCCTCGTGCCCCAGTGACACACTTTCCGCCGGCGGCCCCGGCCCCGCGCCGCCGCCGGGGAGCCCGAGTTCGGCGGGGACCCCCGCACCGGGGCTGCCTGACGGACCGCGGGGACCGGTACCCGCACCGGTCCCTGCACCGGGAACACGGGGTACCCCGTCACCCAGCACAGCATCGCCCCTGCACTGGGAACCCCCGGGCGCAGCACTGTCCCCTGCACTGCGGACACTTGGGTGCAGCACTTGACACATCTGTCACCTGGCACGACACTATCCCCCGCCCTGGGGACCCCCGGTCACGGCACTGGCAGCCCTGTCACCTTGCACAGCGCTGTCACCTGCACTGGGAACACCTGACCGTGGCACTGGCTGTCCCCTGCAGCGGGGATATCCAGACACAGCACTCTCACTCTGCGTGGCACCTTCTCCTGGGGACACCTGGGCGCCGGTGTCACCCTGCACAACACTGGGAACACTCAGGTATCCCTGTCACCCCTCAAAGCACTGTCCATTGTCCTAGGGACACCCTGTAACCCCGCGTGGCACTGTCCCCTGCACTGGGGATACCCAGCTACCCCTGCCACCCCGCATGGCACTGTCTCCTGTGCCCACCCGTGCGGCTCCAGCACCGCAGCCCCTCCACACCAGGGACGCCTGGCACAGACCCCGGCGCAGCTGGGCCCCTGCCCGCTGCCCCCTCCCCATGTTCCCCGGCCCAGCCCCTGCTGTCCCCACGCTGCCCACGGCGGGTGCCCGCTGTGGCACGTGCCTGGCATCCACGTCCCAGCCTGGCCCCACTCCCGGCTGCCGCGGGGGCTGCGGCAACGCCGTGCCAGGGCAGTGTTGGTGGCAGATCTGGGTCGCGGCGCCGACAGAGGCCAGCCCAGCCCGGTGGCACCGGGGGCTCCGTGGGTGCTGATGCTCCCGCCGTGGGGAGGGTTTTGGGGGTGCCAGCACCCTCTCGAGTGCCACGTGTCGGGCGCTGCCCTGGCCCCCAGCCAGGAGGAGAAGGAGCAGAGCACGGATGTGCCAGCGCCGGGAAATCCTCGGACTTAATCCCATAGGAGGGGAGGCCTCCGGTGCCCCGGCTGTGCGGAGTGTCCGGGGAGGGACACCGGAGCTCTGCACCCCAAAGGCCCCCCGGCACCCCGTGGGTGACGAGGTCACCCCTCAGTTGGGGGTGTCCAGGGGCTCCTGGGGGTGGTCCCGGATTTTGGGGCTCCCCAAGGCACTGGGGCCGTGGGAACACCCCGACACCCCACAGGACGTTCCCTTGCCCTGAGTCACGGGGCGGTTGCGCCGTGCCGTGGCACCTCCGGCCGGGAGAACCGCGGCAGCTCCCGGAAGGATGTGTGGGGCCAGGCTGGCACGGGACCGGGGGGACCCGGGAGGGACGCCGGTCCTGCCCCACGCCCGCTCCCAGCAGGGCCGTGCCCGGACCGTGCAAGTGCCCCCGGCCCCACGCAGCTCCTCGTTCCCCTCCTGGCACGTTCCCGGTGATTATCCGTGACTCAGCCGCACGTCTGGATTAGGAAAACATCTCCGCGCACGGCGCTGCGGCACACAGCGCCCGTGATGCTCGCCTGGAACCCTAATCCCCCAGGAATCCCCGGGATGGGAGTGGGGCTGGGAGGACCGGGACAAACCTCATGGGGTCTCTCTGTGGGGTCCCGCCGTGAGGCTGGGACCCCGGCAGGGGAGTCCTGGTGGAGGTGCTGTGAGCAGGGACCCCAGGCTGGGCACAGCTGGGATATTTCTGGGATATCCCGACTCTGGGACCACCCATGGGGAGCAGGGTGGGGGAGAGGGGCCACCAAAGCCACCGGGACAGGGGGGTACTGCTGCTGACGTGTGCCGGGAACGCCCCCAGAGGCCGGGTCTATGGCTCGGGGGGCTTCCCGCGGTTCCCTGTGCACCCCATCATGGCAGTGCCCGCGTGAACCGGTCCATGGCACGGAGGAGGCACCTGAACTGCCCTCAAGGTCGTCACATGCCACCAGATTCGCCCCTAAATCCTGCACCTCCACGGACCTGTGCAGTCCTGCACCCACAAACCCTGCACCCTCGCATTCTTCACCCCCAAACTCTGCATCCCTGCACCTTTCTGGGGTCCCTGCAAGCCCAGATCCTGTCCTGCAAGTTCAGATCCTGTCCCCCTGTATCCTGCACCCCCAGATCCTACACCTCCGCATCCTACACTCCCAGACCCTGCACCCCCTGGGATCTCTACCCCTCAATCCAGGTCTGCCCCATCCCGTCGCGCCAGGACCCCATGGCGTGCCCGGAGTATCAGGGGGACACACAGATGTCACCCTGTCCATGCTATCGGCTGTGCCCCTGCCCTTCCCATGCCGTGTCCCCCCAACTGCACCCCCTGCACCCCCCGGCCCCCCCACTTCAAACGCCTCCCGGGGGATGCAATCCGCATTTCCCTCCCCTGCCACTGCTCCCGGGGGCAGGAGGCAGCGGAGGGGCGGTGGGGCCGGTGTTGGAACTCGGGGTGAGGCCGGTGCCCGGTGCCCAGTGTGGGGTGCCCGGTGCCCGGTGCCCAGTGTGGGGTGCCCGGTGCCCGGTGCCCGGTGCCGGTGCCGTGGCCGTGCCGCGTGACGCTCGCCCCGCTTCCCGCCCGGCGCCTGCGTGCCGAGAGTTTATTTTTACTCGGAGCTGGAGCCTTGTTTACCTTGTTGAACCTCTTCCAGGAAAAGGGGGGGAGTCTCCGCCAGGAACGGGGGTTCGTTCCTATCACCCCCTCGGTCCCCAGGCTGGACACCGGAGGCTAACAGGGGACAGGACCCCCAGCCCTGCACCCCCAGACCCACTCGGACACCCCCAGACCCACCGTGGGGCTGCAGCTGCCCTGTGGGGTTGGGGACACCGGGTCCAGCTGTGTCCCCGTGTCACCCTACACACATCGAACCTCGGTTTCTCCACCCGTAACTGTACGTTGGGGGACAACCAGAGGTGCTGGGTCCCACCCAAGTTGGGGGGTCCTGCACCCCTGACCCGCCTTTCATCCGTCCCCACTGACGGCACTGAGGGGGAAGGGTGGGGCAGGAGCCCCAGTGCTGCTGTGGGGGGCCAGGAGAATGCTTGGAGGGTTAGGGTTTGGGGTGGTTTGGGGGTGTTTTCCTGCCGGGAGCAGCCCTGGCTCGGCCCCTGCCTCTTGGCTGGGGCCGCAACTCCCGCTGCCAAAATCGTCCTCCCTCCCCGGGAACGGGAAAAATCGGGTAAACAAGGCAGGCCTGGCCCCGGGTGGGGGCACCCCACAGCAGGTGGGGGCACCCCAAGACAGGCAGGGACACTCCATGGCGTCCTGGCACTGCAGAATGGGGTAGACTGGGGTTGGGGGGCAGAGACCCCAGGAAGTGCAGGGTCTAGGGGTGCAGGGTGCAGGGTTTGGGGGTACAGGGACCCCCCAGGAGGGTGCAAGAGTGCAAGACTGGGGGGAGCAGGAGTGCACAGATTAATGGAGGTGCAGGATTTAGGGATGAATGCACCCCGAGAGGGTGCAGGGACCCAAAAAGGGATGCAGAGTCAGGGGGTGCAGGGACCCCATGAGGATTCAGAGCTGCAGGGCCAGAGGAGAGGTGCAAGGGGAAAAGGTTTGGGAGTGTCAGGACCCCAGGAAGGTTCAGGGGCCCAGAAGTTGGGGCGATACTGTGACATGGGGGTGCAGAAGGGGTACAGGGTCCCTGGGGGAGGGGTGACCCTGGAGTGTTCATCATGTGGGGGGCTCTGGGGAGAGTACTACTACTCCAGGGGGAGTAGCCAGGGTGGGTGGGGACCCCTCTCACCTGCCCCACCCCCAAGATCTCACGTGCTGATGTTTGTGTTCTCTCTGCAGCCTTGGGACCCCACGGGGGGGGGAGGGTGGGGGGGGAGTGGGCGGGACAGCACCGGGAACTCCTTTGGCCTCCTGACCCCCCACCTCAGACCCACCACCTGGGCATCCTCCTCCCCTTTCCCATTCCCCCGTCACCCCATGTTTGACCTTCCCAAAGTTCAAATGTGTGAGGAGCAGGGGGGGGCACCCCATCAGCCCCCCAACCTAGAGGTCACAAAGAGGCCACGGCATCGTGGCCAGCGGCCCGGTTGGCATCTGTGCCAGCCCATGTGAGCGGGCTCCCTCCTCCTCCTCCTCCTCTTCCTCCTCCTCCTCCTCCTCCTCCTCGCGCGGGGAGCCCTCTCCATGCGCGTCACGTGGCGCTGGCATGTGCGCCCTGCTCCATTTTTAGCCCCAGCAGCCTCCCTGCTGCAGAGCCATGTGCGGGCGGGCGCCGGCCGGCACGTGGGCCTGCCGCAGCGGGGATGGGCACCGGCACCGGCCCGGGCAGGACGGGCACGGTGGGGACACGGCATCCGTGTGTGCGGACACGGACCTGTGTGCGAGCACAGTCGTGTGTGTGAGCAGTCATGTGTGTGAGCATGGCTCTGTGTGTGTGAGCACAGTCATGTGTGTGAGCAGTCATGCGTGTGAACATGGCTCTGTGTGTGTGTGTGAACATGGCCGTGTGTGTGAACATGGCTCTGTGTGTGTGAGCACAGTCATGTGTGAACATGGCTCTGTGTGTGTGAGGACAGTCATACGTGTGAACATGGCTGTGTGTGTGTGTGAGCAGTCATGTGTGTGAACATGGCCACGTGTGTGTGAACATGGCTCTGTGTGTGTGAGCACAGTCATACATGTGAACATGGCTGTGTGTGTGTGTGAACATGGTTCTGTGTGTGAGCACAGTCGTGTGTGAACACGGCTCTGTGTGTGTGAACATGATTCTGTGTGTGTGAGCACAGTCGTGTGTGAACATGGCCACACGTGTGTGTGAACATAGCTCTGTGTGTGAGCACAGTCGTGTGTGAACATGGCTCTGTGTGTGTGAACATGGCCACACGTGTGTGCGTGTGAACATGGCTCTGTGTGTGTGAGCACAGTCATGTGTGTGAACATGGCCACACGTGTGTGTGAACATAGCTCTGTGTGTGAGCACAGTCATGCGTGTGAACATAGCTCTGTGTGTGTGTGAACATGGCCACACGTGTGTGCGTGTGAACATGGCTCTGTGTGTGTCAACATGGTCATGTGTGTGTGAACACAGCCGTGTGTGTGTACAACCACAGTTGTGTATGTGCGTGAGCACAGCCACACGCGTGTACAGCCACGGTTATGAATATGAGAACAGCCATGTGCATGTGTGAACGTGACCACGGATGTGTGTGAGCACGGCCACGCGTGTGTACAGCCATGGTTCCATGTGCGTATGAGAACGGCTACACGCGCGTATGGACGTGGACACGCGTGTGTGTGAGCCACGCAGGGGGACAAGCACTGCCACCCCTGTAAGTGACCACAGCCCCATGTGTGGATGTGCACAATCACATGGGGGGACAACCGCGGCCCCCACCCCGTCTGACCACAGCCACGCCTGTGCACACGCTGGTGGGCACAGCTGCTGGCAGGGCTTGGCGTGACCCATGGCACAGCAGGCACCGCAGACGGGCTTCCCCAGTGCCACACCGTGGGGGTGGCACCACCAGTGTGACCCGGCCACCAGGCACAGGGGCACCCTGATGCTCGCGGAGGGCTGGGTGAAGGGGGATCTCCCCCCGCGTGTGTTTGAGTGTCCCTGAACGCAGCTCTGCAGAGAGGCACGTCCCCCACGTGTCCCCTGTGCGTCCCCAGCACGTGCCACGCGTGTCCCCTGTGTGTCCCCGGTGACACGGTCCCGTGTGCTGCGGGGGGTGGAGTTTCAGCCGGGAGAGGGGGAAATGATCCTCTGTGTGTGTATACGTGTACATACATGTCCGTGCATGCTCATACCCGTTCGTACGTGTGTTCCGAGGCTGCAGTCCGGGCTGTGCATGTACATGCGTGTGCATGCGTGTGCACACATGTGCGTATGTGCGCTCTGGGACTGCAGTCGGGGGGTGCATGTGCAGGAGCTGCAGTGCCGGCGGGCTGCGCCTGTGCTGCAGTGGGGGCTGCAGTCGCTCCCTGCAGGGGGACACGCGTGTGCATGTGTGTGCATGGCCGTGTACATACGAGTGTGCAGCCTCTGCAGGGGGGGTGGTACGGACTTTTGTGTGTGTGTGTGTGTGTGTGTACGTCCTTGCAGGAACTGCAGAGCTCTGTGTGTATATGTGTGCACGGGGGGGCTCAGACCCAGTGAGGGGGTTCAGCCCCCGTGGGGGGGTGTGCGCCCACGGGGAGGTGCAGACCCCAAGAATCACAGCACAGCCACCCCCTCTCGGCCCTCCCCGCATGGGGGGCGCGTAGCAGTGGGTCCCTTTGTGTCCCTCCCCGCTCAGTCCAGGGGTCCCTCCGCCCCGCCACGTCCCCCCCGCCCCCCCGCCACGGGACCGGCCCGTGACCCGAGACCCCCCCCGTGGGGCGGGGGCGGGGGGCGGGCGCGGAGAGCCGGTACCGCCACGCTCGGGGGCCCCCGAGCGGCCTCCCCCGGTACTGCGGCGCGGGACCCCCGCCTCACGCGTGTCCGCGTGTCGCGACCACCCCCCCCCCGGCCCGCGGGAAGCGGCGCGGGTGGGCACCGTCCCGGGGGTCCCCCGGCGGGAACCGGCCCCGCTCCTTACCCCCGGGGATCCCACCGCCCCCACCGCCGCCGGCGCATGCGCGCCGAGCCCCGTTCGCCGGTACCCGGGGTCCCGTGCCCGGTACCGACCCCCGCCCCGCCGCCCCCCCGTGCGGCTCGTCCCCGCGCGGGTCATCCCCGGGGCGGGGGCCGCTCCGCGCCGATGCCCCCAGCGCCCCCCGTGCCGCCGCCCCGCGGTGCCGGCGGGCGGTAACGGGGCCCGGCCATGCGGTCCACAGCGTTCCGGGGGGGCGGGCGGCGGCGGCCCGAGGGGGCGGGCGGGGAGGAGGAGGAGGAGGAGGGGGAGGAGGGGGAGGAAGGCCCCGCTCCGCCGGCCCGGCGGCCCCGGGCCCCGCCGCCGCTGGGGGCACACACGGGCCGCGGCTGCGGGGTGGCGGAGCGGGAGCGGAGCGGGGCCGCGGCGGGGCCGGCGGCCGGCGGGGGCAGGGCCGCGGCGGGGGATGCGGGCGGGCTGCCCGGGGAGGCGGCGGCGGCGGGGCCGGGGCCGGGAGCGGGGCCCGCGGAGCCGGGGAAGCGGCGGCCCGCGGCCCGCGCAGCGATGGGCGCCGGCGGAGGGTCGCCCGGGCAGGCCGCCTGCCTGCGGCAGATCCTGCTGCTCCAGCTGGACCTGATCGAGCAGCAGCAGCAGCAGCTGCAGGCCAAGGAGCGGCAGATCGAGGAGCTCCGGGCCGAGCGCGACACGGTACGGCGGGGGAAGGGGGGGGGCACCGGGGGGACCGGGGAGGAGGGCGGGAATGCGGCATGGAAGGGGTTAACCCTGGCGGGGTTAACCCCTCCTTGGGTTTAACACCCCCAGATTTAACCCACTCCCCTGTGGGGTGACCCCCCCCCCCTCAGGGTTAACTCCCTTTTAGGTTTAACCTCCCTCAGGTTTAACCCAACCCCCTGTGGGGTGACCCCCACCCTGAGGTTAACCCCCCTAGGTTTAACACCCTCCTATGGGGTGACCGACCCCCCCCCCCATGGGGTGATCCCCACTAGATTTTACCACCCCTAGGTTTAACACCCCCTCTCGTAGAGTAATGCCCCCTCCCGCCAGGGTTAATGGCTCCCCAACACCACCCAGGGGTCTCTGGGATTGTGGTGGAATTCTGCCCGCCAACAGGAAGGTTCCCACCCCCTGTGACACCCAAGGGGTTAATGCCCCCCTCTTTGGGGGGTCATTTCACCTTTTTTGGGGGGTAATTGAGTCCCTTCTCTGGGTGTTAATGTCCCCCCTTCTTTGGGGGTTAATTCAGTCCCCTCGAGGGTTAATGTCCCCCCCCCCCTACATGGGGTTAATGTCCCCCCCCTATTTGGGGTTAATATCTTCCTCTTTGGGAGTCGATTCCACCTTTTTGGGGGCTAATTCTGTACTCTTCTTTGGGGGTTAATTCCACCCTTCTTTGGGGGTTAATTCTGCACCCCATGGGGGTTAATGCCCCCCCTCTTCGGGGGGTTAATGTCCCCCCCATAGGGGTTAACACCCAGCCGCCGTGTCACCCTAGGGCTTAGTGCACCCCCTTGGGGGGGGTTCATATGCCCCTCGTGGCAGTTTAACTGCTCCCCCCTTGGTACCCCAGGGGTTAATACCCCCCTTTTGGCAGTTAATACCCCACATGGGGAGTTACTGTTCTCCCCTCGCGGGGAGACTCTTTTGGGGGTTAACGTGCCCCTCTTTTGGGGTTAACGACCCCCGCTGGCACCCCAGAGGTTAATGCCTCCCCCTCCGGCTTGGGGGTTCCTGTTCTCCCCCCGTGGCACCCCAGGGGTTAACACCCCCCTCCTTGAGAGGGGTATCTGGCCCCCTCTCCAAGGTACCCGGGGGGTACATAACCCCCAGAGGGGTTAATGCCCCCCTCCCCAAGGGGTTAAACACTCGCCAGGGGCAGTTCTTCCCGCCCCCCCAGGAGGTCTGTGCCTCCCCCCAGGGCTGGGTTTTCCCTCGGGGGTCGTGGGTTCCCCCGGGGGTCGCAGCCCCCCCAGACAAAGCCGCGGGGGCACAAAGGGCGGGGGCGGGGCGGGGGTTAACGGGCCGCCGCCCGTCACCGTGGCGACGGCTCGGGGGGGGGCCCTTAAAGGGGCCGCGTCCCCGCGGGCATCGGGCGGGACACGGCCACAAGGGACATCGCTCCGCTGCTCGGGCCGGCCCGCCGAGGAGGGGTCTGCACCCCCACTTCGGGAATTTGGGGGCCCTCACGGCGACGAGAGGCTGCCAGCCTTGGGGGGGGAACACTATGGCGTCCCCACAGCTAAGCTGGGCCCCCCCCACGGGTGTCCTGTCTGTGTCACCCCATAGATTCTGTGTGTGCACCCCTTCATAGATAGCCTACTTGTATGGCCCTTCCCACATTGCCCTATCTGCATTGTCCTCCCGTGGGTATTGTGTCACCCCACGGATGCTGTGTGTTGCCCCCCACAGCCACAGGTCACCACTGCCACCCCCACGGCCCTGTGGCCATGTGCCATCAACGGTGGTGGCCGTGCCCGGCTGCAGTGGCGGTGTCAGCAGTGGTGGCCCCGGTTGTGGCAGGAAGGACGGGGACACCCCACGTGATGTCACCGCAGGCAATGCTGCGTCCCCCAACATGGAGGAGCCACTGCGGCAAGGCTGTGATGGGACTTCAGGGGCTTCCCCCGGGCACAGGCTCCCGGGGTGACATTGGTGGGGGGATAGGACTGCCACACCCTGGGAGCACTGGGCTCCGCTCCCCAAGGCTGGGTCTCCCCAAGGCCACATCTTTGGGGGGTGCCGGGACCCCCCCACTGCGCTGTCTAAAGTGACCACTCTAAATGCTGCAGGCCCTGGCTGAGGGGCCTGGGAGGGCTGGGAGCAGGTGACCATGGGCAGGGGTCACCAGGTGCTCTTTATGCACACAGCTATTTGCAACCCCCCCTCTCCATCCTGCGTCCTCGGAGAGGATACACAGAGGGTGGGACCCCCAAATCCTCTGCTTTCTGCTGCCCCATCTCTGGAAGTGTTCAAGCCCAGGTTGGACGGGGTTTGGAGCAACCTGATCAAGTGGAAGATGTCTCTGCCCATGGCAGGGGATGGGACTGGATGGGCTTTTGAGGTGCCTTCCGACCCAAACCATTCCTGGATTTTCTGATTTTATGTAATCCCCCCTCAAACTGGGGTTTGCAGCTGGACACAGGCATGGGCAGTGCTGGAGCAGGAGAAGCAGCCAGAGGGTGGCCATTTTGTGCCACTGGACATCCAGTGGCAGCTGCCCTGGGATGCCCACGGGGGTGACCCCACCCCAAGGTGAGCCCTTCCTCCCCTGCCTTGCAGCTCCTGGCGCGGATTGAGCGCATGGAAAGGCGGGTGCAGCTGGTGAAGAAGGACAGCGAGCGGGAGAAGCACCGCATCTTCCAGGGCTTTGAGGTGGACGAGAAGCCAGAGGCGGAGGCATGTGAGAAGCTGCCTCTGGAGTGTCCCCAGGACCTGCTGGAGCCCCCCCCAACCCTGCAGCCCAAGCACTTCCCCTATGGCAGGAACGGGAAGGGGCATAAAAGGTACAGAATGCATGGGGGGCTGCGAGGGGAGAAGGGGGGACACTCCCTATGGCTTCACCCTCTGTGTGTGGGGCTGGCACTGCCCAGCAGCCTTTGAGCTGTTTGGAGAAGCCACCCAGCACAAGGAACACATCCCTGTATCCAGGAGAACTTCAAGAAAGCCTGTGTGGGGAGTGCAGGGTCCCAAAATGCTGGGGAAGCCTCTCGGTAAATGGCTTATGTGTGGCTCTGGTGCAGCAGCCCTGGTTTGGGGGTGCCAGGAGCCCCCCACAGCGGCCCTGGTGCAGGGCAAGGATCCATGTGCCTGGCTCAGCTCCTCTTCTTCCTGCAGGAAGCCAACATTTGGGAGCGCGGAGAGGAAGACGCCTGTTAAAAAACTAGTGTCGGATTTCTCCAAAGTGAAGAGTAAAACTCCAAAGCACTCCCCGGGGAAGGAGGAATCGGGTGGCTCCTTGGCCGAAACTGTTTGTAAACGAGAACTGCGGAGCCAAGAGACTCCGGAAAAACCCCGGTCGCTCCTGGAGACCCCGCTCCGAGCGTCAGTCCCGCCGAAGGGCCCCAGCACCCACCCCAAGGAGAAAGGCTTTGTCAGCGAGGCCGACGACCTGCCCTATCTCTCCACCACCGAAATGTACTTGTGCCGCTGGCACCAGCCACCCCCATCACCGCTGCCGCTGCGGGAACCTTCTCCAAAAAAGGAGGAGACTGTAGCAAGTAAGGATGGAGAGAACGATGGAGAAGCTGCTGGGGCTGAGCTGGCCTGGGAACAGGGCTCGGCACCCTCGTTCTGAATCTGGAAAAGGGCTCCCAGATTCCCAAAGGGAGTGCCTGTGGTGTTGGGAGAGGTGCCACGCTGCTGGCTCCTTGCACTGCAGTGGGTGCTGGCTCTGGGCTCTCCCAAATCCCATCTCGGGCTCGCCCCACTCCGGGCAGGGCTCCTGGCTGGTGTTTCTTGGAGCAAGTGGTGAAGCAACTTCCCCTGGGTGGATGGGAAATGTGTGTCTGGCTCATGCCGTGGTGACACAGCACTGGGGTCACCTGCTTTTCCCAAATCCGGTGCTTGTCTTGCCTTGTGCCCAGCGAGGTTGGTGCCAGTGATGGGAACTGGGCTGTTCCAGGTGGCTCAGCGCTCCGGGTCGGACAGAGCTCAGCACAGCCCTGGGAGTGGCTCAGATTTGCTTGTGTGTAAGGGGGTGGAGATGAGCTCTGCTGTCCCATGGCAGCTCCTAGTGCTGGCTCAGGGTGGGGGTTTGGGGCATCCCAAGCCGTGCTCCAAGGGCAAAGATGGGCAGGAAGGGAGCGGGGAGGTGGTGGGTTGGAGCAGGGGCTGTGGGAATTCCGGTGTGGGGTAACACCCTCTCTCTTGTCCTGCAGTTCCGTCTTGGAGGGACCATGTCGTGGAGCCCCTGAGAGACCCCAACCCCTCGGACCTCCTGGAGGTACGTGAGCCACCAGAGCTGGTGGTGCCGCAGGGGTTTTCCAGGCTGTCCCACACTTGCAGAGCTGGTGGCAACTCATCCGCTCATCCAGCATAAACCCTGGCTGTGGTTGGGGGGCCGAGGTGGGGGGAACAACCAACCCCTCCTGGGGCTGTGGGAGCAGGATCTGGCCCTGGGATGATGCACTGATTGATCCCCATCCGGTGTTGTTGCAGAACCTGGACGACAGTGTCTTTTCCAAACGGCACGCAAAGCTGGAGCTGGATGAGAAACGAAGGAAAAGGTGGGAGCAAAGGGAGCGATGGAGGTCTGGGGTCCCAGTCCAGGGTGCCCCTGGGATGGGAACCAAGAATGCTGCTGGGGGAGGGATGCTCCCACATCACTGGCAGCCAGGGCAGCCTCTCAGTCCCGCTGGGGGAGTCTGGCACTGCCCGTGGCTCCTCACTTTCCCAACCATCCCATTTTCCAGGTGGGACATCCAGCGGATCAGGGAACAGAGAATCCTACAGCGGCTGCAGCTCCGAATGTACAAAAGGAAAGGGATTCAGGAGTCGGAACCTGAAGTTACCTCATTTTTCCCTGAGCCAGATGATGGTGAGGCTTGGGAAGGGGGTGTCAGGGGTAGGTGGGGGTGCAGATAGAGGGGTCTCACATACTCCGGTGTCTCTCCACAGTGGAAAGTTTGCTCATCACCCCTTACCTGCCCGTCGTCGCCTTTGGCCGGCCCTTGCCCAAACTGACCCCACAGTGAGTATTGGGGATGTGAGGGGACAGGGCTGGGGAGTGCCGGTGTCACTCGTAGGAAGGCACCCTGCCCGTTTTGGGTCTGGACGGTGCCATTTTGGGTCGGGACCGTGCCGCAGTGACACCAGCTGTGCCTGCAGGAACTTCGAGCTGCCCTGGCTGGACGAGCGCAGCCGCTGCCGGCTGGAGGTGCAGAAGAAGCAGACGCCGCACCGGACCTGTCGGAAATAAGGGAGATGCTGGGAGCTCCGAACACCTCCAGGAGCTCAGTGTGTCCTCGGGGGCTCTGAACACCTCTAGAGCACCAGAAGCTCTGCCATCACCGGGTCACCACTGGCCGCTGCCTGCTCTGTGCTGACGGATGGTTTCGTTCTTCCGTGATCCCAGTTTTGTTCACTTGGGTTTTGGAAAGTTCCCCGGACTCATCCCCCACACTGGCACCGGCTTCCCAGTGCCACCGGCTCCGCTCCCCAGGGCAGCGGGTGGATCCTGGCCCCATCCTCGAGTCCCCTGTGTGCTGCCCCTGCACTCTGCAGCCTGTGTGGCCTTGGGATCTGGGATATGGGGCTCCCACTGTGTCTGGTGGGAGCATGGGGATCACCAGCACCAGATCCCGTGTCTGGAGGTGTCACATCCCCCGGGACTCACCCGCTGCTGCCTTCATGTTGTGTTTAGTTAGAAAGCAGGATAAACAGCGGGTTGTGTTGGAGCTGGCTGGGGCCTGGGAAGCGCCTGGGAGTCTCTTTTGGGGGGTTTTCCCCCTCTTTGGGGGTTTTCCTCTCTGGAGAAGGTTGGTGGGGGCAGAGGGGAGAGTTAAAAAGCAAAATTTTTCTCTTTTTTTTTTTTTTTTTTGTGAAATAGAAACCCTGTGCGCACAATTTGGGGGGTTTTAATGGTTTTTTTAAATGTAATTTAAATGTTTTGAGGCGGGCAAGGGGTTTGCTGTGAGGGGGGGGTGTTCTCGCCTGTCCGAGCCCCTGGGTGCTGCTGGACCCTCTCGGTGCTGGATGGGTGGGGAGGGGCTCCATGGGTGGGGGCTCCATGTGTCCCCCTTTTTCCTCTTTTTTTCTGTTTTTTCTCCCTATCTGCCTTTTTCCTCCTATCTCCTCCCTTTTTCCTCACCTTTTCCCCCCTTTTTCACACTTCTTTGGTCCTTTTCCCCCCTTTTTCCTCCCCCTACACTGAGCTTGTACCCCCCCCCGTTTTATCCCCCACTGGCCCCCCTCTCTATAATTAACCCCGAGCATATTGAACGCCGGAAAACTCGTTTACAAAAAAAAAAAAAAAACTTAGAAAAAAAAAAAACCTTTAAGAAAAAAAAAAACTTAAAAAAGACCTTAAAAAACCCAGAAATTGTTAAAAAATCGATAAAGTTCTAAAAACACCAAGTTCTAAACACGTTACGTGGGTGGTGTCACGCGCGGACACGCCCGCTCGCTGGTTTTATTTTATTGTTTTTTATTGCTTTTCGTTGTTGGTTTGGTTTTTGTTTTTTTTTTTTTTTTTGTTTTGGTTTGGTTTTTTTTACAATAAACAAGGAAAAGGCCGCTGGCTGCTGGTGTTTCCCTCCCCCATTTACCCGCCCTTCGCCGTGACGTCACTTCCGCTGGGCGGTGACGTCACCCCCGCGCGCGGCGCGCGCGCCCCCTGGCGGGCGGCGGCAGCGCGGCCGCGGTACCGGCGGGGGCCGTTCCCGTGGTGCCCCGCGGCCAAGATGGCGGACCGGCGGCGGCAGCGCGCCTCGCAGGACAGCGAGGACAGCGAGGGCTCGGCGGCCTCCGACAGCGCCGGCTCCGTGCCCGGTTCGCCCCGCTCCGCCCGCTCCCGCTCGGGCTCCGGATCCCGATCCCGCTCCGGCTCGCCCCGCCCACCGCACCGCCCGCCGCGCGGCGCCGCCGGGGCCCTCGGCGCTGGGCCGCGGGGCCGCGGGGCCGAGAGCGCCGGTGGGGCGGGGGGGAAGAGCGCGGCCGAGTCGGAGTGTGTGAGTGAGGAGAGCGCGGGAGGGGCTGGGGAGGCCTCGGGGCCGCTGGGGGTGGGGACAGGGGGCTCTGGTGTCTGAGTGTGGCCGGGGGGAAGTCGGGGAGCTTGGGGACGCTGAGGGCCCTGGGGAGGGAGGGGTCTGGGGGACGCGTTCTGGTGTCTGGGGGACTCGGGGGGAAGGTTGGGGACCCTGGGGAAAGGAGGGAGGGGGCTGAGGGATGTTCTGGTGTCTGGGGAAGTCGAGGGGGTTGGGACACTGAGGACGCAGGGCAGGGAGGGCTCTGAGAGAGGGGTTCTGGTGTCTAAAGAGTGTCTTGGGGAGCAGTGGGAGGACTGGGGGGCTCTGGTGTCGGGAGGCGTGGGGGAAGTTGTTCGGGGACTGATATTTGGACCTGCGGGCTGGGGGGACACTGGGGACGAAGTGGGGGTGGAGAGCTGAGGGAGCACCAGTCTGGGGAATTGGGGGAACTGGGCTGAACCCCCCCATAGTGTGTGTGGGAGAGCAGGGCTGGGGCAGCCTCAGGTGGGGTGGGCACCGCAGCTCCCCAGCACCAGGCAGGGGCTTCTCTCTGGCTCTCTGTGCCTTGTGGCTGGATTTCCCCAGTCTGAGATCCTGTCCCTGTTTCTGGGGTCCCTGCAGCAGGGACAGGTGGGTCGGTGCTGCTGTCTCCCCTCTCCGTGCAGTTCTGCTCTTGCAGTTCACATGCAGGTGCAATTCCCTCCTGGTTTGGGTTCTAATGCTGGTTATTTCCAGCTCTTTCCTGTTTTGGATTCCAGGGCTGGTTATTTCCAGCTCCCCCTGACTCCCAGTGTGTTTTTCTGTGGTGGTTTTGGGTTTATTTGTCACCTTGGTCAGGTTGTTTGTGCTCTGGGGTTGTTCTTGCTCTACAGTTGGGCTGATCTTTTCTTTTATCGTGGAATCATGGAATGGTTTGGGTTGGAAGGGACCTTAAAGCTCATCCACTTCCACCTCCTACCATGGGCAGGGACAGCTTCTACTATCCCAGGTTGATCCAGATCCCATCCAACCTGGCCTTGGTCACTTCCAGGGATGGGGCAGCCAGAACTTCTCTGGGTGACAGTTTTACTGAGCACTTTTCCTGCTCTAAGCTGTTCCCTTCATTCAGTCCCTTCCCTGAGCTGGGTCCTGCTCGGCCTCTCTTTGTTATTCCCTGCTCTTGCCCTTTCCCTGGCTCTCGGGAGGGATCCCGGTTCCCCTGTTGCTGTCACTCTGTTCCCTGGAGACCCCCAGCACTGACGGACTGTGCCTTGCTCTCAATATTCCCCCACTGTAGCTGCTCTAGAAGGTTCTTGGAAAACGGCTCTGGGAGCCTGGAATCTGTTTTTTCTTGGTCACTGGAGCTGAACTTTCAAGGGTGGCTGCAATAGGGTCAGGGCCAGACCTTGCTGTCATCATGTCTGGGATCATGGGATGCTGGATATTAGGAAAAATGGACATTAGGACAAAAGAGTAGCTATTAAGAAAAGATATTAAGATAGTAGAGACTAAGAAAGTAGTTTTTTAGGGAAAATTTCTTCATGGAAGGGGTGGTCAGGCACTGGCACTAGGTGCCCAAGGAATGGTGGAATCCCCATCCCTGGAAGTGTACAAAAAGTGTGGATGTGGCTTTTGGGGACATGGTTTACTGGTGACATGGGGCTGGTGCTGGTAGAAGGTTGGGCTTGATCTTAAAGATCTTTTCCAATCTAAACAATTCCATCGTTCTGTGATTTTGTGAATCCATGATTCTGTGTTGCTGGGTACTTGGCTGCTGCCCTCCCCTCCTCTAACTCCCCTCTCTCTTCTCTCTCTGCAGGAAAGTGAGGATGGCATTGAAGGAGATGGTGAGTGATGGCTCTTGGGCAGGGTTGTTTGTGTGCAAAAAAAGTTAAAACTAGACAAAACAGCTTTTCCAACAGTCTTCTGGTTGTTGCCATCCCAAATATTCACTTGTAACAGCAGGTAGATATGGGGTGCAGGGACAGCATGCCCCAAACTTGCCCCTGCTCCCTCTTGAGCTGGCTGTGGCATTGATCTGGGGTGGTGCTGGCATCCAAATTCCCTTTGGAAGGGTTTTGGTCACATGGGAGAGGAGCCACCTCCAGCCCTGCCCTGACCCCACCTCCTTTCCCTCCCCACAGCTGTGCTCTCCGACTACGAAAGCGCCGAGGACTCGGAGGTAAGGGCAGGCTCTGTCCTGATTCTCATGGAGTTTCAGAACAAACCCAATTTGCATCCTTGGATTCCTTCCACTGACCCTTCTGTCTCCTGAGGAAACAGCCTCCCCTAGTCCCAGCCCCTGGCACTGGGACCAGTGTCACTGTGCTGCTGGGGAGGGTGTAGGGCCAGTATGTGCAAGGGAAAACTCTCCTGGCTCCTCGCACTGGGAACAGGATTTGCCATGGCCAAGAAGGGCGTGGGAGGCGTGTGGGATGCTTGTTGGGTTTTAATTAGTTGGAATTAAAAAGCAAAGTGGTGGTTGGGAGCATCCCAGGAGCTTCCCTCTGTTCTGAGGGAGCAGCCAGAGGGGAGATGCACCTTGGGAGTTGGGGAGTGCTGAGGGAATCCCATCCCACCCGTGCCTGGGGGCTGCAGGTTCCCCTGGATTTTTAGTTCAGGTCTCTAAAGTTCGAGATTTCCAGGGAGTTTAGAGAAGTTCTGGTCTCTAAGGATTATAGTGAAGGCTTTCTAAGGAAAATCCATCTCTGTTTTGGGAACCTTGAGGGAAACAGTGGCTAGAGAACATGCAAACCACCAGGCAGAGGAAATCCAGGCTGTTTATTTGGGAATTAATTTCAGTTTGGGAATTAATCTATGGTATTAACAAGGAAGGAGCGTGGCAGGCTGCAGAGGTGACAGGGCAGCTCCTGGAGCTCTTCCAGCCCGGAATCCCGCGTGGAGGCTCCTGGTGGCAGCTGGGTTGTTGCATCACTGCCGTGCCAGGATGACTCTGTTCCTGTGCCTAAAAATAATGCCCGGCCTGGGCTTCCCCGGCATAAACACCGGGAGCAGCCGATGTGCAAAGGCTGTGTTGAAAGAGGAAAATGGAGCAGGGTTTGGTTAATCACCCTGAGCTATTTTTAGTTCGGCTCCAGCCTCTGGAGGCTCCTGGGGGTGAAACCAGGTCATGCTCCTGAGCAGAGTGAGTCAGCTGAGGAACTCCAGGGAATTTGGAAACGTGGCCCTGGCTGGATCCAGACCCTCAGTGTGGAAGGAAGGGCCTGTGATCACCAGTCTTCCCAGTCTGTAGGAGCAGACTGGAGTGGTGGGATGCTGCATCTTTGTGGGGCAGCTGTTCCCAGCTCCATTCCATTTCGCCTGTTGGACCCTCCCTCTCTCAGGAGAGGTTGGGTTTAACCGTTGCTTTTCCTGTGAAAATACAGGGATAGGAAGAATTTTAGGAGCTTATCCTCTGCTTTGGAAGAGTCATGTCTAACATCTGGAACAGGGATCTAACTCCAGAACTGAGGGAATTCCTGGGGGATCTGTTGCTGGATCTAACTCCGGATTTGGGGAGATTCCTGGCAGATCTGTTGCTAATGCAGCACATTTGAGTCACTGGCTGTCTCCCAGGCAGAGGAAGAGGATTACAGCGAGGAAGAAAGCTCCAAGGTGGAGCTGAAGCAGGACAGCAACGATTCCTGCGAGTCGGCGGCCAGAGGGGAGAAGGGCAGTGAGAAGGCAGATCCCAAGGGAGCGGTGACGGGCGAGCGGCAGAGCGGGGACGGGCAGGTGGGTGTCCCACGGCTCCGGGCTGGGGGCTGGCAGCAGGACTGCTGCAGTGGTGAGAGCTCCCTGGTTCTGACAGGAGAGCACGGAGCCTGTGGAGAAGAAAGTTGGGAAGAAGGTTCCCAAGCACCTGGACGACGATGAGGATCGGAAGAACCCAGCATACATCCCACGCAAGGGGCTCTTCTTTGAGCATGACCTCCGAGGGCAGACGCAGGAGGAGGAGGTCAGGTATGTGAGTGTCCCCCTGGGGCTCTGGGAGGGATGGGCCAGCTTCCAGGCCAACTTCCAGGCCAGCTTCCAGGCCAGCCTCTGGCAGCAGGGCTTGTTGCTTCAGTGGGATGCACTGGGAAAGTCTGTGCTTCTGTTACCTGCTCTGTGTCCTGCCAGGACACTTCAGCTCTTTGATTTGAAAGGCAGGTGCAAAAAAACTCACAAAAAAGCCTTGTGCCAGGCAACAGTGACCCTTTGAGCTGCTTTTCCCAAATAGCAGTGGATCACCAGCAGCTGCTGGGCAGGAGGAGCAGGAAGGAGAGATGCTGCCTCCTCTGCCTTCCCTGCCCCAGGAATGCTCGGGCTCTGTGTGTGGGACTGCTTGGAACTGCCACATACTGGCCTTACAGCTCCTTGCACCTCTGTGTGTCCCTGTTCCAGGCCAAAAGGTCGTCAGCGGAAGCTGTGGAAGGACGAGGGGCGCTGGGAACACGACAAATTCCGTGAGGACGAGCAGGCCCCCAAGACCAGGCAGGAGCTGATCGCACTGTACGGATATGACATCCGGTCAGCCCACAACCCCGACGACATCAAACCCCGGAGGATGCGCAAACCACGGTGAGCCCCAGAGTCACC
Source organism: Coloeus monedula (assembly GCF_965178545.1). Lineage (NCBI taxonomy): Eukaryota > Metazoa > Chordata > Aves > Passeriformes > Corvidae > Coloeus > Coloeus monedula. The sequence goes on along the minus strand of NC_138806.1, from coordinate 4,505,231 downwards.
CCAGGGCCTGGATTGTCCCAGGGAGAGGGGCCAGGTGTGGAGCTCCGAAGAGGGAAAGCCTTGTCATGTGGGACCTTGTTCCTGGGGTTTCTAGATGTGCATCCTGTTCCCTGGCACAGCGATTCTTCCCACCCAGGGTCTTCTTTCTAGTGAATTGTTCTGTTTTTCTCTCCCAGGTTTGGCAGTCCCCCTCAGCGAGACCCGAACTGGTCCAACGAGAGGCCCCCCAAGCCCCCAAGGCACCAGGGTGCCAAGAGCCCCTCAGCCCCCCCACGGTCATTCAACAGCCGCAGCTCTGCCAGCACCAGCAGGATGCCCCCTGCCAGGAACTACCCCAGGATGGGGGGCTACAAGGAGACCCGGCCGGGCTACCGGGCTTCGGAAGCGACTGTCCCGCACCGGAATGGGGAACAAGCCAAGCAGGAGAGCAGCTACCGCGGGAAACGCACAGAGCAGAGCCCCTCGAGGGACACGTCCCCCGAGTTGGAGGTGGCACATATCCACGGCAGCCCTGGGAAGGAGGAGGGGGCTCTGGAAAACCAAGCCATGGCTGCCGACGCTGCGCAGCCGCCGCCAGACAGACCAGTCGAGAAGAAATCTTATTCCCGGGCAAGAAGGACCAGAGTCAAGGCTGGGGACGCGGGGAAGCTGGCAGAGGAAGCGCCCGCTTCCGAGGGGGTGGCTCCCGTGATTCCAAAACCCACGCCAGCCGAGAGCTCCCCCCCACCAGCCAAGAGCAACTGGGAGTCGCCGGTGGAATCCAGCGTGGATGGACTTGAGCAGGAGATGACCCAGATGAACCTGACGGAGCAGAACTGGAGCCCAGGGCAGTCCCAGTTCATCCCGCCCCGGGAGCTGAGGGGTAAGTGGGAGCAGCCTCCCGGTTTTCCAGCAGCCCAGTTCTATCCTGATCCGTGCAGCTGGTCAGAGCTGAGCTGCCTCTGCCCAACAGATTCCCAGGGTGGGTGCAGAGTAATGGTTCCTGCTAAGAAAGTGCAGTATGGACACAACAGCACAGAAAAAGGAAAAATTAAACATTTCAGTGTAGGTGAGTGGAATTAGGACTGGGAAGGATGGAAGCGGAGATCCTTTCCCTGTGATGTGAATCACAGCAAGACTGAGCCCTGCTGCAGGAGAGCATGAGATAAGGATCAGTAACTGGGCTCGTGGTGTCCTGCTCGGAGCAGGAAGCAACTTTTCCCTGTTGATCAGCTCATTTCCTGGCACTGGGATTTGGTTGCCAGTAGCCAAGGCCTGGCTGGGATTGGCAAATCTCTTTGTGCTTGGGAGGAGGAAGGGACATGGGACAGAGTTACCCGGTGCCAGATGAGGACAGTTCCAGTTGTGCATCCACAGAGAGGTCATCCAGGTATAATTATCCCTTTGCAGAATTAGAGTCTGTTCTGGGAAGCGTTAGAATGCTTCCCGAGGGGAGTAAAACTGGAGCAAGGAGAAGGAAGTGACTTGCTGCTTTCGTAAGCGTCTGTGAGGTTGAGGTCGTGGAACCAGAAGTCATTTGATACTGGTGGGACTGGGAAGTCTGTGCGAACAGACCCCTGGACAGGCTGGAAACGTGACAGTGGGATGAGAGTTCAAAAGTGCTGAGATTGTCTGTTTTGGGGTTATTTTAATGCGCAAAAATGAAGCATCTTCCCAAATTTCCCACAGGCCAGCTCTTGGCTGCAGGTACAAGATCATGTTCTGCTGTGAGAAGGATGATGACTCTGCTGTCCCTTTTTTGTCCCTAGCAGAGGAGGGAGGAGTTAATTCTGGGAAGCATTTGGCTCCCATCAGTCCATTCTGTATTTCTCTGCCTGTATTTGCACTGTCAGTGACCCAAGAGCACTTCCAGTGTTTGTTTTATCCATTTTCACTCCCTTGGAATCACCTGTGATCACCTTGGCTCTGTGGTTTTAAGCCATGGTTTAAAATTGACTTTGCTGTGAATTCATGTGGATTCACTTTGCTGTTTGAATCCAAAAGAGCCTGTGATAAAAGCGTTCACACCCTTCAGAGGGTTTAAACTGCAGCTTCAGATCCCACATGGATCCTTGATCCACTCGGAGGAGATCCGTGTCTCAGCACACACAGAGCTCAGAGCAGGACCTGAGTTTCAAGCTGGGGATTTAGTTTTGAAGCAGGATTTAGGCATTGCTAAGCACCGTGGATGAGTGTGCAGTGACAAAACAGCCTCTAATTTGTCCCAAAATATTTTAAACCATCACCGGGGCGATGAAGTCCGAAGGTTCTGTGTCATGGGAGCCAGAGCTGAGCTGCAGCCACGCCCCCAGGCGAGGCGGCTCTGGCTTGGGAACCAGCACAAACCACAGTAATAACCAGTCTGTTCCTTCCTCAGGTATTCCCAACCATATGCACGTGGGAACTGGGCCACCACCGCAGTTTAACCGGATGGAGGAGATGGTAACGTGTGATCCCGGAGCGTGACTCCGGCTGTGCGGCGCGCGGGAGACGGGCTCTAATTGTGTTGGGGTTGTGGTAATTACAGGCTGTTGACACCTCAGCCTTTCCCTTGTGGGGGTGTTTGGGGGTGACCCAGGGGAGGTTTGGGGGTCGGGTAGTTGCCTCACAGCCCCTCTGAGCCCTGGACTCTCGCAGGCAGTGCAGGGGGGCCGTGTGAAGCGCTACTCGTCGCAGCGGCAGAGACCCCCCGTGCCGGAGCCAGCGCCCCCCATGCACATCAGCATCATGGAAGGGCACTACTACGACCCACGTGAGTGTTTCCCTCCTGCTCCTGTGGCTCCATGTGTGCTCAGAGCTGAGCAGCTGGAGCAGGGATCCCCCCACTCCTGTTGGAGTCAGGACTTTGTCTTCTCTTTCCTTTGTTGTAGTGGCACTGTGTCCCCTCATACAGTGTCTAAAAGGCAGCTGGGAGCGTCCCTGGTTGTGTTTAAACCCGTGGAATTATCCTCAGTGCTATCCCCTCTCTATGCCAGGGCTCTTAGGACACCCCAATTCTTCCCGAGAACAGGGATTTAAAATGAACTTTAAATCAGGTCTTTGACGTTTGAGCATGGGGAGAACAGGACTGCAGATGGATTAGCAATTCCCTTCAGCATTTAAAGTGTTAGAGAAGAAATTCCCTGAGTATTTTCCTGCTTTGTAAAGGGAGTAGGAGGCTTTTCTTTAGGGAGCATGTGGCATCTGTGAGCCCAGGAGCCTCTGTGTGCCGTGGGAGCAGGCTGGGCTATGTGTGCCCGGCTGCAGGAGAATGAAATTCCATGGAGCTTTTCCTTACAGCCTGTCATGTGTTGTTGCAGTACAATTCCAGGGACCAATCTACACCCACGGTGAGAACCCAGCCCCGCTGCCGCCCCAAGGGATGATTGTGCAGCCGGAGATGCACCTTCCTCATCCAGGTGAGGAGTCAGTGGGACACCCCTGGACCTGGGGAACAGAGAACTCTGGTCTCCCACAGCCTCTGTCATGGGGGGAATCCATTTTCCTTTGTTTCTGCAACATGGAAGAGACCTGCTCCCTCCTGCAGTGAGGCTGAACCAGTATCAGTTTTAAGGAAAGAAAAAATAGGTGTTTCTGGAGCTTCCAGCCAGTGCAGGACGGGGGGAACTGAAGCTTTTGGCAGCTCCTAGCTGGGTTTTTGCAGGTGCCTGTGGGGCCTCACCAGGCTGGGCCGCTCCCTTCCGTGGGCACTGGGCTGGTTCCTCACTCCCTGGCCCTGTAGCTCAGGAAAAAGCAGAACTGGGAGCTGTCGAACACGTTCTCTGCTTGCCCACACAAATTGTTCCCTGCAGTGGAGTTGTGCTGGGGCCATATCTGCTTCCGGTGAATGCGGAACTGGGGAGGGGGCCATGCTCTGCTGCTCTGTGTCCCTCCCCAGCGTGGGGCTGCAGGGAAACCTTGGAGCAGAGTGTGCTCCTTCTTGGTGCTACCCCAGGACACTCTGGCTTCTTGGGTGACATCCATCTGCTTCCCATCACCTCCAGGTTTACACCCCCACCAGACGCCCCCTGCCATGGCAAACCCTGGCCTCTACCCCCCACCAGTGTCCATGCCCCCGGGCCAGCCTCCACCGCAGCAGCTGCTCACTCCAACTTACTTCTCCGCCCCTGGAGTGATGAATTTTGGGAATCCTGGCTACCCCTACCCCCCTGGAGCTCTGCCCCCTCCGCCCCCTCCTCATCTCTATTCCAACACGCAGGTAAGCCAAGTGCGCCGCGGCTCCTTCCCGGGCAGGAGCAGGTGGGATGCTGTGGAGTGTGGGATGTGTTCTGCGAGGTGTTCCTGGGAGAGGATGTGGAGCAGCTGGGCTGCTCCATGGGGAAAGGCTGCTGTCATCCCAGAAAGGATTGTTCCTGTGGCTGCTGTGCAGCTCCCTGAGTGCAGCGGGCAGTGGGTGAAATCCTGTTCTGGGGGGTCTGGAATTGAGGTGTTCCCTTATGGAGCAGGGATACAGCCCCTCCAGGGCCCTGCTGAGCCAAGGATACCTTGGGAATGGCTTTAGAAGTGAGTTCTGTTGAGATGGAAGCTGGGAACTGGCTGGTAGGAGCAGCATGGGGCTGGATTTTCCTGCTCCATGGCCCAACTCCGTGTCTACGGCTGCTGCTGGGCAGCAAGGAGGCAGATTGGATTGGGTCCCTGAGAAGGCAGATCAGATTACATCCCTGTGAGGAGGCAGATCAGATCACATCCGTGCGGGGAGGCAGATCAGACCAGATCCCTGAGGAGGCAGATTGGATTGGATCTCTGTGAGGATCAGACCAGATCTGATCCCTGTGAGGAAGCAGATAGATCGAATCCCTGAGGAGGCAGATCAGAACAGATCCTTGAAAAGGCAGATGAGACCAGAGCAGACCAGATCCTGGTGCCAGCGATGGTGCTGTGGCTGGAGCAGGGCTGACACTCCGTGGAAGGCTGGAGAGCTGCACATTCCCTGAGCTCCCAACCATCCCTGCCCTTCCCACTGCTCGGGCTGATCCAGGCAGGATCTCACCCTGCTTTGAGGGCAGTTCCCTGCCAGGCTGCAGGGCTGGGTGTGTAGGGGGGCCGTGTCCAGGTGGAAAAGCTGCTGTTGGGAAGTTCAGGCATTCCATGGACTGCAGGGTGAGGGAATCCCATCTGCATAGGCTGTGTCCTGTCTCTGCCAGAGTGGGGGGACCTTGGCAAGGGGTGGAGACACACAAGGGGCCTTGGGAGCTGATGTCTGGGGGGCGCGGCCGCTCTTGGCTCTGGCTGGGGTCAGCTGTCCAGCCCCGGTGGGTGCCGGGGGGGGCTCGCAGGGCCCCCCAGCCCGGAGCTCTGATCCTGCTGCTCCTGCAGGCGCAGTCCCAGGTGTATGGGGGGGTCACCTACTACAACACTGTCCAGCAGCAGGTGCAGCCCAAGCCCTCCCCGCCCCGCCGGACGTCCCAGCCTGTGACCATCAAGCCGCCCCCTCCAGAGGTACCATCCCCTCACAGTCGGTCCCTGTGTGTGTGTGGTGTCACTGGTGTGTGCTTGGCTGCAGTTCCCCCTCCCATCCCAAAAAAATAACGTTGTTCTTTTGTAAGGGGAAATCTTAAAACTTGTCTCGTCTCTGACCTGTCCCAAACCTCAGCTTCTCGTTGCAGGTGGTAAGCAGGGCTCCAGTTAATTTGAGTTACTTAAAACTTTAAAACTAAAACCACGTAAAAAGTAAGTCTGAAGTTGACTCTTTTTTTATTTTATTTGCTCAGGGTAGAAAACAGGACAATTAGAACAATAGAAAACAGGACAAAACAGGACAAGAGAGGGAAAAATCCAGCCCTGTCTGGAGGACCTAGGAGGCAGGGAGTTCTCTGGAAGGATAAACGTTGAGAACTCAGCAGATAATTCAAGCAGTAGAGTTAAAGGTTTTTCAGGATGCGAGTGCTTCCCTGTGCTGGGAATGGTCCCTTGCTCTAGTGCTGTGAGCTGTGCGTGTGTGAGCGTGCTGGAATGCCACGTGTGTTTTTGGTTTCCCTTTCCATACCTTCTTCACGTATGGAAGCCAAGCAAGCCTGGACCTGGGCAGGCATGTGCTGGTGGGTTCCCGTACATGGGGAGGGATGGGAAACAAATTGTCTGATGGAGGGGCCCTGGAAAGGCCTCGTGATGGAAAAATCTGGAACCATGAGGAGGGGTTGGCACAGGGGGCTGGTTGTGCCCGGAGAGGTGGAGGGCGGGTTGGCACCTGGGTGTGGGGGGGAGGTTGCTGGCAAGACCCAGCCATAGCACTGTTGCCCCCCATGTGAGGGTTTGGGGGGCTCTAAACCTCTGCTGCTCTTCCCTCTTCTCCTCCCAGGACAGCAAAGGTGAAAAATCAAAGGAGAGGAGCAACACGTAGGAACACGGCTACAGGAATCCCAGCGCCAGACTCGGCACCTCAGCAAGGAGGAAGTTGTTCCTTGGAATGGCTCCTTCCCTGTGCGGAGGTGAGGCAGTGGGATGAGACACCTGCACCGTGCTCAGGGCCAGGCACTTTCCCCGTGGCCTGAGCGGTGCCTTCCCGAAATCCATCTCGCTGCTGCCCACTCCCCTCGTCCCCCGCGCTGGGGCCGCCGAAGAACCAACCCCTGAGTCGGTCCTTGGCCACACGTTCTCCCAAGTTCTCCCCGTTACTAAATGTTCCCTGCTCCCTCCTGGGATGTCAAACTCCGCTGGCTTGATCGTGGTCTCTGTTTTTATTTAAGGAATGAAGCAGCTCCTTCAGTAAAGCTGATTTGTTTCTTTTGGGTATTTCATATTTATTTGTTTGGGTAAGCAGCAGTGACATCCCCCCAGCCCAGTTCATTCTTCATTTCAATTCTCTTTTCAATTAGCAAGTTGATTTCTGCCACTTTTGACACAGGAGAAGGGCAATGGAGCCATGGGAAGCTGTTGGGAATATGCTGCCTGGGCAGGAACCACCTAATTTAGGAGCTCCCCAATTCTTTTCCCAACAAGCTGTTGGTAACTGGTGTGTTTGAGTTCTCAGGTGGGAATCCACAGGGTGACCCCCGTCCCTGCTGTCCGCAGCAGCACAAGGGGACGTTTCCACCCTTCCTCTGCCAAATCCACAGAGAGAGGGGGAGGTTTGTGGGCACCCAGCACCCCGACACTGCCCGAGCAGCCCAGCCAGCACCCAAACCAGCTCAGCAGGGCCAGGTTTGCTCCCAGCACTTGGGTGTTGCTGCTGGGGCTGTGGAGGGTTTTGGAACCCGCCCCAACGCACCCGGCTGGGCTCTGGCCCTACAAGGAAGCGCCTCAGCCCTGCGCCAGCTCCTGCCTCACTTCCCCACAGCAGCCTTGTGTCCCCATTGGGATTCCTGATCCCATGGGGTGACTGTCACCGCAGCTGTGCCACGCTGATCCTGGCTGGCTCACCTGTGCCGCAGTGCCGCCGCTCTGCCTCCCGCATCCCACCGGCCCCGCGGCTCCGGCCCCGCTGCGGCTCCGGCTTGGCCACATCCTTGTAGCCGTTTGCAAATTGCATTAGGAAACTTGGCAGGGCCGGCTGCTGATTCCTGCCCATTCCTGCCGATTCCTGCTGCTCTCCTGAGCACGTGCCGGGACGCTGTGGGGACGCGCCAGCTGCCGGCGCAGGCACCGGGTGAGGGGGACGTCACCGAGCGAGCGGCGGCTCGGCCACCCCGTCCCCATCTGCGGCCAGGATGGGGGCCCGGCACCCACCTGCTTGTTCTCTGTGTGGATCCTTTATCCATGCATGGCTCTTCAGCAGAAATTCCTTCTTTCTTTGGTGTTTGTGACTCCATGACCTTCTGTGTCTTGTTTCAGCCACCAAAGCCACATTCCTAAAGCAGAATCCCCTCGTGTTTTAGATGTCACCGTGTCTCTGCCTTAAGGCTGACGTGTGTCATTGACGCATTGGTGACACGACCAAAATCCTGGACCTTGCACCCCCATGTTGGGGTTTTGGTGTTAACCTGGATTCCTATCCTGTGGGATGTACATCCCTAACAGCGTTGTAGGAAGCAGACAGCTCTTGTGTGTCCTTCCTGGGGCTGAGAGCCACAGGGACAGTGTCCACCTGAGCTTCCTTGGCAGGACCAGCGTCACCTCTGCTGTGTCCCAGGAGCTGTTCTCCTCTTCCCAGGAGCCACCCTCCTCTTCCTAGGTGCAGCTCTGCCCTTCTCAGGAGCTCACCGTGGGACTGGAATTACAGCTCCGCTGTGCCTGGTGCCAGCCGTCCTCGCCCCCACATCCCTGGAAGCAGCTGCCACCCATCCCCAGCCCAGCTCTGCCCTGGTAGCAGGGCTGGAGGGAGCCCCCTCCTCTCTCTGGGGGGGGCTGATGTGAGCCCCCTCCTCTTCGCCAGCCTCACTGGCTCACAGGGAAGGACCAACTGTTGTGTTGGTGGTGCGGGAGCTGCCGCCTGCGCGTTTGTGCCGCGCTGCCTCCGCCTTGGCAGCCACAGCCTCCTGCCAGGCCCCCGCCCACCTGCCCACGCCAAATAGGGGTGGGGGGCATGTACCCCACTCCTGTTACACCCTGATCCTGTGGATGGAGCATCACGGTGAGCTCTGCCCTCCTGCGGCCAGGCTGCGCGGGGGAAGGATGCTGGTGGGACTTGCCCATGCCACAGTGGAAGGGTGGCTTTGAGGGCAGGGGGGACCCCAACTCCCCCCTTTGCATCCCACTCTCTTTTCCTCCCTTCTCTGTAGGTCTCCCCAGTTCCTGCCCTCACTGCTGGCAGTGGCGTAGGGGTCCCAGAGGCCATTTGACAGTGGGGTGGGGGTCCCAGAGCCCTTCCAGCAGCAGCAGCAGTAGGAGTCATCACCTTCCTGCCCCCATTGCTGTGCTGCGCCATCCCTCCCCAGCGCCTCTGCCTCAGTTTCCCTCCCTGGCAGGAGGATCGGGACTGAGCATGGTCCAGGATTTGGCTCAGCCCTTCACAGGGACCTAATGGAGGAGCTGCCCCCATCTCTTGGCAGTTCTCCCCTTCCCCAAATGTCTGACTCCCCTCTCCCAGCGCTGCAGCTGGGAAGTGGGTTAAGGCGCTGGCTTGGGGAGGGATTTTTCCCGGGGTGTAATTTTTCCCTCCTACACACGGTCTGTTTTGAGCGGTGCCTGGAGGCTTCGCACCCCCGGCTCACTGCCGGGGCGGGGGAATTCGCTGGCTGCCAACCGAGGGAAGCGCCCGCTCCAGATCCCAGCTCGTTAGGAGAAATAACAGCAAATTAATTAAGCCAATAGTTCACTCTGTGCCAGCAGTGCCCCCGTCCCTGCCGAGCTGGGGAGAGGGGATGGGATGGGCCGGATCTGGGGCACCTTTCCCAGGGGGAGCATTGCCCTCAGCATGGCACAGTGCTCCAGGTCCCTCCTGCCCGTGTGGCCCAGTGCATCCCCATTGCCACCAGCGAGTGAGGTCTGTCCGTGCCTCAGTTTCCCCTCCTGCTGTCAGGAGAAGCCCCTCTCTGCGTGGCTGAACCTGGCCAGCAGCACCACCTGCACCCAGGTCCGGGAACCCTTGCCCGGATGCCGTGGGGAAAGGCGATGGAGGAGCTCAACAGAGCGGGATTTTTTGGGGATGTTGGATGGGATGTGGGGGATCTGAACGCTGGAGGCTGGAGGAACAGAGGAGGGATGTGCCGGGCCATGCCGTGCTGTGCCATCCCGACAGGGCTCGGTGCAGCCGCGGATGGGGATGTGGGGATGTGGGGACGTGTTTTGCCGCTCTCTGGCAGCCGCATGGATGGAGTTGCCAGGCAACTGCCGGGTGGAGGCGAAGCGGGAACAAAGCGGGAGCTGCCGGGACCCTCGTTCCTCCATCCCTCCCCGAACCCCCCGGGCAGTGCGGCCCAGCAAAGGCCATGGGGTCACCTGCTGTGTCCCCCCGGCCGCTGCCGCCATCCCACCCCGGGGTTGCCGCAGGGCCGTGGGTTTGCAGGGGGATAGACTCGGGAGAACGGGACTAGGAGGACACAGGGTCTGTCCCACTGTTGTTTTCACCCGCTGGCGTGTCCAGAGGGTGCAAGGTGGGGCTGGGGGCAGTGGGCATGGGCAGGATGGGTGCTCAGCACCCCGCGGGTGCGGGGCAGGAGGATCAGCCCCAGGCAAGCGCCACATCTTGCCCTGCCCTGCCCCAGAACCTGCCCCAGAACCTGCCCCGGCACCTACCCCGGCACGCCGGGGCCCGTTGCGGCCTGGCAGGCGGCAGAGGGGGGGTCTGGCAGCCACCCCGACCTGCCCGCCCTGCCCGCGGGGGCACCCAGCCCCAGGGATGCCAGGGTGGGGGGTCTCGCACCCACCCCCGGCCCTTTCCCACACTGCGGCAGGTGCAGAGAGCTGGGCTGGGGGTCCGGGGGTGGGTCACCCCACAGCTAGGAATGTGCCCCTCCGTGCAGGGGACACTGGGGAGTGGCAGCACTGGGTAGGGGGAGGGGGGGGGAGCGGTGCCATGTGCCCCTGGGCTGGCGTGGGGGAGCTGTGTGGGTGTGCGAGGGGGACCAGGCACGGGGGTGTGCCGGGCGTGTGAGGCAGCACGTGGCAGGGGGCTGTGGGGCTGCGCCCCCCGGCCGCGGTGTGTGACAGCAGAGGGTGACAGACTCCGGGCTGGGTGTCCCCCCAGCCTGTACGGTGTGGTGGGGAGGTCGCGCGTGGCGGTACCCCGGGGATGCGAGGGGGGAATGCGGGGAGATGGATGCGGGGCCGGTAATGCATCACCTGTGCGGGGCTGCGGGGAAGCGGGCGGTGACCGTGTCCTGGGTGCGAGCCGCTGTCACCGCAGCCCCGGGGCGGGTTCGGTACCGAGTTCGGTGGTGCGGCGAGGGGGCGGGCAGGTGCCGTTGGCGGGGCCGGGGGCGGCGGCGGTGCGGGGAAAGGGGCGGGCAGGTGCCGGAGGCGGCGGCGGCGGGGCCGTAACGGGGCGGGGCGGTGCTGGCGGCGGGGCCGCGGCGGGGCCGGTGCGGGGCGGGCGCAACGCGCAGCCGGTGCGGGGCGGGCGGGGAGCGGCGCCGCGGCCCGAGCCCGAGCGGAGCCGAACGGAGCCGCCGCCGCCGCCGATGGGCCCCTGAGCCGCCGCCGCCGCCGCGCCCGGGCGGCCATGAAGCCGCTGGAGAAGTTGCTGAAGAAGCCGGGCTCGCACCTGCCCGTCCGCCCCGCCGCCCCCCCGGGGCAGGTACCGGGGCCGGGGTCGGTGCCGGCGCCGCGGCGGCAGAGCCTGTCGCGCCCGCCCGCCTCCCCGGAGGAGCCGGCGGGGCCCGCGGGGCCGGTACCGGGGGGCGAGGGCCGCTGGCTGGAGCTGCGGCCGCCCGAAGCGCCGCTCCGCTCCCCTGAGGATCCGTCACCGTGCGGCGACCGCGATCGGGACCGGGACCGGGACCGGGAGCCGCCGAGCCCGGAGCCGCCGCCCGCCGCCCGGTGCTGCTGCGGCTGCGGCTGCGCCCCCGCCGCGCCCGCGCCCCCCGAGCGGCTCCTGGCCGCGCTCCTCGACCGGCTGCCGGCGGCTGCACACGGGAGGGGCTGCGGGGCAGGTACGGGGCTGCGGAACCCACGGGACGGGCTGCGGGACCCCCGGGAGGGGCTGCGGGGGTGCCCGGGGTGGGGAGCGCGTGGATCGCGGGGCGATGCGGCGGAGCGGGGAGAGACCGGGGGCGGCCGCTGCTTGCGGGGGGGATGCGCTGGTGGATGCTGGGGTGGGAGACAGCGGGGTGCGGGACCCCGGTACCCGATGAGGCGGGTGGCCCTGCACAGGGCACAGCGGTGCTCGGTTGGGGTGACAAGGTCAAGGCCGGGTCCCCGCCGGGGCAGGGCGCCCGTGGCAGCGGGGCGGGCAGGAGTCTGCGGGGTGGGCAGGAGTTCCCCGGGCAAGGCACCGCGGCAGAGGGGCTGGCGGGGGATATGGGCTCAATGGCAGCGTCAGCTCGGTGGGGAACGGGGGTGGCCGGGCACCGGCAGTCACTGCAGCATCCACCTCCCGGTTGGATGGTCCTCAACATCCTCCTGGTGCTAAAATTAGCCCCGACGGGAGCTGCAGTGGAGGGGGGAGGGGTGGGCTGGACAGGCACAGGCCTCCCGGTGCTGTCCCACCACGGCTCCCCGTGCCCAGGTGTTGGGATGGTTTTGGTGCCAGAGCTGGGTGGGAGCCAGGTTGGGTGCAGGTGGGTGGGAGCCTTCCCACACCATGGGGATCCCTGTTCCGGCCAATCCCTCTCGGCTGCTGGGACCAGGGGCCATCGGGGACCCCAGGGCACTGCCAGCCCCCTGCTCCAGTGATGCCAGGGCCGGGATTGGGTGCAACCACTGACATGAGGAGCCCTCGGGTAGGGACGAGCTGGGACTGGCAGCACCAGGTCTTGCCTGCATCAACACGCTGCCAGGCCTGGCGGTGCTCGGGCTGGCAGGGAGCAGGGGGGCAGGAGCCAGCATGGGGGTCCCGACTTGGGAAAACGTCCCTGCGACTCTGGGGTACAGCGTGAGTGCTGCAGAGGGATGGGGAAACTGAGGCAGGGCTGCAGGGGGCTGCAGCCCAAAGGGATGGAGGAGTGTTCAACTCCTGCCCCACAGGCAGAACATGGGAAGGGGCTGCACTCAGGGCAGGGGGGCTGGGAGAGGTGGGGGCCGTGTACCTGCACCCCCCATGCTGCCGGTGCCCCCGTCTGTCCCTGTGCCCCAGACTGCCGTGTCCTGCTTTCGGCAGCAGCTGATGCCCCGTGGGTGCTCTGCCCGGTGCAGGGGTGCCAGGGGACCCTCTGCCCTGGCTTGGCACAGATCCGTGACCGGGTTAACAGCTGGGGGGTGACTGGGGGGATGGTCTGCATGGCCCCTCCGTGAGTTGGGTCCTTGGGCCTCTGAAGGGCTACCAGAGTATCCCCTGGGCACGTGGCAGAGCTGCTTGGGCACCCTCGGCTGGGGACCCGCTCGGGGCCGAGGGTTGCGCTGGTGCCGAGCGAGGGAGCGGTGCCGTGTCCAAAGGTCGTGGCGGTGACTGATGCCGGCTCTGACGGGTACTGACGCCGGTACCGGGCCCTCGGCTCACCTGGCCTTGCCAAAACACCTTCACAGGGTGGTGCCACCCGTGCTGCCCCGGAGAGCCCGGCTGTGGCACCCACCCAGTGTGCCTCGAGCTGCCTGCCTCAGTTTCCCTGCGCCGTGTCCTGCTGTGCCCGCGGCCGGGCTCTCACGGGGCTGCCGGGTGTGCCGGGGCGTCGCGGCCCCGGTCCCGCCCTGCCGGCGCCTCTGCCCCCACACCGGCTCGGCCGGGCCCGGCTGCCCCGGGGCTGGGAGCGGGCCCTGAGTCAGCGCCGGCGCGGGGGGGTTCGCGTGGGGCTCGGCCTCTCCCGGTGTCACCCTGCGAATTACCATCGCTCCCCTCACCCGCCCATCCCGCCGGGCACGGGGCCGCCGGGAGTGTCGGGGGGCTCTGTGGGTGGGGTGCCCACCCCTGTCCCCCCCTGTCCCCCCAGAGTCGCTGCTGGATGACATCGTGCTCACCCACTCGCTGTTCCTGCCCACCGAGCGCTTCCTGCAGCAGCTGCACCAGCAATATCCTGGAGGGTCCTGGGGGGCCCCGAGGGTGGGCACAAGGGTGGGTGAGGAGGGGTCGGAGGCTGGACATGAGGAGGGTATTGGGGTGCAGTGAGGGTGGGCATAAGGGGGCCATGAAGGGGACATGGTGGTGGCACAAGAGCTGGCATGAGGGTGCAACCAGGAGGGCACCAGCACGTGCACTAGGGTGCCATGAAGCCATGAGGATGACAAAGGGATGGGCATGGGGTTGCAAGGAGGAGTGGGACATGGGCAGGGCAGCAGGATGCTATGGGGGGCTCACAGGAGCAGCCGTGGGGGTGCCATGGGGGTGGGCTACGGGTTTGGGTGCAAGCTGGGCACTGTGGTGCTACCAGGGAGGGCACAAGGACCCTCAAGTGAGGTCCCTCGGTGCAGCGGGTGCTGGGGGGTGGCCGAGGGTCCCTCCTTGCCGTGGCACCTCCTTGACGGTGCCACCTTTGTGCTGGCGGCGGGCAGCCCCCCGGCGCGCTGGGAGGAGGGCTCCGGGCTGCAGCGCAAGCGGGCGGTGCTGGCCGTGCTGCTGCACTTCCTCGAGACCTACAAGGGGCTGCTGCAGGAGGAGGAGAGCGCCGGGAAGGTCATCAAGGTGGGTGTCCCCTTCCCGTGTCCCCCCAGCAGTCCCCTGCAGCCCCGGCCCTGACCCCTCTCACCCCACAGGAGCTTTATCTGCTCATCATGAAGGACACATCCCTCTACCACGAGCTGGAGGACGAGATCATCAAGCTGCACCAGCTCGTGGAGACCGTGGAGCTCAAGTGAGAAGAGGGTCAGGGGGTCCGGGGGTCCCCTGGTGGTCAGGGATGCCTGGGGGACCAGGGGTCACCATTGGTCAGGGGTTCCCGGGGAGGGCAGGGAATCCTATGGAGTCCAGGGTCCCCGTGGGACAAGAGATTCTCAGGGAGGACAGGGGTTCAGAATGTCCCAGGGGAGGGCAGAGGGTCCTGGGGGTCCCTGTGGGTCAGGGAGTCCTCAAGAAGGACGAGGAGTTGTGGCCCTTAGGGGTGCCCAGGGGCTGGAGGGGTCAGTAGCAGCCCCCTCCTGGTGCCCTCCCGGTTGCACCTTCACCTCCACCTTTGTGCCCCCCTCATGCCCTCGCCGTGCGCAGCCTCGGACCCCTCCCCACGGCACCCTCCTGCCCACCCTCCCCCTGTGCCCACCCTCAGTGTGCCCCAGTGCCCTCCCCGTGCCCACCCTCCTGCCATGCGGGAGGCCCTGGGTGGGGGCTGCCGGGGCACCCCGTGGGTCTCGGGGTGCAGCCCCGGGGGTCCAGGGCCCCACCTGAGCCCTGTCCTGTGCCCCCTCAGGGTGGCCGACGAGACGCCCCCCCCGAACAAGCAGGTGAAGCCGCTGTTCCGGCATTTCCGACGCATCGACTCCTGCCTGCAGACCCGGGTGGCATTTCGGGGTTCTGACGAGAGTGAGTGACTGTGGGGGGCAGCTGAGGGGGATTGGGGTCCCCTCCATGACCCACCAGCCTCTGCACGGGGCCGTGCCCACTCCGGGTCTGCTCAGCGTCCTCCCCGTGCCTCAGTTTCCCCGGTGAGCAGTGCCGGGGGTGGTGTGGGGGTGCCCGGCGCTGACCCCCCGCCCTCTCCCAGTTTTCTGCCGCGTCTACATGCCCGACCACTCGTACGTCACCATCCGCAGCCGCCTCTCGGCCTCGGTGCAGGACATCCTGGCCTCGGTCACCGAGAAGCTCCAGTACTCGGAGGAGCAGAGCGCCCGCGGGGACGCGCTCATCCTCGTCACCATGGCCTCGTCCGGAGGTGCCCGGGGGGCCGGGGGTGGTGGGGGGCTGCGGGCGGGGCTGGGGGGTCCGGCCGGTGCTGACCCCACCCTGTGCCCCGCGGCAGAGAAAGCGGTGCTGCAGCCCAGCGAGGAGTGCGTGTTCACCACCCTGGGCATCAACAGCCACCTCTTCGCCTGCACCAGGGACACTTTCGACTCCCTGGTGAGCTCCGTGGTGGGGACACCCCGGCAGGGACCGTTCCCCTCCCGGCACCTGGCACCGCGATCGGGGGGGGACGCTCCCATCCCGGGGCCAGCACCCCCTGAGTGCCCCATCCGGTGTCCCCTCGCAGGTGCCACTGCCCGAGGAGATCCAGGTGGTCCCGGGGGACACCGAGATCCACCGTGCGGAGCCCGAGGACGTCGCCAACCACCTCACAGCCTTCCACTGGGAGCTCTTCCGCTGCATCCACGAGGTTTTGGGGGGCTCGGGGGGCTCGGGGAGCTGCCGTGCTGTGGCGGGGGGTGGGCTCTGATGGAACGTGTGCGTCCCCCCAGCTGGAATTCGTGGATTACGTGTTCCACGGGGAGCGGGGCCGGCGGGAGACGGCGAACCTGGAGCTGCTGCTGCAGCGCTGCAGTGAAGTGCAGCACTGGGTGGGCACGGAGCTGCTGCTCTGCGAGGGGCTGGGCAAGCGCGCCCACCTGCTCAAGAAGCTCATCAAGATCGCTGCCATGTGAGTGGGGGGCCGGGGAGGGGCTGCTGGGGGGTCCCTGGGGTGCCCAGCTCGCCCCTCACGCTGTCCCCCACCAGCTGCAAGCAGAACCAGGACATGCTCTCGTTCTACGCCATCGTCATCGGCCTCAACAACGCCGCCGTCAGCCGCCTGCGCCTCACCTGGGAGGTGAGGGCTGGGGGGCCCCCGACCCCCATGGCGCTGCCAGGTCTTCCTGTGCCTTTCTGAACACCCCCAGGTGCTCCCTGACCCTTTCCCTGGGTGATCTCAGACCACCCCTGCGTGCTCCCTTTTCCCTCTGGGAGCTCTCACCCCACCCTCCAGTGCTCCCAGGACCTTCTGGATGCTCCCAGACCACCCCTGGGTGCTCCCTGACACCACCTGGGTGCTCCCAGGACCCTTGGGATGCTCATGCCCACAGCTGGCTGCTTCTTAGACCCCTCCTGAGTTCTTTCAGATCCCCCTTGAGTGCTCTTGGAACCCCTCAGGAGCTCCCTTCCCCCTCAGTACCCCCAGAACTTCTCTGGGTGCTCCCGGACTGCCCCTGGATGCTCCCACACCACTCTCCAGTGCTCCCCAGGACCCTCTGGATGCTCCCAGACCACCCCTGGGTGCTTCCAGGACCCTCGGGATGCTCATGCCCACACCTGGCTGCTCCCAGACCTCTCCTGGGTTCTTTCAGACCCCACCTCACCCTCACCCCAGTGCTTCCAGGACTCCTCTGGGTGCTTCCAGACCTTTCTGGGCCTTTCTGGACACCCTCAGATGCTCCCTGACCCTTTCCTGGGTGTTGCCAGAACCCCCTGGATGCTTCTGCCCACCCCTTTGGTGCTCCCTGACCCCCCTGGATGTTCCCTACCCTCCCGTTTTTTTGTCATTCCAGAAGCTCCCAGGGAAATTCAAGAACCTGTTTCGGAAGTTTGAGAACCTGACGGTGGGTGAGAGGTGTGGGGGCTCCCACGGGTGTTGGGGGGTCCCCAGGCCTCCCCTGGGGGTGTTTGGGGAGCAGGGGATGTTCCCAAGGTGTCCTTGCCCCCCTCCCACAGGCCACCAGCCCCATGCCCATGGCCACCTGCATGGGGGGGGGGAACCAAGGCACCCCCAGGGAGCCCTGCCCTAAAGCCTGACCCCCCTTTTCCCCCCAGGACCCCTGCAGGAACCACAAGACCTACCGGGAGGTGCTGGCCAAGATGAAGCCGCCCCTCATCCCCTTTGTGCCGCTCATCCTCAAAGGTGAGGGGGGGCTCAGGAGCTGCCCCATGGGGGTTTGGGGTCCCTCTAACACCCCACGGGACCCCCCATCACCTCCCCTGTCCCCCAGATCTGACCTTCCTGCACGAAGGCAGCAAGACCCTCCTGGATGGGCTGGTCAACGTGGAGAAACTGGTGGGTTCTAGGGGGAGATGGGGCAGAGGGACCCCCAGGGTGAGGGCAAGGGAGAGGGGACTCCCCTGAGGGGCTGGAGGACCCCCCAAGAGGGTTTGGGGCTCCCCTGTCTGGGGGGAGTGGGAGGGTTCAGGGTCCCCTGGGTGCAGAACGGGATCCTGGGGGAGGGGGGTCCCTGAGGGTGGGGGGTGTGCAGGAGGCTCCTGGGGGGGTTGCTGGTCCCTGGGGGGACTGGGTGGGGTCTCGGGGGGCTGGGGCTGACTCTGGGGTCTCTCTGTGCCCCAGCACTGCATCGCCGAGAAAGTGAGAACTGTGCGGAAGTACCGGAGCCGCCCCCTCTGTGAGTGGGGGGGACGGGGAGGGGGCACTGCCAGGGCTAGGGGGGCACTGCTGGGGGGGCCCACACGGGCCTGAGCCTGCAGTGCTGGCCCTGAGGGATGGGGATGTGGCCAGAGCCTCCTCACACCTTTTATCCATGTCCCTGCATCCCTAAATCCCTGCGTCCTCATCCCTTTATCCCTTCACCCTGCATCCTCATCCCTGCATCCCTCATCCCCTCACCCTTCATCCCCGTTCCTGAATCCCCATTCCTGCATCCCTGCATCCCCATCCCTTCACCTGCATCCCCTGCACCTCTTCCATCCCTCAATCCCCACTCTCACGTTGCCATCCCCATTTCCTTCCCGCATCCCCAACCCCTGCATCCCCTCCATCCCCAACCTCTCCATTCCCACATTGCATTTTCCCATCCCCGTCCATCCATCCCCTCCATCCCCAACCTCTCCATTCCCACATTGCATTTTCCCATCCCCGTCCATCCATCCCCTCCATCCCCAACCTCTCCATTCCCACATTGCATTTTCCCATCCCCGTCCATCCATCCCCTCCATCCCCAACCTCTCCATTCCCACATCGCATTTTCTCATCCCCACCCCTGCATCCCCTCCACCCCCACATCCCCTGCATTCCCACTACCGCCTTGCCATCCCTGTCCCTGCATCCCTCCATCATCATTCCCACATCCCCATTCCCATACTGCCATCTTCCTTCTTTCCATCCCTCCATCCCTGCATCCCCTCCACTGCCACACCCCCATTCCCACATTGTGCTTTCCCATCCCCATCCCTCCATTCCCATTCCCCCCGTTCTGGGGCTGTTCCCAGGCCTGGAGCTGGAGGCGTCCCCGGCCCAGCTGCAGACCAAGGCCTACGTGCGGCAGCTGCGCGTCATCGACAACCAGAACCTGCTCTTCGAGCTCTCCTACAAGCTGGAGCCCGGCAGCCAGTGAGGGGGGACCCACCCCGGGATCCCCAAACCCCGGGAAACCCCCCGGGGGGCCCGGAGCCCCCCAGCACTGACGCACTTTGCCCAGCCCCGGCCCTTGGGTGCTGCCCCCACCCTTGGGGGGGGTGAGTGGTGGGTTTGGGGACCCCCCGGCGCATCCCCCTCTCCCCCTGCCCCCTCCCCTGGCTGGGGCACAGGGGCCCCCGGGGGGGGTCATGTCCCCCCCCGTCCCCTCTATTTTTGTATGTGTGCCCCGCCCCCCTCCCAGACGTGTATATTTTGTACTGCCGCTGTCCGGAATTGTACATTTATTTTTTAAGAAAAAGGAGGAAAAAAAGAAAAAAAAAAAAAAAAGTCAAGCTGGGGGTGGGGCAGGGAGCCCCAATAAAAGTCTGTCCCGGCGCCTGTCTCTGATGTCATGGTAGGGATTGAGGTAATGATGGGAGTGACGTCACAGCATCGCTGTCGATGACGTCACGGTCCCGGTACTGACCGGGTGGATCCGACCTCTCCAAGATGGCGGCAACGCGAAGCCAACGTCTGACCTTCTAAACATGGCGGCCGCCACGGTTCCCGCCAACCCTCCCAACATGGCGGCTGCTGGGGGGGGTTATCCAGCTGACCTTCTCAATATGGCGGAAGGGAAAACGGGCGGCGTAGCCCAGCTCAGTCGTCTCATCACGGGCCTTCAGCAGCGTTTCGGCACAGAGCGGGGAACTTCTTCCCAGTGGTGCCACTCTGCTTTCGGTCACCGGGACGCCGCGGCACTGGACGTTCACACAGCCGGCGTGACCTTCCCAAGATGGCGATGGCGGGGCATTCTCTCATGGCCACTCGACCTCCTCATCATGGCGCCGCGGCCTCGCCGTGCCCCGCCGTGCCCCGCCCACATCCGCTTCGGTCGCGCAGGCGCAGAAGGGCCACGACCGCCATTTCGTTCGGCGGGGCTGGGGCCGGGGCCGGGAGCGGCGGGAGGAGCCGCGGGTGAGCGGGGGAGGGCCGGGGGGGATCGGCGGGGCCGGGCCGGGGCTCGGGGGGCCGGGACTGCGGCCACGGGGCCCTTGTGCAGGGTGCGGTGGCTTGGGGTGGGCGCGTGGGGCCTGTGCGGAGCCTGGGACCGGCGGGGCGGGGGGTGCGCTGAGGCCTGCGCGGATCTGGGGGGGTGTCCGGGGCCGGCTGAGGGTCCTCGGAGCCGGCTGAGGGGTCCCTGGGGCCTCTGAGGAGTCCGCGAGGCCGGCTTTGGAGTGCCAGGAACGGGCAAGGCCGGGGGGGCTGGAGCCCCCACACTGATCCCCTGGACCCTCCCAACCTGACCCCTGGGACGCCTGTGAGATCCCCCACCTCCCTGACTCCTGGGTCTCCTGGATTCTTCCCTAGAACTGCCCTGGACCCCTCTGCTTGGGTATGCCCAGAACCGGCGGGTCTGGGGGCCTGGGAACCCCCCACCATGGGGACCCCCTCTCTGACCCCCAGGTCTCCTCTGAGACCCATCCCCAGGACCCCCATGGACCTCCACTGAAACCCCCGCACTGTCCTTGACCCCTCCACCCTGACCCTTGAATTACGCGTGGGATCCCTCCCCAGGACCCTCCTTGTGCCCCCACCCTGGGCGTGCCTGCACCTGGCAGCAGCAGTGCCCTGGGACCCCCACTGTGACCCCTGTGCCTCCCCCGCGATCCCCACACTGACCTCCTGGACTTCTCCACCACTCCTTGGACTCCCGTCTTTGGTGTGGCTGGAACCAGTGGGATCAGGGGTCTGGGACGTCCACCCTGACCCCTGGACCCCTTCACCCTGACCCCTGGGGCACTTCAGGGACCTCTCCTCAGGACCCCTCTGGACCTCCAACGTGCGGGTCTCCGGAGCTGGCAGGGCTGGGGGCCTGGGATCCCCACTGTGACTCCTGGCACCCCTCTGAGACCCCCATATTGATGCCCTGGACCCTTCCACCCCTTCCCAGGACCCCCCTGGTCCCCCAGCCTGGGGCTGCCCAGAAGTGGTGGGGCCAGGGCTGGGTGCCTGGGATCCCACCATGGAGACTGACCCCAGAGTGTCCCCTGGGAGTCCCCCTATGACCTCTGAGACCTCTACCATGACCTCATTGACCCCTCTCCCCTGACTCCTGGGTCACCTCAGGGTCCCCTCCCCGGTGGGGGTGTCCAGAACTGGCAGGACCAGGGGCCAGGGACCCCCAGTGTGACCCCTGGGACCCCTGCCGTGACCCCTGGGACCCCTTCACCCTTCCCAGGATCCCCCTGGACCCCCTCTATGACCCCTGGTACCGTCACACTGACTCCCAGGGCCCCTCTGGACCCCCCCCCCCACTGACCCACTAGACTCTTCCACCCTTCCCAGGACCCCCCTGGATCCCCACCCTGTGCGTGTCCAGAACCAGCAAGGGCTGGGGATGCACTGAGGCTTGTCTGGGGAGGGAGTGGGACCCTATTTAGGGTACAGGAGAAGGAGGGGGTGACTTTTTGGAGCCTGTGGTGGCTTAGGGATGACCACAGACACAGAGTTCCATGGAATCCTGGAATGATTTGAATTGGAAATGACCTTAAATCCCATCTTGCACTGGAAGGGGTTGTTCCAAGCCCCATCCAACCTGGAACACTTCCAGGGATAGGGCAGCCACAGGTTTTCTGGGCAACGCTGGAGCTGAGCTGTCCCTCCTGCTCCAGGGAAACACATCCAGGACTCCCTGCTCCCGGTCCAACAGCCTTCCTGCCCACAATGCTGAAGGCAGGGTGGATGGAAAGGCCGGTGGACCAGGAGCACGCGTCCACTGCGGGATCTCACTCTGTTTTGATCGCTGTCAGGATCGCTGCACCCGGAATTCCGAGCTCCAGCTCAAAGGAACCGGGAAGTCCCTGTGTCTCCTGCCACTTCCTCCCGCTGGAATAATTCAGCGGTTCCTGCCCAGCCCCTCGTGTGCCACCTCTCCCTTCCTGGCTTCCTTTTGCCTCTTTGGGAAAGGAGGAGCAGCAGGGGAGGCTGCAGGCCTGGCAGGACGGGCTTTTCCTGCTTTTCCCTTTGCTGCAGTGGAATTTCAGGACAGGATTCCTTGCTCCTGATTAAAGGTTTCCGCTGCTGAGTGACCTGAGATGAGCTGGGAGCAAGGGACAGACTGAGCTGGGGGTTCCGTGGCTGGGAATAGGAAAGCCGGGGTGGGCAAACTGAGGCTTTGGAAGCTGGGAATGGGGAAACTGAGGCAGGGGAAGCTGGGAATAGGGAAACTCAGGCTTTGGAAGCTGGGAATAGGGGAACTGTGAATAGGGAAACTGAGGCCAAGGAAGCTGTGGAGAGGAAAACAGGATGTGGAAGCTGTGGATGGATAGGGAAACTGAAGTTGTAGAAGCCGTGGGTGGATGGGGAAACTGAGGCTGTGGAGCTCATCCCTGAGGAGTTAGAAACTCTGGAGTTGGGAGTTTTTGTTAAAAACGCCTCGTCAGAGCCCGCAGGTCGTTAATAATTCACAGGGAGCGTCTGGATCCCGCGGGGCCGGAGCGTGTCTGTCTGTCTGCACGCAGGGATGCGCTGGCTCCGCGGGATGCTCCAAATGGAGCTGGCAGCTCGGCTTGGGAAGCATGCTGATAGGATTTTAAAAGCCTGAATGACCTTAAATCCTGCGATGGCTGTCGCTCAGGATAAATTATTTATGTAGCATCCTCAGCTCCTCGGGAGCGGGCAGGAATGTCAGGCTGCGGGAATTTGGGAGGGGGTAACGAGGAACTGCGGGTTTGGATGGGAAGAGAGGGAAGATAAAGGCGCGGGGGCGGGTGTTGGAGAGGTCCAGCCTTGGAAGTCGTTCCCAAACCGGTGCGGCCGCATTTCTGCACCGACATCAGAGGGTGGAAATTCCTCTTGATCTGCAGTTCAAAGCCTCCCTAAGGATGAGGCGCTGCAGCTCGGGCTTGCAAATGTGAAATACAAATCCGCCTGGAGCCCAAATCCCCCTGAAAAGCGAGGAAATAGGCGGCTGAAGGTCACTGCTGCTGCCTGTCCTGCTCCAGCAGCAATCCCCCCGGGATGAGGGCTGCTGCTGGGGAGGGCATTTCAATTCCCTCCACAGCAAACAGGGACTTGAAAAATGCCTGGAAAATGTGGCGTGTCTCCCTGGCCGGGCCGGATCTGCCCAATCTGGCTGCTTTTAGGGGACAAGGGGCAGCTGAATGTCAAGTTCTTGGGATTTAGTAGTGTTTTGGTCTCAGGGTTGACAGGGAAGTGCTGATCCAAAACACTGCCGAGGGGTCTGTGGCCATGGTGGGCTCCAGCCTGTGGAACAGCAGCTCTGAAGCAGCTTTCCACAGGGTCACCTCATCTCCTGACCTCTCCCTCCTCCCGTGGGACATCTTTTCACACCTTGTTTTCCTCATTCTTTGCTCAGAGCTTTCCTAAGGTTTGGTTTGGATTGGAAAAGCAAAGGCACTGTGTAAACCTGCCCCTCCTGCCTCAGCCCAGCTTTGATCTGCTGGTGTCTCTGGATTCAGCTCTTCCCAGCCACTTTCCCTGCGAGCACAGGGAGCTGCCACCACGGCATATGGAGCCCTCAGAGGCTCTGATGTGTCTTGGTGAAAGGGTCCTGGTACGGAAGAACAAAGGAGAAGGAGCGCGGAGAAGTCAGAGCGTTGTTCACAGGGATGGCTTCTGCCAGGCATGAAGGGGTGCTGGGAGGAGAACTCCCCCCTTTTTTTTTTTCCTGGAGGATTTAGCTCCTGTCTCCCTAATCTGTATCAGCTGGGTCTGTCTTCTTGCACATGAAAGATCCAGGCTGCATTTCAAAGGCACCGTTCCCACCCGTGTGCTGAGTTCGGGGCCTCTCGATTTTGGTTTTTCAATGTGACCTTTGCTATTAATCCCCAGCCTGAACGGGGCCGCGCGCCGAAACAGAATGACCTGTTTCTCGGGAATTCAGCTCCAGTTTATCCTCAAGCTGCTTTAGCTTAAACTCTTCCCTCCCTTCCTCTTGCTCTTCTAGGTCAGAGCCCGGATCCCAGCGCAGGTTTTGCTGTAAGGGCACCTTAGAGGGGAGACAGTGACTCGTGGTCTGTCTGTAGGAATACCCCCTTGTCCTCCAGGTCCCTGTGGATTGTCCCTGTGGATTGTCCGGAGCCTGTCGCAGGGTGTCAGCAGGTCACACGGAGAGACCCCAGCAGTGCTGGCCTGGCACGGATGGCACTGGATGGTTTATGCCAGCTGACAAACCCCTGTTTGTCTGTCTGTGAGATGCATCCCTGTCACAGGGGCCACCGAGGGAAGTGTCACCCTGGGAGTAACCAGCTGGCACAGGAGCAGAGCGGGGACACAATGTGTGACGTTCCCGTGGGTCGGGAGCAGAGGTGGTGGCCCTGGCATCAGTCCTGTGCTGGCTCAGGACTGTGACACATGAGCCCGAATCAGGAGTCTCATTACCCGGCGCCTTCCTCAGCTGGATCCTTGCTAATTCCCTCCGGCAGCTGATCCAGCACGGCTGGGGCTCTGCCCGGAGCCACTCGTGCCACCCCAGCCCTGCGATCCCACTGCAGGTGGGAAGGAGCATAGGGAAAAGAGTTCCTGTTCCAACACGTCCCAGACAAGCACGCTCGGAGCCGTCTGTGATCCTGCTCCAGTGGGAAAGGCACAGGCCGGATGGGTTTGCTGGGTGTTGTTCCCGACTGTGGAGTGTCCGGAGGGATCGATGGACGTCGGCTCTTGGGTGCGAGGCCTCGAGCTTGGGCTGGGGTGAAGGAGCACCGTGTTTGTTAGGGAGAGGGCACTGGGAGTCTCGGGTGGCTTGGAAAATGCGAGAAGATAGAAGGAGGAATGTCCTCCTGATGAGGCTGTAGCTGAGGAGTTCTCACAGGGTAGAAGAGCTGATTTTAATTAAAGGGCAGTTCAGGTATTTCTTTCTTTATTTCCCTGAACCCCAGAACCAGTGGTTTTCCTGAGGGCCGGGGAGCCACTGCTGTGGCAGCCGTGCTGCTGCTCTGTGCTTCCCATTCTCGCACCTCGGGAATGTCTGACAGAGGATGGACCTGTGTCCTGTGGGATTAGGAAGTTGTAGTTTATCTAGCAGGAGATGAGAAGGGATCTGCCTGTTAGTACCTGGTACAAACCTGAGTCATAAAGGAACTTTCCCTGCGGTGGGGGCTGTTCCTGTGCCCTCTGTCACCTGCCCTGGAGGTCATGGCTCGGAAATTGGAAGTTTCAGGTGTGAAACTGCCCTGTCCTTACCTCCTGTTGGTGGTGTGGTTCCCATTAGTGACTATGGAATAGATTTTCCTGTGGGAAGGACATCCATGGCCCAGAGAGGGACATTTGTCCCCTGCCTCAGGGTCTGCCCTGAGTGCCTGGGACTCTCTGTGTGGTGAGCAATGCCTCCAGTCATCACATTCCTGTTCCCTGAGCCTGTGCTGCAGGATGGCCCTACCTGAGCGCTGCTGTCAGTGGCACGAGGGCCTGTGACCTCCCAGTGATTCAGGCTCCTCTTCCTGTCCCTGCTCCCTCTGTGCTCTGTCTCCAGTGCCGACCAGAGCTGCCGGGCCCTGCGGAGCCCCGGGAGCTGTTCCAGGTGAGCCGTGGTGCCAGACAGGTTCGTTCTGGGCTTGTGATGAGTTGGAGTGGAACGTTGCCAGATCCATCCTGGGAAAGCTGGTTTCCCTCATTGCTTGGACAGCTTTGAGGGGGATTTGGAGTTGTGGGGTGCAGAGAGCCTTCGGTGCTGGGGGGTTATTGATGTAGGAGACAAGAGGCTGGGAAGTTCGGGGATGGGAGCCACAGGACAGTCCTGTGCTGCTCTGGCTGCCATGGAGCTGGAGCCATCTGGCAGATTTGCCCTGGCCCTGGCTGGAGACACCATGGGGCCACGTGCCAGTGCTGGCGGGCTACTGTCGCACTCCCAAGTGAGCAGCCTCCGGCTGCAGCTGGAGGAGCTGGATGGATGGTGCAGGATCAGTTTGGCTGGGTTTTCTCTGCTGAGCGAGGTGGTTGTGTGAGACCTGTCCTGGGTTTTGGCTGCAGGCACTGTGAGGGCTCTGAGCATTTGGGGTGGGGATGTGCTGCTTCCCACCTCTGGGACCTGCTGTTCCAGGGCGTTGGGACAACCTGGGAGAGCAGCTCTAGCTGCTGCTCTGCATGAGCTCCAGGCACAAGGCACCAGCACAGTTCCCCGGGGCTGTGTTTCACCACTGGCTTTCCCTGTGTTCCCTGACCACTTCCTCCCTTCCCGCAGGCATGAGTGCCCAGGCCTGCCCCCAGCACTGAGCAGCCGGAGCCGCCAGGATGCCGATCCCTCCTCCCCCGCCGCCGCCCCCCGGCCCCCCGCCACCCCCCACCCTCAGTCAGGTAGGAGTCACCTCGCTGGGTGGGGAGGTGGCCTGTCCCCACATGGGGCCACTCACCAGGGGAATTGCCCCTGGAGAAGGCTGGCTGTGGCAGGGGTGGGGTGCGCCGGGGGGCGGGAATGTGGAGCTGGGCTGTGCCTGCGCCAGGGGGTCCCGGGGAGGTGCTGAGCTGCTGCTGCTCCTCTCCAGGCGAACACGGAGCCGCCGAAGCTGAGCCGAGAGGAGCAGCGGGGCCGCGGGGCCCTCCTGCAGGACATCTGTAAGGGAACCAAGCTCAGGAAAGTGACCCAAATCAATGACCGGAGTGCACCCATCCTGGAAAGTGAGTCCTCTGGAGGCTCCCGGCCCCATGCTGGGTTCTGCTGTGCCCTTCAGGGCGCTTGCCCATCTGGTTCCCAGCAGCTCCTCATTGGAGGAGCAGATAATTCCAGGCTTAACCTCTTTGTCTCCCTCCTTCCAGAGCCCAAGGGCAGCGGCAGCAGCAGCTACGGCTCCAGCTCAGCTGCCATCCAGCCCAAGGGCGGCCTCTTCCAAGGCGGCGTTCCCAAGCTCAGACCTGTGGGAGCCAAGGACAGCTCAGGTAATGGCCACAGGCCTGTGGTCTGCGTGGGGGTCCCTGGGGAGGGCCCTGAGCAGGAAGGGGTTGAGGATCTCACTCTGTTTCCCTGGGGGTTCCAGATGCAGGACCCCAAATCACATCCCAAGCATGGCACAGGCCAGCTACACCCTCCCTGACCCTCAGTCCCACACGCAGACCTCTTGGAGGGCGCAGGAGTTTCGTGTATTGCTGAACTCTGTGTGTTCTCTGTGGTGGCCACAGAGTAGAGTGGTGAGAGAGGAGTCGTGTGTGGCTGTGCTCGGTGCCAGCTCCCTGCCTGTGCCAGACAGCTGTCCCTGCGGCCTGGCCCTCCTCGGCCGTGGCTCTGCACGGACAGGGCACTGCTCCCATGCTGTGCCCAACCCCTCACTGTGCTCTCCTTCCCTGCAGACAGCTCCACTAAACAAACACTGCAAGTCCCTGGCGCCCGAGCAGCTGCCCCCAGGCCCCCCGTGCCGGCCAGCAACAGCCGCCCTCAGGACGATGCCGACAGCAGCCGAGGGTCCCCACCGGAACTGCCGCGCACGCAGAGGCCCTCCCTGCCTGACCTGTCCCGGCCCGGCACCGCTGGCGGCACCGGCATGAAGCACAGCTCCTCGGCCCCGCCGCCCCCGCCACCAGGACGCCGTGCCGCCGCCCCCCCGGCCCCCCCTCCAGCGCACGCCAAGGCCTCGCCCTACAACCGGGAGAAGCCGCTGCCGCCCACCCCAGGACAGCGCCTGCCTGGCAGCAGGGACGGCCCTCCCGCCCCGCCGCCCATCAAACCCCCTCCCTCCCCAGTCAGTCTCCGGTCAGGGGCTCAGGGCCAGTCTCTTGCCCCTCCGCCTCCCCCTTACCGGCAACCCCCCGGTGTCCCCAACGGCCCTTCCAGCCCCAGCAGCGAGTCGGCCCCGGAGCTGCCGCAGAGACACAACTCCTTGCACAGGAAGGCGCCGGGCCCATTGCGGGGTCTGGCACCGCCGCCGCCCACTGCTGCCTCCCCGTCCCTGCAGAGCAGCCGCCCCCCACCACCGGCCAGAGACCCCCCAAGCCGTGGAGCAGGTAAGAGCTGCTTGCTCTGCAGTGCCTGGGGGCAGCTGGAACGGGCAGGAGTTGGTGGGAGGTGATGGGCAAGAGTTGGCTTCGGGGCACAGAGTGGCTTCTGCATGCGGTGTAGGGGCCAAGCCAGGGCAGTAGTTGCAGTGCCATATTTAACACATGTCCTTGGTCATGTCCCATGACCATCGAGCTCCTTCCAGGCCTGGTGTTGACGGTGGGTTGTGGCTGGGCGACTCCTGCCCATGCTGTCCTGGGGTGGGAGGTGAGAATTTGACAGAGCACAGCTGTGTGTGCTGTGGCTGCTCCCCTGAGTTTCCTGAATGTCACTGGGAGGGTGCAAAAAGCTATGACAGAGCAGGGAGAAGCCTTTCCCTGGGTGTGCAGCCCTCGGGAGTGTGTCCCTGTGGCTGGGACTGGTGTTGGCTGCGCCCCGGTGCCCCCCCGTGCACTCCTGGGCTCTGTGTCCAGACCGCAGCTCCTGCCTGGGCCCCTGCCAAGCCGCTCCGTCCTTCTGGCCCTGCCAGAATCCCTCCTCAGAGCTACAGCTGGGGATCTGCGCTGTCAGCCCGTGTGTAATTAGGCTAATGAGGAGCACGAACTGCCACCGAGCCTCCGCGGGAGGCTGGGCAGGAGCGAGAGGTGGGTCAGAGGGGCCGTGGGTCCTGTCACTGCCTCGGTGGCACTGCGGATGTGGCTTCCAGTCTTGGCAGGCAGCATCTTGGCTCCATGTGGAGCCACTGCCCTCAGACTCGGGGATGTGCGGGATTGTAGCTGCTCCTGGGATCCCCTCTGGTGTGGAGGGACCTGTGCCCAGCATGGGCTGGGAGCATGTGGGGCTGGGAGCATGTGGGGCTGGGGCAGCCGCCGGGGTGGGCATTGAGCCGGGGGACAGTGGGGCTGGCTGGTCCCTGCACTGCAGATGATGAGGAATGCAGATGTCGGGAGCGAGCAGGAAATCTCCGGGCACGCGTAGGAGCATCCCTGGGCCGCGGTCTGGCACAGCAGCTGGCCCGGAATGCTGTGAGGGATGTCCCTGGGTTTGCCCCGGGAACGCCGCACGGCGCTGACCCCGCTGTCCCTGCCGTCCCTGCAGCCCCCCCGCCCCCACCGCCGATGCTGCGGAACGGAGGGCGCGATGCCCCCCCGCCCCCACCCCCCTACAGACTGCACGGCCCCACCGAGCCCCCCAGCCGGGGGAAGCCCCCGCCGCCGCCCACCCGGACCCCGGCCGGGCCACCGCCGCCACCGCCGCCTGTGCGGAATGGGCACCGGGACTCCATCTCCACCGTCAGAGCATTCCTGGGTGAGTGGGACCCCTGCACGGATTCCCCTCGGAGCCGAGCCCCGTGGCTTTGGCCAGGCTCCCCCAGAGCCCCCCTCCCTCACCTGCCCCTTTTCCCGTTTCTTCACAGATGACTTTGAATCCAAATACTCCTTTCATCCTGTCGAAGATTTCCCAGCCCCAGAGGAATATAAATACTTCCAGAGAATCTACCCCAGCAAAACAAACAGAGGTGAGGAGGAGGAGGGGATGTCCCAAATTCCTTCTCCCCTTCTGTGTCCTCAGGGCTGGCACTGTCCTGTTTGTCCCTGCACAGGGTTGGGTGGTGCAGCGGTCTTGCCCTGGGCCCTGCCTGTTTTCCTGGGAGTGCTGAGCCCCATTCCCAGGGGTAGCGAACCCTGAAGGCAACTCTCTGTGCTGCAGAGGGGCCAGATATTTGGGCTGTGCAGATGCCCTATCCCGCCTGCTCCCGGTTTGCCTGCTGGGAAATGCTGCAGGGCTCATTCCTGCCTGTGCTGAGCACCTTTGGTACCAGAGGGGATCTCGAAGGACCCCATAGCCAGGGCTGGGCATGGGCTGGGGGGGGTGCAGACCCCCCGTGTATCCCAGGATAGGCCTCAAGCACCGGCGCTTGGACCTGGCAGAGCTCAAAGTGCCCTTGGTGCCGCGCGTCAGCGCTGCGGATCCCGGCGGAGACTCCGGGGAGAATGGGATGCTCGTTTATTTTTAGAGCTATGAATGTTTAATGCGGGTTTGAAAAGCCCCGAGCTCGGTGCGGCTGCAGCGGCTGCTGCCAGGCGCAAATCCCAGGCTCCAGATCTCCACGGGGAGGTCGGGGGGGGGGGGGGGGGGCCGGCAGCTGGCGCGGGGGTGTGGAGGAGGGAAAGCAGACGTGCTGGATCCGGCTCTGCGGAGCTCTCGCTTCCAACAGGCTTCCTTGTCTTCCAGCTACGCGTGGGGCCCCCCCTCTGCCCCCCATCCCCAGGTGAAACTGGACTGTGCAGGTGGATTGTTCCAGAGCAGAGACATGGACCTCCTTCCCCTTCCTCAGCCGGACCCCCCCAGCTCCCAGCCCCCCGGATCCTGCATGACACACTCCCAGCCTCTCCGGTTTTCCCAGGACGAGCGGATCCCCCCAGTCCAGCGCCTTCCACCAGCCCCGCCTCATCTATGCACCCCCCAGGATTCAGTGACCTCATAGCAAGCCTGGATGGGTCCATCCCTCGTTCCTCCTCATGGATCCTGGGTTGGGATCTGCCTGGGAGCCGGGCATGGGACTTGAGGCCGAGCCGTGTGCCGGCTGTTGGGACCAGGGGGGCTCATGGAGAGGAGCTGGGGTCAGGCAGGGAATGGACATGCTGTGAGACCCCCAGAGCGAGGGGAAGCAGGGACAGGCCGGCACAGCCTTGTTATCCCAGGAAAGCCTCGTTATCCCGGTGGAACCTCGTTATCCTGGGAGAGCCTCGTGATCCCAGCGGAACCTCGTTATCCCAGCACAGCCCATTGCTTTTTTGCACAGGAGCCAGTGGAGGCAGGGGGGGAACGTGAGTGGGACCATGCAGGGACACCCCGACAGTGCCAGGCTGGTGGGGACTCCCTTTCCCTGACCCCATGGGGGGGGCCACCCCCATGTACCCCCCCTCAAAACCGCTGCTCCCCTGGCACTCCCCCCCGGGTTCCCCTGGCTCTCACTGCTGACCCCCCCCAAACTTGAGCATTTTAACAAGTAAACACTAATTACATGGGGGGCCCGTTCGTGCTGGGACTGGTGCATCGGGGGGTGCGTGGGGGGCCCTGGGGCTGCGCCGGGGGGCCGGTGATGTTTTGCCTTACACTCCCTGTCCGACGGGTGCTCCCTGCCGGACTCTCCGTGTTCCCGCGGGGGGGGGGTCACACTAACGTAGTTACTGATCTCTTTGTACCTGTAAAGCGCCGTAGCAGGAAGGGGAGGGGGTGTGGGGGGGCTGCACCCCTGCAGACGGGTTCGGGGCTCATTCAGGGGAATTTTTTTCTATGATGATGGACCTTTCCCTGTTGAGACTGGAGCGAGGTGGGTGAGGGGTGAGTGGGGGGTTTCTCTGGAGAATGAACCCCACCCCCCAGCGCTACCCTTTGGGTTAAATAAAGGTTCCACACGGTTCTGCCCCTCCCAGAGCGAGGGGCCCTTTTAAAAGGGAACAGAGGAATTTGGAGGAGCTGGAAATTGCATTTAAATAAAAGTAATTAAGTGATAAATGATGTCATGGACACTGTCTAAGGGGGGGTGTGTGCCCAGGAACCCCTTTCTTGAGGGTGATGCCCCAAGGGCTGGGGACGGAGTACTCTGGCAGACAGGGTGGAGGGTACTGGGAGAACAGTAGGAAGGCACTGGGACCACTGGGAAGGAGGATTGTGGGTACTGGGAGCAGGGGGAGGGGGGTTGGAGGGTGTGGGCCCTGGGAGCATGGGGCAAGCGTGGTGGGGAATACTGGGAGCACTAGGAGGAAGGGTGGGGAGTACTGGGAGCATGGAGAGACAAGACTGAGCGGCAGTAGAAAGGCAGTATAGGAGGTACTGGTGGCACTGGGAGTACGGGGAAGGCCGGACTGGAGGGCGCGGGCCGTGGGAGCACTGGGGACACGGGGAGCGCTGACTACCCGCCCGCAGACCACAACTCCCAGCATGCCCCGCGTGCCGCGCTCGGCACCTTCCGCCGTGCCTCGGGTGCGCTCGCTGATAGGCTGCGCTGTTGCGGCCCTTCCTCCGGCCGCGGCGATTGGCGGCGGTGGCGGAGGCGCAGCCAATGGGGGGAAAGGGGCGGGGCCAGACGGGCCTGGTGGCGGGAATTGCGGAACCGGGGCTGATTTGGCGCGAGAAGGTCGGTGGCGGGAGCTGCGGGACCCGGAGGGGACCCGGAGGGGACCCGGAGGGAATCTGGGGGGGCTTAGGGGGACACGGGAGCCAGAGATGGGGGACAGCGTGGTAGGGACTGGGATTGGGGGGGCAGGGGGTTACTGGGACCCGCGGGCTTGGGATCTTTCTCACCTGACCGGGGTCCCGCCCTCTGACCGCTGTCTTCCTCTACCCGCAGCCCCCGCCATGGCCAGCAAGAGCCCGCAGAGCCAGCCCACCATCGGCTTCCCCCGCACGAGGAGCGCCCGCCGCCTCGCCGCCCCCCCGGCCAAGAGCGACCCCGACTCCCCTGCTCTGCGCCCCTCGCCGCGCTCCAAGGCCTCGGGCCCCGCCGATCCCGGCCAGGCCACCCCGGCCACACGCTCAGGCCGTGTCACAGCGCAGCCTCTGAGCCCCAAAGTGCAGCCCCTGAGCCCCCGCAAGCGCCTGGGTGAGTCCCTCCTCTGTCCTCTTCGCCGGGGACCCCCGGGAATGGTGGGGGGCGCATCTCCCTTCTCACCCCAGAGGGCTGGGGCAGACAGAAGGGCCCAGCCCCACTCCGGCTCTGACCCAGCTGCGTTTTCGGCTTCATCCCCATTTTGGAAGGAAGAGCTGCTCCCGCGGGTTTTTTGGGGGAGCTGAAGTGCAAAGTCCCCCAGGGAGACTGGCCCCGTGTCACCACCAGCCTATTGCCCCCGCAGGTGATGACAACCTGTGCAATGTCCCCCATGCCCTGCCTGGCTCCCCAGCCAAGCGCAGCAAGGAGAACCGGGGCCGTCGCCTGCTCTTTGGGGACCCCTCGGCCTCCCCTGAGCAGCCCAAGGGCCCGGGGTCATCCCTGCAGAGTGGGGGGCCAGAGACCCCTCGGAGCTCGGGGCTCGGCGGGCAGCAGCGACGCACCCGGCTCTTCCGGCAGGAAGGTGAGTGTGGGCAGGGCCGGGTATGGGGTTATGGATGGGATAGGGATAGGGATGGGGGTATGGATGGGGATGGTGATAGGGGTAGAGTTGAGGGTGAAGCAAGGGATGGGGATGGGGATGAGGTGGGGGACGGAGCCAGGGATAGGGATGGGGGCATGAATGGGGATGATGATCAGTTGGGATGGGGTCCCAGCAATGCCGCATCCCTCCCTGAGCCCTCTTGCTCCCCATGCAGGTACCTGTTACCAGCAGGCCAAGCAGGTGCTGCATGTGGCTGTGCCCGACCGGCTCCAGGGCAGGGAGCGGGAGACGGGGATCCTCCGGCAGTTCCTGCGGGAGCACGTCCTGAGGCGCCGTCCCGGCAGCCTCTACGTGTCTGGGGCCCCCGGGACCGGGAAAACAGCCTGTCTGAGCCGTGTTCTGCTCGACTGCAAGGTGTGTGCCATGGCCACGGCTGTGGGGCTGCTGTTGGGGCCTGGGGGCAGTGGGTCAGGTGTAACATTCCCATTCCCAGCAGGACGAGCTGGCTGGGAGCAGGACTGTGGTGCTGAACTGCATGGCACTGGGCAGCCCCCAGAGCGTCTTCCCTGCCCTGGCACAGCAGCTGGGACTGCCTGTGGCCACTGGCCGGGAGCGTATCCGGAGCCTGGAGAAGCATCTGATGGCCCAGGGGCCCATGGTGTGAGTTCCCTGTCTGTGGTGGGTGGCGTGGGATCCCCCCCTGGATGCCAGGAGAGGCAGCCTGGCAGCAGCTCTGCTCTCCCTGCTTGGGGTACTGTGAGGGGACAGAGCAGGGGTTGATCTGGGCTCTCCTGCAGCCTCCTGGTGCTGGATGAGCTGGACCAGCTGGAGAGCAAAGGCCAGGATGTGCTCTACACCCTCTTTGAGTGGCCCCAGCTGCCTAGCTCCAGGCTCGTCCTCGTGGGTGAGTCTGCAGAGCGTGGCACTGCTGCCCTGGGAACCCTCCCTCTCTTGAGGGGTTGATGGGGGGCTTGCCTTTGCAGCCCCCTCCTGCTCCCTCCTTGGAGAACAGCCCTCATCCTTCTCCTCTCCTCGTCCTTCAGGGTTGGCCAATGCCCTGGACCTGACAGACCGGAGCCTGGCCAGGCTGGGAGCCCACCCAGGTGGCAGCCCCCAGCTGCTGCACTTCCCACCCTACACCAAGGAGCAGCTCACCCACATCCTGCAGGAGCGGCTGGGGCAGGTGGGGACACAGGGAGGACAGTGGGGGGACATGGGGTTCTTTGTCCACATGGGTGGCAGTGCTGATGGCCCTGGTGCCTCGTAGGTGGCCGGTGACCCTGTCCTGGACTCTGCTGCGCTCCAGTTCTGTGCCCGCAAAGTCTCTGCAGTCTCTGGTGATGCTCGCAAGGCCCTGGATGTCTGCAGGTCAGTGTGCCCTAAAACCCAGTGGTGCCAGGGCCAGGTTGGTCCCCTGCGAGTCCCCATGGCTTCCCTGCACCAGGGTGCCCATGCCAGGGGTGCCTGCTCTGCCTGGAGCTCAGGGCTGTCCCTCCCCAGGCGCGCCATGGAGGTGGTGGAGCTGGAGGTGCGAGGCCAGACCCTGCTCAAGCCGCTGCCTGGGGGTGAGTCACTGCTGCCAGAGCCAAAACCCTGGGGGGAATCCTCCGGGATCGCCTCAGTGGGAGTCTGGGCTCCCTTTGTGGTGCACCTCTCTCTGCTACCACCTCCCCTTTCTCACCATCCTGGGATCCTCTCTCTGTCTCACAGGTGAGTCCCCGGTGTCCCCCGTCCCCAAGCGCGTGGGGCTCCTGCACATCTCCCAGGTGCTGTCGGAGGTGTTTGGGGACCGGCTGGCAGCGGGGTCCCGGGGGGCCCAGGACACTTTCCCAC
This sequence comes from Coloeus monedula, assembly GCF_965178545.1. NCBI lineage: Eukaryota > Metazoa > Chordata > Aves > Passeriformes > Corvidae > Coloeus > Coloeus monedula. The sequence goes on along the minus strand of NC_138806.1, from coordinate 4,470,729 downwards.
TGCAGCAGAAGGTGCTGCTCTGCTCCCTACTCCTGCTTGCCCGGCACTCACATGCCCGTGAGGTGACCCTGGGGAAGGTGAGTGGCAGCGGGACCCTCTCAGGGCTGGACCTGGGCAGTGGGTGGGCGTCCCTGGGGTGTCTCTCGGGTGTTTTGCTGCAGTGTGACCCCCCCTGCCCTCCCCAGCTCCACGACACCTACAGCCAGGTATGCAGGCGGCAGCAGCTCCCCACCGTCGACCAGGCCGAGTGTCTGTCCCTTGTCACCCTCCTGGAGTCCCGTGGTGTCCTCGAGCTCAAGAAGGCCAAGGAGGCCCGGCTGGCCAAGGTACTGTGGGGTGGCGGGGCAGGGTCTGGTGACAGCGCTGGGGTCCAGTGATAGGATACGATCCAGGGCTGGGACTGGGGCAGGATCTGGCAGCACGGTGCTGAGCATCCCTGTTCTCCTGCCCAGGTTTCCCTGACGCTGGAGGAGGCAGCGCTGGAGCACAGGCTGCAGGACACGGCGCTGGTGGGCAGCATCCTGGCCCAGGGGCTGCACTAACCCCCCAGCAGCCCCCTCCCCAGGGCCTCAAGGGGGATTTTGCTGCTGTGGCAAGAGCAGACAAATGGCTCTCATGGTCTTGGACGTTTGTCAAGTTCTGCCCTGGGGCTGTCAGTCTGGGGTCTTTTTATGAATATTTTTAATATAATAATATTATTAATGTTATATTATGATTTCTGTGTGGCTGAGGCAGGAGGCTGAGACATCCCCCAGCCCCTCTGTGGCACCCCCAGCCCCTTTGAAGGGTGAGGTGGGTGCTCCTGACCCCCCTTGCCACCCCGGTGTGTGATCCTCAGGTCCAGTGTTGCTCCTGCCTTTCTCAGAGCCTTCTGGGGCTCTCTGGGACCTTCTGGACCACTCTGGCTGCAGGGAGAATCTTCCCAGTGCTGGCAGTGGCAGAGGGGGTGCAGAGACCCCTGGGGGTGGGGGGACAGTGGGAACCCCTTTATCTCCTGCCGTTAATAAAGTCATCTTGGTTCAGCTCTGGCTCCTGTCCACCCTGTTTCACCCCTGTTCCCCCACTCCCTGCTTGCCCCACAGCTGTGGGGACCCCACCCTGTCCTCCCCAGCCCCTCTCCTGGACTCCAACCCCTCTCCTGGGCTCCAGCTCCCCTCTCAGCTCCTGGCCCCAGATCCTCCGTTTCTGTTAAATAATGGACGCTTTGACCTAATTTTGCAGCTTCCTCATTGCGGGGGGGGGGGGGGAGTGTTGGGGGCTCCAAATGGGGGGGGGAGTGGGAGGAGATGAGACTCTGCTTGTGCCCCACCTCCCTCCATCACACCCTGCCTCTGCTGTCCCACCCTGTCCCCCAGGACCCCTGGCTGCCCCTCAGCAGCTCCTGGCCAGGGGTGGGGTGTTGGTGATGGGGGAGGATGTAGTACTGGAGCCCCCAGTGTGTGTCAGTTTCCCCATGGCTCCAGCGGGTGGCCCTGCTGTGTCCCAGCTCCACCCTGGCTCTGCCCGCCAGCTCTGTGGCCTGTGGGATCCCCGCAGGGCACAGGACACGGAGACATTTGCACCGGGTGCCCAGGACAAGGACAGACAAAGGGGAGCCTGGTGATGCCCCTGGATGCCCCCTCTCTCTGCTGCTTCAGGGCCAGGGGACACCCTGGGGACACATCAGTCCCCGTTGGCTGTGGGGAGCAGTGGGGAAACCGAGGCAGGGGGGGCACGGGGGAATCTGGGAGCCCCGAGGGCCCTGAGCAGGCTCAGCCCTCGCTGCCGGCGCTATTTATAGCCGGCACTGCCATGTGTCGGACGTGTGCAGCGGCACGGGCGGGCGCTGGGGTCCGCCCAGGCTCTGCCCGCTCTGGGCTGTGTCCCTGTGCCCTCACCACGTCAGGGGCCCGGGGGCACCCAGTCCCTCCCCCAGCGTGGGGCTCAGCGGGCACCGTGACCCTGCCGCCTGTCACCGGGTCCTGGGGCTGAGCGGGTACCGGCATTGTCCTGCCTGTAGGCAGAGTTGGGCTGAGCATGGGCTATCCACTGATCCCCATGTCCCCACGGACCACGGTGGCCACGTCCTGCCCTACGCCAGCCCAAGGGAGTGACGCAGCCCCACGGCACACGGTGACGGTGTCAGGAAGGAAGCGCCTGGCAGCGTGTGGGTTTGCGGTGGTGTGGCGGTGACGCAGGCGGGCATCCTTCTCCCTCTGTACCCCCAGTTGCTCCAACCCTGGTCCCCCTGTGTCCCCCCACGGTGATGGCTGAGGTGATGGTGGCACAGGCAGGCGCAGGCAGGGCACAAGGACTCCCCCACATCTGGGCCACACTGGCCACGGCGAGGCTGGAGAGTTGCCAGTCCTGGCACTGTCCCTGAGGTGTCCTGGCTGTGTGCGTGGGGATGGGGAGAGCAGGGCAGCGTGGGGGACACGGCCCCCCTGGCCATGCCAGTGCCAGCCCCAGCTCCACTCTCTGCCGCAGTGGATGAAAAATCGATGGCGCAGCTGGATCCAGGCGCGTGGGTGCCGGAGCTCCCGCCGGAGCCGTTCGTCACCGAGGGCTGGCAGTGCTGCGGTGGGAGCAGCGTGGCGAGGGGACGCCCCGGGACACCCAGCAGTGATGTGGGGAGCCCGAGGGGCCGCTGGGGTCCTGTCCCACCGCTCCACCACACGTGTCCCCGTGGCCCCTGTCCCCGCACACACGTGCCGTGCCCACGGGGCCGGGCAGTGCCCAGCTGTGCCGTGGGCAGCCCCACGCGCGCACGTCCGGCCGCGCACCCGCCCGAGTGCTCGGCGGGGGCTCGGCGTCCCCTCGGCGCTGTCCCCGGTGCCCCGGCTGCCTCGCTGTCCTCCCTTGCACTCTCCTTACATAAGCGGCCACGTGGCGGGCACGGCCGCCTCCCGCCGCGCCGTCACCGCCGGCACCCAGATTCCATCTGACAGCCCCTTTCCGCTCGGCTGCTCCCGCCTGGCACCGGGGCCGGGGGTGCGGGGCAGGACCCCGCACGACCCCGCACGACCCCGCCGCACCCGCGCCGGGCGAGCTCTGTGGGGCCTCAGTGGGATGGGGACACGGCCACCCTTCGTGTCTTCGTGGCACCTCCTGCCGCGCCCTGCCACCCGCTGCCGGGGCACTGCCGGGCCTCGGTGCCGCGACGCCGCGGGACGGGACGGGGCTGGGCGCCGTGGCCGGGCAGGATCCAGCCGGTGATGGGCTCAGTCCCGCGGTGCTGTGCCCGGGGGTCGCCGGTGCCCGGCGGCTGCCCCGGTGGGAGCGGAGGGGGGTCGGAGTGGCCGCCGTGCACATCTGGGAGTGATTTGGCACATTCCACTGGGCTGAGCACATGCCGGCGCCTGGGCCTCGCCGCCGCGGCCCCGGTGTGCGGGGAGGGGGCCAGCGGCCGCTCCGGGCTGGGGGTGCCCCGGCCTGGCTGGCCACGACTGGCCAGAGCATCCGGGCTCGCTCTGGTGAGCACAAGGGGGGAAACTGAGGCACGGGAATGTGCTGAGTGGCCTGGTGGGCACCACCCTCCGGTGTGGGATCCTGACAGGCACGCAGGAGTCCTGGGCAGTAGGGGGCCAGTGTGACTCCCCCCGGGGTATGTGCTGAGGCTGGCCACAGGCCTCACATGTGTGTCTTCCCAGGGGAGCTCCTGCCCCACTGCCCTCCCAGCTCTCGTGATGCAGGGTCTGGTCTGTGCTAGTGGGTGCAGGGCCCTGGGTGCCCTTTCTGGCTTCCCAGAATGTGGCTGGGTAGCCTGTGTCCATGTCCGTGTCCCCATCGCCATCCCCTTCCTGGGATCAGCATCTCTCCGGGGACAGAGCAGGGAATCCCCCTGGGTACAGGCACTCTATACCCCCAGGGTACCATGGGTGCCCCCAACCCTTCCTCTCTGAGCCTGGGGGGGCAGCTCAGGGACTCCCCATTCCTCTCCCCTCTTCTCCCCAGTGTGTTCCCATCTCTTCCCTACACCCCTGGAGCACCCACCCCCCGTGTTTTCCCTCATGTGGGTGCCCCAATCCTCCACCCGGAGGGTGGGGGCGAGTATCCAGAGGCAGAGAAAAAGGAAGCGGGCTTGGGGGAGCCTTGGAGCACCTCCTCCTGTGAGTGTGGGGGGGGGGGAAAAAAAGGGAAGAGGGGCACCGACGTTGCGGTGCGCGGCCCCTTTAAGAGCCCCCCCACCCGGCGCGGCGCGCGCACCCACTTTCTCCCCTTCCGCTTTCTGGAGACTTCAAAGAGTTACAAAGCGGGGCTGGCCCCGCCCCCGCCCCGCCCCCGCCCGTGCCCCATTGGCCGCTGGGGCGGAGCGGGGGCGTGGCCACCGGGAGGGGCGTGGTCTCCTCCCGCTTCCCCCCGCCCTCCGCCGCCGCCGCCGCCGCCGCCGCCGCCGCCGCCGCCCCGCCCGGCCCAGCCCCGGGTAAAGTTTCCCCGCGAGCACATGACTCGCAATGGCCGCGGCCGCCGCTCGGTGAACCCCCCCGGGAACCCCCACCCCACCCCTCCCTCACCCCTCTAAGCCGGGGCGAACCCCCCCCAGCTCCTTCCCGGTGCCGCCGCCATGCAGCCACCACCGGGAGCTCCCCGGGTTTAAGGATTTCGGTGTTGGAGTCTCCGTGAGCAGGTAATGAGTGGGCTCCGGATCTACCCGTGGGAGTGGAAGGGGGGGTTGGGAAGGAGGGTCTTGATGCGGCTCCGGTACCGCCTCTGGGGATCCCCCTCCGGTAACGGGGGATCCCGGGGTTCCCGCAGCGGGGGAGGGACTCCGCCGGGCTGCGGCTGCCGGGCGCACCGGAGCCGCAGCGGGTTCGGGATCGCGGCTTTGGCCCCTGCCTCCTGCCATTTGGCTTGGGGGTGCCGGAGTTCCCTCTCCCGGTACCGACCGCCTGGGCGCTCCCGAGCGGCAGCGCTGCCCCCCCACCCCGGGGAGGGTTCCGGGGAGGCTCCGATAGCCTCTATACCCCACCGGCGACCGGAGGACCGCCACGGAGCGCGGTGCTGAGGGGACCCCCCCGGGATTACCGGGCTCCCTCGGGCCGCCGGTGTGCGCAGCCACATTCCCCCCCCACCTCCCCGCGGCGGGGGGGGCCGGGGCCGGTTCCCCTTTTCGGGGTGCGGCGGGGCCGGGGCCCGGCGGGGGAGCGGGGCCGGGAGCGCGGGGGGCGCCGGGGGCCGGGGGGCGGGAGCGGCGTCTGCGCCGTTTCCTGGCCGGCGGGCGGAGGAAGCCATCGCTCTGCGCGGCTGACAGGGCGGCGGCGGGCGGGGGGGCCCGGGGAGGCCGGGCGGGGGGCGGCGAGGCCGGGGAGGGGACCGTCGGCCGCCGCCTCCCTCCCGCAGCAGCTGCCCGGGGCCGGGCCGGGGGCGGCGGAGCCCCCGCAGGCTCCGGGCGGGGTGGGCGGGTGGGGGGTGCTGTCCCCCGGGTGCTCGACCCCTGCAGAGTGGGGATTCCCCCCCGGGGGCGGGCAGCGGCGCTCCAGGCTGGGGTGGGCCGGTGCGGAGACAAATCTGTGCTTCTGTCCCCCAAATCTGTGCCTCTGACCTTTGACCTCGTTGGTGGCAGGGGCCGCCCCGCAGCGCGGCGGGTGCTGGGGGTGAACACGGGGGCTCCCCAAGCCGGTCCCCCCGCTCCGGGGAGCCGGGCAGGCACCGGCTGGTGGCTCCGGGTGCAGCACCCGCTGCGTCCCCGCGCCGGGATTAGCGGGTGGCGGCTCGGTGGCTTAGCGGCCCCGCGGCCACTGCTCCCGGGCCATATGTCACCCGTGGGCCCCCACCCTGCCCTTGGGGGTGACCTTGCTGCGGCGCGGGGATGCGCCTGCTCCCGTGGGTGCTCGCACCGGGGATGCCTGTGGGTGCCTCAGTGGGTGTCCGGCCTCTTTGCCCATTGCTCACAGCCCCCCCAGGTGACGCGGTGACACGGCCACCGACAGTGGGATGGCAGGAGCAGGGCAGTGCACTGTGCCTCGTCCGGCGCTGCCTGGTGCCTGCGGCTGCTCCATCCCACAGGGATGCCTGGCTTCACCCAGCTGTCCTTGTACATCCTCCGTGTCCCTGCGCTCGGTCCCTGTGGCAGGAGCAGCGTCGCGGCCGCGGAGCCTGGGGATGGCCTGTGCCACTGCCACCGCCTGCCCTGCGGCGCTGGGATTTACCATCCTGCCGCTCCGGATCTATTTATATCCAGGAGGTTCTGGCGTGACAACGTGCCACACTTGGCCGCGCGTGCCCTGAGCCACCGTGCCCTGGGCCACTGTCCTGGCAATGTCCAGTGCTGATGCCAGTGCTGCCATGGAGAGGGTGGCTGGGCTCTGGGGTCCCCCAGCCCTTTTTGGGGTGCTGCTGCAGCACGTCAGGGCTGGGGGAACTGTGGGTCCCCTGCAGTGCGTGCCTGGAGCCTCAAGGTGCCCCACGGCCATGGGGCACCCCTGTGCCGCAGGGCCCCCTGGCAAGCGCCAGCCCCGGGGGGGGCGCAGCGGGTGCGGGGGGTGCGATCATATCTGCGGTGACACATGTGCTGATTACGGAAAATGGGTTAATCTCCCTGCGGCTGGAGGAGGCTTAGCGGGGGGTGGCTCGTGGCAGGGCCCGGCGAGGGGCCGCGTGCGTCCGCTGTGGCCTCCGCTATCCCCACTGAGCCCCGGCTGCCAGGCAGTGACAAGGGACATGGCAAGGGGACGTGGCAGCGGCACACGGCAGCCTGCCTGCCCGCAGCCAGCCCGGGCGCGACGCGGTGGGTCGCGGTGGCTGCGGCACGGAGCGGTTTGGTCCCCCCAGGTACATCAGGTCTCTGCTTCGGAGCCTGCCCAGGCTGGGGGCACGGTGCCACCAAATCTCGGTGTCCGGGGGTGTCACACGGCCGCCTGCCCGCCGGGTCCCCCCGCGCCGTGTCCCGAGCGGCCCCGTGCCAGCTGCACTTGTCTGCCGGCTGTCGCCGAGCCAGCGAGGGCTGTCTGGGGCCGCGCTGTTCCCGGCACGCCATTCCCAGGGTGCCGGCTGCCGCCGCAGCCTCGGCTAAAAACAACCGGGACTGCTGCGAGTGGCTGCCGGGGCACCATCCCCCTGCTTCCCGGGAGCCCCTGGGGAGCTGGGATGGGGCACTCTGGGACCCCTGGGATGGGGCACTCCGGGACTGGGAGTTCTGGGCCTGTGGTTCCCTGCTTTCGTCCTGAAGGTTGGGTTGCAGGGTGGAGATTGGGGTGTACCTGGAGGTGTCCCCTCCATGGGCAGGCAGCAGAGGGTGTGGGTCCCCAGGGTGCTGTGGGGGCAGCCCACAGTGTGAGGGGTTGGTGGGTCACGCTGGCCGGGACACCACCGGACCTTTGGGACCGGCCTGCTCCTCTCAGGCACCCACGGTGCAGCCAGGCCGGAGCAGTGCCGGTGGTGGTGTGGCACAGCCGTGGCCATCCCAGGGGCCATGGTAGGGGCTGGGGCACCTGTTCCTGCAGAAGAATGGCGCATCTGGTGGTGGGTGCGGGAGGTGTAACCGGAGCGGCGCGTTCCCGGCGTAACCGGAGTCGGCCCGGCCGCAACAGGTGGAATTTCAGTTTGTGGCTCGTTGCGGCAGCAAGATGTGGGGTGCTGGGGTGAGGACCCACACCGCAGGGCCAGTGGCAACTCCATAGGGTGCCCATGTACCCCCATGGGGTGCCCCTCCCCGTGGGAGGCCAGCATGGCCACCATCCCAGCTGGCACGAACAGCGTCCCCGTGGGCCAGCATGGTGTCCCTGGCCCTGTGTCTGTGCTGGGGGAGCGATGGTGGCTCCGTGTATCTTGCAGTTGGTGTTGGGGTGCAGGAACACCAGTGCTGCTCCTGGACCTGTGGTGGGGCAAACCCCTCGTCTTGCTGGCCCTGGAGAGTAGGATGTAGGTCCTGTGGTCAGCACTGGCCTCAGCATCCTCAGATTCCTGTTCCCAGCAGCCTCAACTCCAGCACACGCTGCCTGGCCCAGTGTGTGCCGCTGGCTCCGGCCGTGCCGCAGGCTGGGCATGATTCACGCCTGCCCGGGGACGTGAGAAACGTGACGGTGACTCACCGTGGAGAGCTTTGGGGATACGGGGAGAGGGTCTCTCTCAGCAGCCCTGTCAGGGGGTCACCTCACCCCTCCTGCACGATGCTGGCTGGCCTGGGAGGGCCCGGAGGGGCCGGTGGCGGCGGGGGGCAGCGGGGGGCAGCCGGGCCCTTGGCCTCGCGTGCGAGGCCACCCCGGGCTGGTTCTGCCGCCAGCGAGGAAACCGCAGGCTGCAACCGCAGCGGCTCCGCAGGCGCTTCCTGCCCTGCCCCGAGGCTGCCATCCTGTGCCCCCGTACCCTAGAACGGCAACCCCTCTCTGCCCACACACCGTGGGGGCAGCCTGGCACGGGGGGGTCCCCATTGCCGGTTCTGGTGAGGGTGGGGGACATACATAGCAGCTGCTGCCAGATTTGGGGAGTGCAGGATGCTGCGGTGGTGAACCCTGCGATGGCAGCAGGGCCAAGGGCCTCAGGTGGCAGGTCAGCGGGGTCATTAGTCAGTGGGGTGATAAGTCAATGGGGTGAGAGATTCTAGGGTGGCAGGGGAGCATGGTGAGAGAGTCTGGGGTGACAGGGGCTGTGACAACTGGGCCAGGACTGAACTGAAACCTGTCTGCCTGGGAATCGAGAGTGGCAAGGGGAAGCTGCGGCCTGGAGCACGGTGCCTGCCGGCATGACAGGAAGGGCTGGGTCGCTGCCCGCTGCCCTGCCAGGCACCCCCAAACACCCCCAGCCCCGCTTGCCCCCCGCTGCCGGGGGGGCCAGGGCGGTGCCCCCGTTCACCGGCGTGTCACATCCGGGCGCTGGTGCTGCCATCACCGTGTGCCCCGGCAGGAAGCACAGCTGGGTTTGGGGGCGTGATGTGGGCTGGAGCTGGGGTACTGCCTGCACTGGGGGGTTCGGGGAGCCTCAGGGTGGGCTGGAGGTGTCGCTGGCTGGGGTGGTCACTGGGGACAGGGTGCTGCGGTGTGGCCATTCCGGTGGGATCCTGGTTGCTCTGCGGTTGGTGCTGGCTGTGCTGGATGTCGGGGAGCAGGATGCACCTGTGGGCACTGACCCCAGCCTGGGGGGTTACAATGGGGGGCTGCGTTATTGAAAGGGGTCTCTTGGGGGACTGTGCCAGTACTGCCTGGCCTACCTGGGTGTGCACAGATTTTTGCGGAGGGCTTTGTGATCTCTTTGGGGTCACAGTGGGATGGTGGCTAGGTCAGCCTTGTCCCACTGCAGCTGTGTCCCCCCACCAGCCATGGGCCCCCAGATCATGTCCCCCACCAGCCACACTGCTGCCAGCCCTGGGAATGGTGTGATCTGTGTGTCCGTGCGTCTGTCCACCCACTCCCGGGGGCCACCCCCGGCCTGGGTGGGAGGTTCCTCGTGTCTGGATTTGGCCCGGGCCCCGCAGCAACGTTTTCCATGGGGCTGGAACGAGGCGCTGGATTCCAGGAAGCTCCGGGCCTCATCCAGCTCCTGTGGGGACTGGAGGAAAAGGCGTCGGGGCGGGTGAGCGTGGGCCCTGCCGAGGAGCTGCATGGCCCCTGGCCCCACACTGCTGGCCTGGCGGGTTCTGGGAGTGCAGCTTGGTCGGAACACCCAGGACCCCCATTTGGAACACCCAGGACCCACATTTGGGATGCCCACAACCCCCCAGCTGGGGAGCAGCCGTGTGCTGGGGGCTGTGCCGGCACATGGTCCTGGGGGAGTTCCTCTGGGCACCAGCTCCTGCCCACCAGGACCCACGGGAGCAAGGCTGGCCAGGATCCCCAGACCCTCCTGGCCACTGCTGGTCATGTGGAGCATTGGAAAAGGGGGTTGCTGGCTGGGTTGGGGTGCACGATGACCAGCCTGGCGGCGTTGGCCTCGCTCCGTCCCTGGCCGGCGGTGTGTGGGGGGGCTGGAGTGGGTTGAGTAATTGGGCCCCAGCACGGCTGGCGCGGTGCCCGGCGAGCACTTGGCACCGGCAAACATAAACAGTTCTTCCCGCGCCTCCCTCCCCTGGCTCCCCCCAGCCAGCACAACTCGGGGGCCACGGCCTGGCCGGGGGGGGGGCCATGGGCAGTCCCCCACACCGCAGGCCAGGGTCCCTGCAGTGCCATGTGTGGACCCCACGCAAGGGCTGTCCCCAGTCTGATGCTGACCCAGCATCCGGCACCGTGCCCTGGCAATGGCTGTGGGAATCCCACACTCACTGGGGCACCCTGTGTTGGGGGGAATGTGACCCTCCCCCAGGCACTGATGGGTGCCCACTCTATAGTGACAGGACCATGGGTCTCCCCATAGGTGCTTCCCACTGGGTCGGTGGGTGCTGGTGTGAGCTTGGAGAACTGTGAGGGGTCCTGCCTCCAGTGGGTGCACCCAGCTGGGTTCTGGGGGGGGCGGGCAGGGCCATGCCCATCCCGGCCCCTCCCCAGCGCCTTGCCGGGCGGCCCAGCCTTGTTCCTCTGGATCCTTTTCCGCCTCCGCGGGGCCGGGAGCCAGCACTCTCGGCAAATAAACAGCCCCCGCCGGGCCCTGCGCCAGCACTTAAATAAACAGCCAGCCCGGGATTGTGAAAGCCCCGTGCCCCTCTTCCCACCTCCCCCCGACTGGCCAGGGCCGAGGGGTCCGTGCCCACCGGCCTGGCGTGGGAGCTGGCGGCGCACGGCGTGAGCTGGCGCGTGGCACATGGCATGGGGTGGGGGCTGCGTCGCGACGGGCACGGCCCAGCCCTGTGGCCAGCCTGAGCCCCCCGGTGCTGGTCCCGTGGGGCTGAGCCCCCTCCTTCTGAGGCCGGCTGGCTGAGCCCCCTCGCGATCCGTGCAAGCATGGGGGGAGCGGAGCCGGAGCGGGCGCGTGGCCGTGACGGCAGAGCCGGCCTGGAGCGGAGCCGCTGTCCTCAGGGGACCCCGGTGTGCCCGTGTCCCGCCCCCGTCCCCAGCTGCCCCGCAGCCCCCCAGGCTGGGCAGGGGCTGCTGCCCCCAGACCCTGCTGCGTGCCCCATCTCCCATGCTAGGCCTGGCAGAGCAGGTTTGGGGTCGTGGTGCGGCCTTTGGCTAGAAGGGGTGCCCTGTGGGACCACAGTGTCCCCATGCCATCCCCACACCGTCCGCCCGTCCCCCCCACTAAGCTAAGCTGGGATTAGGGAGCTGCGCCTGCCGGTGCCGCCGTCCCAGTGTTGTTAATCGGGGGATCGGCTTTAATTCCCCACGGAGCCCCAGGCCCGGCCGGCTGCGCCCTCCTGGGGCCGGGAGGGGATGTGGCCCCGGGGGGGGCTGGGGAAACTGAGGCACGGCTGGTGGGTGACCCCACTGGGTGGGAGTCAGCGGTCACAGCCCCTCTGCTAATGCCCCTCTCTGCTTCCCCCACAGCACCGCAGGACCAGCGCCAACTGTGAGGACAGCCCAGCAGCAGGGCACCCGCGGGCCCCATGCTCTGCTTGTCCCCCGGACCCCGCACCTGAGAGCCCCCTGCGCCGGAGACCCCGCCATGGCCAGCAACAGCAGCTCCTGCCCCACACCGGGCGGGGGGCACCTCAATGGCTACCCTGTGCCCCCCTATGCCTTCTTCTTCCCACACATGCTGGGGGGGCTCTCACCGCCCAGTACCCTGGCCGGCATCCAGCACCAGCTCCCCGTCAGTGGATACAGTACCCCGTCACCTGCCAGTGAGTACTGTGTCCCTGCAGGGGCTGGTGGGACCCCCAGTGCTGGAGGGGTATGTGGAGACCCATCCGGGCCGGGCTCTGTCCCCAGCGTGGGATGTGGGTGCCAGTCCCAGGCTGCTGCTCCAGCACTGGTCTGTAATGTGCCCCACGGCAGTGGCGCTGGTGAGGTGGGGTCTCCTTGCTCCCTGCCACACCTGTGGGGAGCTGATTTTGGGGGCTTCATGATGCAAGCGCTGGGTGCTGCTCCCCATGTGTTCATCTGAGTGCTCCTGCTGGAGAAACTGAGGCAGGGAGTGCTCAATGGCCCTGGTTGTGTCATTAATTGCGGCCGCCTTCGTTAATGGCTGTTTTATACGCTGGTTATTAATGGCCCATGGGCCCTGGCCAGGGTGTTCCTGTCCCTCACTGTGACCAGACTGGGTGCTGGGTGGCTTGGTGGGTGCTGTGTCCCCACGGTGGCTCTTTGTTCGTCGGTGGCAGGCCTGCCATGGGGGAGGCGATGAAGGCAATGAAGACAGTCATCATCGCGGCTGCTCCCGATTCCATTTCCCCGTGACAGGGTCGTCCATCACGGCCCCGGTAATCACTGCCAGCCGTGATGGCAGCTGGGAGCTGCTGGAGGTGGGCATCCACCCCGGGTCCCCCTGAACCAGCACCCCTCAGAGTGCCTCAGTTTCCCTGGATGCCATCTTGGATGCCATGGGATGGCTGCTGGACTCCTTCTCACCCTGGTCCCACGGTGGGTGGGTACCCGTGCCCGTTCGCTGCATCATGGGTGCCCTGCGGCGCCTGCTGGCGGGGAGAACCCCGTGGGTCGGGGTGTGGCAGGGCCCCCCCGGCCCGTCCTTGGCCCCGGGGGCCGGTGCAGGTCCGGGCAGGGCCGGCCCTGGGTGCTGTCCCCCGCCGGAGCCGCCCCGGCGGCGGTGGGACCCAGTGGGACCAGTTCAGCGACTGGGTGTCGGCGGGTGGGGCCACTCCCCCGCGCTGGCTCTGGGGCCATTCCGGGCGTGTGGGAACAGGCTGGGGGTGCCGCCTGTGTCCCCCCCTTCCCTGACACTGAGGACAGAGCCGCGGGCTCGGCTGGAGGGTGTCCTGGGGTGGGTGATGGACCGGTGAATCGTGCCTCAGTTTCCCCTTGGCCTTCCCTGCTGGGTGCCCGAGGGATGCAGGGGGTGGGGGCACCGTGTCTTGCCACCCCCTTTGTAGCATCCACACAGCCTGGTGGGCGCTCCGTTTGGGTAGGCCCTTCAATATTGGGGTGGCCCCTGATGCTGCTGCTCTCGCTCCTGGTGCAGGGAGGTGCCGGTGTCTGTGTCTCGGCTGCGGGGGGGCCGGTGCTGCCACCCCCTCCTCACCATGTGTCCAGCCCTCATCAGATGTGCTGCAGCTGTGCAGCCCCAGGGCCGATCCGGCTGGGCCCTCCTGGGTGTGCAGATGCCCCTCCCGGGATTTGGGAGCCCAGCGGGTCTGTGGGTGCTGGGATGGGGATCTGGTGGGTTGGGAGCTGCATGTGGGCATGTGTGTGCTCACATGATGGATGTACACGCGTGTGCCCTCTGTGGGCTGGGTGTGTGTGCGTGGAACTGTGTGTCTGTGGCACTGCGTGCTGCTGGCAGTGCTGGTGTGTCTCTGCACAGCTGTGTGCACAGCTGGGGCTGTGTGGAGCGTGCAGGCGTGTGTCGTGTGTGTGTGTTTGTGTCAGTGCCCGCTGTGCCTGTGTGTGCACACCTGTGCTACGCAGGGCGTGCATGCGTGTGTCGTGTGTGTGTGTGTGTCAGTGCCCGCTGTGCCTGTGTGTGCACAGCTGGGGCTGTGTGGAGCGTGCATGCCTGTGTCACGTGTGTGTTTGTGTCAGTGCCCGCTGTGCCTGTGTGTGCACACCTGGGCTACGCAGGGCGTGCATGCGTGTGTCACATGTGTGAGTGTGTTTGTGTCAGTGCCCGCTGTGCCTGTGCGTGCACAGCTGGGGCTGTGTGGAGCGCGCACACGTGTGTCACATATGTGTGTGTCAGTGCCTGCTGTGCCTATGTGTTGATGGCACACGCAGAGCAGCGTTGCCCGTGTCCCTGTGCCGGGTGGGTGCACGCGTGTTGGTGTGTGTGGCGGTGCTGGGTTGCGCCTGTGCCCTCATCCCCATCCCCGGGGGCTCCGTGGCGCCTGGCTGTCCCTGGAGGTCTCCTCCCCTTGCCCAGTGCTGGCCCGTGGTGTGTCTCAGGAGTCCCTGAGGGGCTCTCTGAGCAGCCGCCCCCCCAGACCCTCCCTCGCCCTGATTCCCAGGCCTGGCTGCGGGAAGCGGGACCCCAGCCCAGCCCCCGCTGCAGCCGCGCCCCCCCGGCCCCGCTCCGGGCTGCCGGGACAGGGGGCCCCGCGCCCGGGCTGGCCTGTCACCCTACCCGCTGGCTCCGGTTTCCTCGCGCCGCAGCCGCTCCCCCGCAGCGCCCCGTAATTAATTAATTTTTAAAAATTAATGAGCAAAACGTGCTCCCTGTAGGCCGGGGGCTGTGCGCGGGGGGGCCGCGGGGCTGGGGGGCCCCGCTCAGGGCAGTGGCCGGGGAGCCCCGCGGGGTGCGGTGCTGGGGACCCCCCGGCCCCCCCATCCCTGACCCGGGAAGATTGATGAGGCGCTGGGCCCCCAGCCTGGGAAAGCCCATTAGGCGGAGGTTCTCTATCACTGTCAGGGGCCGGGGGGAGCCGCCTGTTCCAGCCGGGAATTTGCCGGGCTCAAAAGCGGCTGAAGGGGATAAATGGGGTCTTTTGAAGTGGGCGGGCGAGAGGGGGGCTGCGGGGCCCGGGGGGGCTGCGGGGCCCCGAGGTGCTGGCGTGGCGATGGGGGAAGGGGCTGCGGCCAACACCCCATACCCCAGGCTGGGCTGAGGGGGTTTGTATTGGGGCCCCCGGCATCCCTGTCCGTGGGGACTGTGACCCTGTGATCCCAAAGTCGCCCCCTCCGGGTACGGGGGGGTCCTCCATGGGGTCCCCATGGGCCGTAGGATTGGGTTTTCGTCGGCCTTTTGGAGGCATCTGTGTCCCCCCGGAGCATCGCTCTGGGAGTGGGGCCAGGAGGATGCGGGGCTGGGAATGTTGCTGTAAGGGCCCCATTTTCGTGTCCCCAGGCCGCTGGTGGGATGTGGCTCAGGGCGGGGTGTCCCTGTCCCCCTCACACCGCGGAATTGCGTGCGGGGTGTCCCCTCGCCCAGTTCCTCTTGGCTCTGGAATTAAGGTTTTGTGTTTTTTTGTTTTTTTTTTTTAAATCTCTGTTTCTTCCTGTTGCCGCCGACGCGGGACGGGAGGGGATGCGGGACGGGAAGAGATGTGGGAAGCGGTGCAGGAAGCGATGCGGGATGGGAAGCGCTGCCCGTCGGGGCGGCCGTCGGCATGGCCCAGCCGCGCGGTGCCACCGCCCGCGTCCCCTCCGCCGTCCCCTCCGTCCCCTCCATCGCAGCCACATTCTTTCCAGCGCTGGTAAATGAGTCAGAGCAGACATTTGTCATGTTCGCTGCAGGAAGTTGGAGCAGCGCTGGGCTTTTGTTCGAAACCTGCTGGCTAAGCAAAGCCCCGACTTGCCATTATTATTTAAACAGGCGCTGCCGCGCTGCGCAGCCCCGCACGCACACACGGGCACGCACACGCGTGCACAGCCACACACGGACATACAGCCTCACACGGACATACAGCCACACACGGACATACAGCCACACATGGACATACAGCCACACACGGACATACAGCCACACGTGTGCACAGCCACACACGGACATACAGCCACACACGGACATACAGCCTCACACGGACATACAGCCACACACGGACATACAGCCACACGTGTGCACAGCCACACATGGACATACAGCCTCACACGGACATACAGCCACACACAGACATACAGCCACACACGGACATACAGCCACACATGGACATACAGCCTCACACAGACATACAGCCACACATGGACATACAGCCTCATGTGTGCACAGCCACACATGGACATACAGCCACACATGGACATACAGCCACACATGGACATACAGCCTCACACAGACATACAGCCACACATGGACATACAACCTCATGTGTGCACAGCCACACATGGACATACAGCCACACATGGACATACAGCCACACGTGTGCACAGCCTCACACGGACATACAGCCACACATGGACATACAGCCTCACGTGTGCGCAGCCACGCATGGACATACAGCCACACATGGACATACAGCCACACGTGCACACAGCCACACATGGACATACAGCCTCACACGGACATACAGCCTCACGTGTGCGCAGCCACGCATGGACATACAGCCACACACGGACATACAGCCACAAGTGTGCACAGCCATACACACACAGACAGCCACACATGGACACGCATGCGTGCACAGCCACACGCGTGCACAGCCACACACGGACATGCACACAGGCACAGCCACACATGCACACAGGACAGTCACATGCATGCACACACAGTCACAGCCACACTCACAGGGCCAGACAGAGCCACACGCATGCACACAGAGCCACACACACGCACAGCCACACACACACACGGACACACAGATGTGCGTGGCAACGCCCACATCCTCCGATCCGTGTCCAGCCATGCACATGCATGTGCTCCTCCTGCCCATGGCAAGGCCCAGCTGAGGGCTCCTCTCCCTCCAAGGGCACTCCTGGGCGAGGCAGTGTGGGGCTGGGGCAGTGCGGGTGCCGTGGCATGCCCGCTGTGCAGCAGGGAGGTCACCGCTGCAGCGGGAACTGGCACCCCCGGGGCCTGTCCTTGGCGTGTGACCGTCCCTGCTCTGGGCAGCGCCGTCACCACTCAGGGGTCCCTGGGTTTGCAGTGTCAGCTTCAGTGGGGGCTTGTGTGAAGGGGCGGTGTGGTGGGGACTGGTGGCACATGGTTTTCTGCCTTGCGTGGGTCACACGCCAGCACACGTGTGTGCACGCACACACAGGTACAGCGGGCTGTGCACACACGCGTGTGTTGACATTCTCAGCTGCTCCCGTGCTCAGAGGGACACGGTGTCACACACATGTGCATGTGTGTGCAGGAGGAATGCACACACGTGTGTGCACACAGGCTGCCCTGCGCGGGCACACGCACCTCCCCGTGCGTCTGTGTAGCGGGAGCACACGTGGCTCCGCTGCAGCGGGGATGCAGACACGCATCATGCACTGGGAACATGCATGAACACACGTGCACATGCATGTACACAGACCCACCCAACCCACCGGGGGGGGGGCCGAGGGTCAGGCCGAGGTGAGCCTTTCCCGCGGGTTCACCCGCAGTTCACCCGCATCCCATTAGGCAAATGAGCCACGGTCGCCGGGCAGCCCCCAGGACCCCCCCGGGACCCCCAGGGCCCCCGTCATCTCCGCCGGGCAGTCCCCGGGCCCCCCCAGCCCCGCCTTGAGCCCTTCCCTATTTCGCTCCCGTGTGGTGCTGCCCCTGCGTGTCCGTGTCCCTCTGCATGCCCGTGTTCCCCTGCGTGTCCCTTGGCCCCGCGTGTCCGTGCCCTCTCCTTGTGTCCATTTCTCCACCGCGTATCCGTATCCTCCTGCGTGGCCGTGTCACCTCATGTGTCCGTGCCCCCACCACGTCTGTTGCCCCCCTGCATGTCTGTGTCCCCTCGGTGTCCGCGCCCCCCACCTCCCGCGTGTGCTTGTCCGTGTTGCGTGTCCGTGCCCCACGCCCGCGTGTCCATTTCTCTCCTGCGTGTCCGTGCCCGTCCCCTACATGTCCGTGCGCCCTCCGCGTGTCCGTGCCCCGTGTCCGTGTGCCCCCGGCGTGCGGGTGTCCGGCGGCCCCGCGGCGCGGAGCGGGTTAAGTGCGAGGAGGCGGCGGGTGCCGGGAGGGACCGGGGCTGGCGAAGCCGCAGAGCCGGCGGGGCTGCGCCTTCCTCCCCTCCCCCCGCCTCCTCCTCCTCCTCCTCTTCCTCCTCCTCCTTCTCCTCCTCCTCCTCCCGCCGCTCGGGCGCGGAGCGAGCGGCGGGGCCGCTCCGCGGGGCGATGGCAGCGCGGCGCGGGGCGCCCCGGGGGCGCGGGGGGGGGCACTGACCGCCCGGGGCCGCCCCGGCCGGGGGAGCCGCCCCCGCCGCCCCGGGGCCATGTACGAGGGCGCGGCGGTGGCGGGGCTGCCCCCCGGCCCCTTCCTCCGCATGGATTTCTACGGGCCGGACCCCCGGGGCTGCCCCCCCCGCCGCCCCCCGCCGTGGAGCAGCTCCGGCCGCTGTAGGTACCTGCGCGCCGGGGGCGGACGGGCCCCTCTCCGTTGCATCGGGCCGGGGAGAGGGGCCCCGAAACCCGGGCGGGGGTGGGGGGCGGCTGCGGGGATGGGTGCGGGGTGCGGTGCTGGGTGCGGGGGCCCTGGCCGTGGGCGGGGGGCTGAGCTGAGTGCTGGTCCCGGGGGGGTGCGGGGCTCAGCCCCCCCAGCCGTCTCCCCACCCGCTCCATGCGCAGATGCCACCGGCTCTTTAAACACCCCCTGCCCTATTTCGGGGGCAGTTAGGACCTCGGGGCCGAGCTCGGTGAAGGGGGGCAGGGGGGTCGCCTCTCGCCCCCCCCTTCCCGCAGCGGGGTCCAGGCAGCGCCGGCTCCGCCGGGAATTTCGCTCTCTCCTGATAAAGGCTCCGGGAAAATCCAATTAACTACAGACGGAGCCGCCGCTGCTACCCAGGCGCAGGGGAGCCCCAGCCTGGGCCCCCACCCTGCCCCGGATCGGGGGGTCCCCCTGGGCCGGGGGTGCTGGGTGTGGATGTGAGGCCGGGCCAGCTCTGTTCCTGCTGGCGGGACCCTGCCCTGTGTCCCTGAGGGGTCGCAGCCCGGTGTCCCCTCCCATACCCTTGCCCTGTGCGAGGGGGGGCAGGGAGGGCGTGAGGACACCGCTGTACCGGGATGGGCAGCAGGGGGACACGGGCAGCGCACCCCAAGTGGCGGCCAGCCTGAGAGCTCTTCCCCCAAGGGGATGTGGGACCCTGCCGTGGTTTGTGCCCACTGTGTGGGGAGCGAGTGAGGTCTGGAAGGGGCTGGAGGAGTCCCGTGCCCCCGCTGTGGGCAGCCGGTGCCCTGGTACCCAGGGGCCACCACAACAACCCAGGGAAACTCCTGTCGGGTTCCGTGGGACTTTTCACCCCGATAAGGGCGGGGGCCCATTGCGGGGTGCCCGTGGCCGGCGCTGTGCAAAGGGTGTGTGGCCGTGGACCCCGGTCTCGCTCCCCGCATTGTCTCGGGGCCGCTCGACCTTTGCGCTGGCACCGAGCGCGGCCGAGGGGCCTTTGTCTGCGCTGGGGACACGCGGGGGCTCCCGCTGGCTCTGTGAGGGGGGGGCTGCCTCCGAGGCCTCGCCCAGGCAGGGTGGGCAGGGGGGTCCCAGGCTCCAGCGCCACCCCTTAGGGCAGGGACACCCGGCTCTGACTGCCCTGAGCAGGGTAGCTGGGGGGCATTGTCCCCTCTCTGTGCCCCCCAGTCCTGCGGGGGCCGGAGCCCCCTCCCCGTGGGCCGTAGCGCTGGGTGGACGTGGGTCCCCTCCCTGGCTAGGGCACCTCGGGGCTCTGGTCACGGTGACCGTGACCTGGCGGGCGCGTGGGCGGCGGGCGCTGGCGGGACTCCCTGGCTGTGCGCCCCGCTCCCGACGTCACACGAGGTGCCGTGTCTCCGCAGCCCGGGGGTGCCAGCCCGGGCAGGGCTCGGTGGTGTCGGAGCAGCCGTGCTGTGCCTCAGTTTCCTCAGAGCCAGCTGCGGCTGTGCCCGCTGGCCCCGCGGTGCTGGCTGCTGGCCCAGCGTGGCACTGCCCTGCCCGGCGGGGCGTGTTGCGCTGGCACAGCAGCCAGAGCTGCTCGGGGGGCACGGGGAGCCCATCCATACCCTCAGAGAGGCCTGGGGCTGCTACCATGGGGAAACGGAGGCACGAGGCAGCTCCTGAGAGTGGGGGAAGATCTTGTAGGAGCCCACCAAAACAGTGGGAACCCCCTGCCCCTGTGGGGCCAAGTGCTGTTGGGGGTTTTTGGAGTGCTGTGTGGGTGTGGGAGGGGTACGTGGGGTTAGATTGTGCGTGGCACCCCCCCCCCCCCCCACTGGGCACAGGGTGGCCTCACATGGCCTTGTAAAACTGTGGGTCACAGATGGGTGTGTCGGGGTTTTGGGGACCCCAGGCCCTGGAGCTGGCAGGGCACAGACACCGGCTCCTGGGCAGGATGCTCTGAGGGGACCAGGCGGTGCCCGGTGGGCTGAGCCCCGTGGCTGGTGGCATGTGAGCAGGAGCGGGCACCCCACGGCTCGGGGTTCCCGGCACCCTCTTCCCTCCCCCCCCTTCTCCTGCAGAAGCGCAGGAATTCGGGGCACGTGGGATTCTCATCCGCAGGGAAGCCCTGGGTGGGCCTCCCCCCTCCTGTGGGGGGCTGTGACCTCTGGCACGGCACTGCCACCGCACGGGGCTGCGGGGACCCCCGGTGACCCCCGCTGCGCCCTCGGGTGGGCTCCCCCCTCTAGTCCCCCCATCCTCGTCCTCCCCCTCTGGCCGGGGTCTATCCCGGAGCCGTGCCGGGGTGGCGGCGGCGCGGAGGCCGGTGTCCCCGCCGGGCACCGGCACACGGGGTGTCCCCGCGGGCGCTTTCCCACGCCAGGGCGGGGGTGCGGGTGTCGGGGTGCCCCGGGGTCCCCCGGCGCGGGCAGGAAGCAGCCGGCGGGGCCGCGGGCGGGGGCGGCGCGTTCAGCGTTCACCCGGGATCTGGCGGAGCCGCAGCATCTGGTCTGCAGCTGGAGCCGGGCTCCGCTGCCTCGGCCGGGGGGGACAGCGGGGTCCCCCCTGCTGCGGGGGGGGGGCGGGCTGGGGGAGGGGATGAGCCTGGGCATTGGGGTCCACCGTGTCCCCAACTGCACCCCGTCACCCAGCCCTGCGCGAGCAGGGGAGGTTGGCACCCATCCTGCCTGCTCAGCGCGCCTTTGGGTGCTGCTCTGTGCCCTCCCCATGCCCCCCAGGGCCGCGAGGGGCACCCAGGCCTGATGCTGCCATGAGGGGCTCCTGGGGAGCTGGCTAGGCTGGCGGCTGTGCCTGTGTCCGTGTCCCCTCCGTGGTGGCACCTCGGTCCCTTGGCCGGTGGTGGGGGTGGCAGGGGATTCCCGGGGTGCTGGCGCAGCTCTGCCAGCGCAGGAACGCGGAGGGAGCCGGGTCCCCTCCCCCCTCCGCACCCAGCACGTCAAAATCTTGTCAAATCCGCGTTTTGTGAGTGCAGCTCTCCACGAGGAAGTTCTTAAATTATATAAAAGAGGCGATAAATTATAGACGACGTTCGCTCAGTCACTTTAATGGCTCCGCTCCCTCGAGTGGCAGCGGTGATTTATTCAGCCCAGGAGCTCTGCCCGGCGCTCGCCCCCACGCCCGTGTCCCACCCACACCCTCGTGTCCCACCCCGCACACCCACATCCCACCTCGCAGCCTCGTATCCCACCGTGCACGCTCACATCCCTCCCTGCACCCTCACAGCCCACCACACACGCTTGTATCCCACCTTGCACGCTCACATCCTACCTTGCACACTCCCCTCGTGCCCACACACTCATATCCCACCCTGCGCAATCGCCTCCGTGCCCTCATATCCCGCCTCACACATTCCCCTGGTGCCCCACACACTCATGTCCCATCCCACACACTCGTATCCCACCTTACACACTCATTTCCATGATCTCAAATTCCACCCCGCGTACTCCTCAGCCTGCCCCGCACGCTCCTGTCACACCCCGCACATTCCCCGTCCCCGTTGGCGCCTGGGGACAAGCGTCAGGCGTGGCTTTGTCATGGTGTCCCCTCCCTGGCCCCATCCCGTGGCCTTTGGCGAGGGGCCCGCGGCACTGCCGGGCTGGGGACCCCCACCCCTCACTCCCCAAAACCCCCCACTCCACTGGGGCCCCTTCTCCGGGCCGGGTGTCCCTTGCCGGGGCTCCCCACGGCTCCCCGGCCCCGGGGGGACTCCGGCGGCCGTGGGGCCCTTTTTGGGGTGCAGGGGCCGGCGGGGCGGGGGGGGCCTGGGCTCCCCCGCCGGGCCCGGCCTTTAATATCCTGTTTGACTGGTTCGCTTGGCTCTGCTGCAGAAAAACATTCGCAAACATCCCGGAGCAGCCGGGGAGCGCTTAACCCCTTCCTGGCTGCGCCCCACGCCGGGGGTGCACCCCGACTGTGCTGAGCCCTTCCCCAGCTCAAGGGGTGCACCTTGACTGTGCTGAATGTCCCCCCTGCACTCCAGGGGTGCACCCAACTGAGCTGAGCCCCCCCCCGTGGGCTAGGGGTGCACCCCGACTGTTCTGAGTCCCCCTGCTCCAGGGGTGCACCCCAACTGTGCAGCCCCCCTCGCCCCCCCAGCCTGGGCTGTGCTAGGGCAGGGGCCAAGGCTTGACCTGGGGGGCTTGGGCACCTCCTGCAGGGTCCTGGGGGATGGGGGTGCTTTCTGGGGTGCAAGAGGTGCATGCCTCGAGGTTTTGGGGTGCAGGAGGGCAACAGGCACGTTCCATGAGGTTTTGGGGTGCAGGGGCACTGTCTGTATCCCCTGTGCTGGCAGGGCCAGGGTCTGCTTGTTACGGGGACAAAGGCAGTGCTGCCCTTGGGGATGTCCTCCATTGGGGGACCTTGGGGTGCCAGCTGGGTGCCACTGTGCCTGTCCCCTCCTGGGGGGCCATGGGTGGTGGGTGACCCCCGGGTTTGTGGGGGTTCCCCTGTATATATGGGGGTCACACTGTACATGTGGGGGTCACCCTGTACGTACAGGTGCCACACTGTACATGTGCCCACATGTGTGAGTGAGTGTGTGGCACTGGCCCCCCCAAGCTGGCCCTGCACTCTCCGTCCCCCCCATCCGCTGGCAATGCTGATTGGGCTGGGGGTTTCTGAGATCCCGGCCCTTTTCTTTGCTTTTTTTCCTTTTTTTTGTCTGCCTGAATTCCACATCGTCTCTGTGACCTGGAAATGTCACGTTGCATCTTCCCAGCTCACGTCCTCTCCCCGCTGGCCCTGCTCGACCTGGCGCCAGGGCCGGGGTGGGCAGCGCAGGGCTGGGGCTGCCGGGACCCCTGGAGCTGGGGAGCAGCCGTGGGGTGCGGGGTGGGGGGTCCCTGCCTGGGGGGCTCCGTGCCCTGAGTGCCACCCCTTCCCCACAGCCGTCGAGACGCAGAGCACCAGCTCGGAGGAGATCGTGCCCAGCCCCCCTTCACCCCCACCCCTGCCCCGCATCTACAAGCCCTGCTTCGTGTGCCAGGACAAATCCTCGGGGTACCACTATGGGGTCAGCGCCTGCGAGGGCTGCAAGGTGAGCGCTGCCACCGGCCCCGACTGCCCCCACGGCTCCCCGGCGTCCTTGGGATGCTTGGTGTCCCCATGCCGGGTGCTGATCGGGGCGTGTGGGGTCCCCAGGGCTTCTTCCGCCGCAGCATCCAGAAGAACATGGTGTACACGTGCCACCGGGACAAGAACTGCATCATCAACAAGGTGACGCGCAACCGGTGCCAGTACTGCCGGCTCCAGAAGTGCTTCGAAGTTGGAATGTCCAAGGAGTGTGAGTGGGGCTGGGAACGGGGACAGGGATGGGAACAGGGATGAAGAGCAGGGATGGGATGGGAACACGGATGGGAACACCCTGCCTGGCGTTCCGGTCAGGGGGCTCCGGATATGATGGGCCATCCCAGCAGCCCTCACCGAGTGCCCAGCAAGGCCCGGGGGGATGGGGACCCCCTGGGATTGTGTCACAGCCCGGCAGTTTCCCGGGCAACGCGTGATTGATAATGTCAGAGATAAATGACGCTGACGAGGCCTCCCCGCTCCGCTGGCAGTTGTCATGGTGCCCGGCTGTGCCCCCGCGGTGGGTGCCCGGGGGAGAGGGCTGCTGAGGCGCAGCTGCCTCCCTGAGTCTTGCCCCATCTGCCAACCCCTGGGGGCCTGGCACCCCTGGGAGGAGCTGGCAGAGCCTGGGGGACCAGGAACTGCCAGGGGAGTTCAGCATCCCTGGAGGCTCACCCTGCACCTAAGAGGGGTCCTGGCCCTCCCAGCCCACAGAGGGTGATCCCTGCAGGGCTGGGGCTCCTCCCAGCTGCTCCACCCTTCCCAGCTGTCACCCCCAGGGTCCCTCCTGCACCCCTCACCCAGAGTGGTGGCTCAGCTGCCATTCTCTGTCCCCCAGGTCCCTCTCTGATATGCTGAGCACCATCCCCGCAGGCCCCCCCAGGAGTGCAGGGTCTAACTGCACCCCTAATTGCTCCTAATGGGGGTTGTTTAAGGGATCTGTGGGGCTGATGGCTCCGCTGGGAACTTGTCACCACAGCTGAGCCAACTGCTGGTGGCAGGTTCCCATCCTGCCCTGGGGGCAGAGCACGGTGGGGCAGGGGCTGGGTGGCACTGGGGCACAGGTGACACTGACCCTGCCATTCCCACAGCCGTCCGCAATGACCGGAACAAGAAGAAGAAGGACGTGCCCAAGCCGGAGTGCTCGGAGAGCTACATCATCACACCTGAGGTGGAGGAGCTCATCGAGAAGGTGCGCAAAGCCCACCAGGAGACCTTCCCCGCGCTCTGCCAGCTCGGCAAATACACTACGGTGAGTGTCGTGGGGTCCCGGGGGTCCAGGGGGGCTGGGGAGGGCCACACCCCCCCGTGCCCTCATCCCCCACCTCCCACTACAGAACAACAGCTCGGAGCAGCGCGTGTCCCTGGACATCGACCTGTGGGACAAGTTCAGCGAGTTGTCCACCAAGTGCATCATCAAGACGGTGGAGTTCGCCAAGCAGCTCCCCGGCTTCACCACGCTCACCATCGCCGACCAGATCACCCTCCTCAAAGCCGCCTGCCTCGACATCCTGGTGAGCGCAGGGATGGGACAGGGATGGGGACAGGGACGGGGAGGGGACACCAGGCTGAGCCCCCTGGCCTCTCCCCACCAGATCCTGCGGATCTGCACGCGCTACACGCCGGAGCAGGACACCATGACCTTCTCGGATGGGCTGACGCTGAACCGCACGCAGATGCACAACGCGGGGTTCGGGCCCCTCACCGACCTGGTCTTCGCCTTCGCCAACCAGCTGCTGCCGCTGGAGATGGACGACGCCGAGACGGGGCTGCTCAGTGCCATCTGCCTCATCTGCGGAGGTGGGTGCAGGGACAGGCACAGCCTGGCCGTCCTCCCCCAATGGCTGAGCAAGCAGACCCCAAATGAAGCCGAAGCAGTGGGAGCTGGGAACCCACAGGATGGCAACGGGGATGTGCTGTTCCCCCCAACCAACTCTGTGCCCCCTCCCCAGACCGCCAGGACCTGGAGCAGCCTGACAAGGTGGACAAGCTGCAGGAGCCGCTGCTGGAGGCACTGAAGATCTACGTGAGGAAGAGGAGGCCCAACAAGCCCCACATGTTCCCCAAGATGCTCATGAAGATCACAGACCTGCGCAGCATCAGCGCCAAGGGTGAGGCTCCTGTGGCTTTGGGTCCTGAGTGAGCATCCAGGAGACACTGGGGCATCTGGGTCACTCAGCATCCTCCAGAGGGGATGAAGAGGAGGACACACCCAGCACTGCATCTTCCAGGGATGCTGGAGACACCACACTGTCCCTTGTCCTCAGTGCCCAGGGAGAAGCAAAGCTGGGGGGTGTCAGTTTGGGGGTGCTGCTTTCAGGGTACTGTTTTGGGGGTGCCATTTTTTGGGTGCCCGTTTGGGGATGCCAGTTTTAGCGTGCCATTTTGGGGGTGCCCTTTTGGGGTTTTTTGGGTGCCGTTTGGGGTTGCCAGTTTCAGGGTGCTATTTTGGGAGTGCCAGTTTGTGGGTGCCTGCTGACCCCGACCCTCCCGCAGGCGCCGAGCGGGTGATCACGCTGAAGATGGAGATCCCGGGCTCGATGCCGCCCCTCATTCAGGAGATGCTGGAGAACTCGGAGGGCATGGACACGCTGGGGGGGCAGGCGGGGAGCCCCCGCGGGGGCAGCCTGGGGCCCCCCCCGGGCAGCTGCAGCCCCAGCCTTTCGCCCAGCTCCAACCGCAGCAGCCCGGCCACGCACTCGCCGTGACCCGCGCCCGGCGCGCACCAGGACAGAGCCCGGCACGCCGGCACGGGGGGGGGTCCCTGCACCCGGCCCGGCTGCAGCCCCCCGGGGCGGACTCCTCGGCAGCCCCCGCCGGAGCGGCCCCTGCGGGGACCCCCCAGCCCCGGGCCCAGCGCGTTGGTTGAGTCACATTTCAGGGGCGCGGGGACCCTCGGCCGCGGCCCCGGGGACGCCCCGGCCCCACCAGCACCAGCACCCACGGGATCGCGACCACCGAGCCACCCCCCCCACCCCGGCCGTCCGCGTGGGGGCCCGGCCAGCCCCGCACGCCGAGGAAGCAGAGTCATTTAAAAGAGAAAAGAAAGCAAAGTATATATATATAAATATCTATAAATATCTATAAATACGTTTTAAAACCTTTGTAAAA